>NC_142584.1:72993189-73316522 GCF_965207765.1 Zootoca vivipara
CCACATTGAATGGTTTTTAAATTGCCCACAATGCATGCTTGCATTTCCCACTGAGACTTCCTTTTAATAGTTCTTATGCAAAACCTTTTAATTGCTTTTTTACATAAGCAGTTTGGAGATGGAATTGGAGGGGAGGGCAAATTGCTGATAAGGAATCCTTAAACTTATCTCCAGTGCACTATTTATGTGTGCCCTTGGGTTGCGGGCCTAAAAGTGCATCTCCATGCCCAGAGTGTGAGCAGAGCAGAGCATGTGCATTGCTCCAAGTTTATTCTCAGACAACAAAAGAACTACCAGACTCTATGTATCTAGAGCAATTTGCCTGTTTTCATGGCAATTGTGTCTGCAGCTCAGATAAACTTTAAGAAGAAAATGCAAATCCTCCAGGTTTGGAACAGTCCCATGCTATTCATGTGATGTCTGTGAAGACACAGTATGATTTCTGTTTCGACTGAAAGTTCCTTAAACTGAGACCACAGAATACTGTTCAAGGCTAATGAAAACAAGCCCAAGGGAAGACAAAGACAAATTCATGTATGCATGCATTCTCTCTTTTTCCTTTGCCTGCTATTTTTCCTTATTGTATAGCTCTACGTTGCATAGCATACTAGGTAAAGGTAAAGGGGCCCCTGACCATCAGGTCCAGTTGTGTCCGACTCTGGGGTTGCGGCGCTCACCTCGCTCTATAGGCCGAGGGAGCTGGCATTTGTCCGCAGACAGCTTCCGGGTCATGTGGCCAGCATGACAAAGCTGCTTCTGGTGAATTAGAGCAGCGCACGGAAACACCGTTTACCTTCCCGCCGGAGCGGTCCCTATTTATCTACTTGCACTTTGATGTGTTTCCGAACTGCTAGGTGGGCAGGAGCAGGGACCGAGCAACGGGAGCTCACCCCGTTGCAGGGATTCAAATCGCCGACCTTCTGATCAGCAAGCCCTAGACTCTGTGGTTTATCCCACAGCGCCACCTGGGTCCATACTAGCAAATGCCAAATCCCAGAGATTCTCTGTTTGGTCTTGTCAATATACCCCAAACAAGAGACAGGGGTACAATATTGGGAAATTTACATGTTTTTCTATTCTTTTAAAATAGCTGCTCTGAGCAGATGAGTCTTGTTGGCAATTCCAAAAGCAAGTACGTGTGTGTGTGTACACCTCAGTTTTTGAGCATCTTGAGGTCAAACGTTTCGGTTTTCGAACGCTGAAAACCCAGAAGTAAATGTTTCCATTTTCGAATGCACCTCGGAAGTCGAACTTCTGAGGCGGCTTCTTCTTTGAGTTTTCCATATGTTTTGAGGCTTCCGTATTGAGTTTCCATTTTTCAAATGGCCTCCTGGAATGGATTATGTTCGAAAACTGAGGAACCACTGTGTGTCTGTGTGTGTGTGTGTGTGTGCGCGTGTGAAAACACCAAAAGTTTTTCTTCTTCAAACCTTGCACTCCAAATTGAAAATGCAGTTTTATACCTAGTGGAGGTTCAAGGATGTATCCTTGTTGAGTTGCCCAGCCCACTGGATGGAGAAAGGGATCCAAATAGAACATCCATAAGTCATACTGATCTAAATCTCCGAGTCCTTCGTAACGCAGTTTGAGCCTTCCACCAACATTTTCCGAAACATTGACTATCCAAGCTCCTAGAGAATCATTCAGGTGCTGACATTCTAGTCTTGAACCGGGAGCAATGAGATCCAAGGGATTCTTCCCTCGATGGAGCTGCGGAGGAAAGTGGAAAAAGGAAGATAAATGGTAAGCTGTCCAGTCACCTGCCTTGAAAAGCTATCAAGACAAAATATCCCTCTTCATTGCTCATGCTGAGTTATACACAGACATCAGCTATGAATACTGTTGGGTCAGCTAATGAGTTATCAGGAATTCTGGCAAGATGTGGAAATGTAGTCCTATTTCCTATTCACGGCACCGCAGCTTCCACTTAAAACCTTGATAGCCACACAGCTAAGATCATGGTAATTTGTAATTCATATAGATAGTAGGAACCAGCATTTGTCTTCATGCTTTCTTGTCAAGCAATTTCAAAAACAAACTGGGGCTGGAAAAAATGACCTTCTGTTTCCTTTAAAAATGCTTACCCATCTTTATTTATAAGGGAAAGATGAGCAAATACTATTGGTCGCATTTGTTTTAGGAAGCCCACCTCTGCCATATTGACTCTTTAAAAATATATTCTTATGCACTCTATCCATACCGTCAGATCTACTTTCTCAACCGTCTGTCTTTGTGATGCTAGTGCCTATGACACAGCCAGGTTGGTGATTACTGTGGAAGGACAAGGAATCTGCCATTTCCTACCATCCTTCCCATTCAGACCTTGAAATCATGTCGGTGGTTATAAGTAGAATGGTTGGTTATGTGGGTTATCAACCTTCTCTTTAAGCATGTACCCTTTTGAACTGGAATCATTGGTGTTTCACCAGTGTCCTCTCTTCCAGGAGTAGCTGAGTGTCTTGTGTTTCAAATAAATTATTATGTTTTAATACTTGTATTATTTCACTAGGTATCGCTGGTAGGCTGTTTTGCTGAAAGATTAGCTTCCCAAAACAGCAAAAAAAGTACAAGAAAACATAGTAATGGAATCTGAACTCTCTAATTAGCACACATAATCATATATATATATATATATATATATATGGGGTATAGTTTATACCCCATCTCAGCTCCCAACAGAATATTAAAAACACGATAAAACATCAAACATTGAAAACTTTCCTAAACAGGACTGCCTTCAGATGTCTTCTAAAAGTCAGATAGTTGTTTATTTCATTGACATCTGATCTCTGGCTATCTTTGGAAGTATGGGGGAAAGCTTTTCCAGTTAGTTCTACCATAACAAAATATTTTTCTTTTACATAAAAGCAAGAAAGCAAAATAGGTCAGCTACATCAAAGGACCTCCACCGGAGGAAAAATAGCATTTTGAAAGTGTGTGTGTGTTTTTTAAAATCATTAAAGTATATTCTAAGAAGGGCTGTGTCCCATTGAATTTAACTGAATTTAGTTCTGAGCAGATATGGTTAGGATTGCTGCTCAAACTATATGTTTACATTTTATTGTGCCCTTTTAAATGTGAATCCTCAGCTGTCATAACATTCACTTTGGTAAAGGGAAAAATGAAGTTGTTCCAGAAGACTATTGTAGCCGCAAAGTCTAACACAAAGGGCTTTAATAGATATTGGTTTAAGACGTAACAAGGGCGAAGTATTTTTATTGCTGCTGATCCATGTGCACACTTACACCTTCAAGAAGAGTGGCAGGAGCACTGCAAGCTCCTTTCAGAGTCTGCTGAAGGAATTCCTCCTGGTTAGAAATTTTATCTTTGATGCCTAAAAAGAAAAGAAAAAATGTTGTTCAGTATTTACTCTTCCTATCTTATCATAACGTATCATAGAGTTACATTTATGCTGGGGAAAGTCAACAGCAGGCCCCATGTCCAATCCTAAGAAGATTTGCAACTTTTGCCTTGCTCAGCAGCAGAACTTGAAGTTAGTAAGATTTTTTTGTGATCTCAACCATCATTTTCCTAGAGGTCAAGCAGAGGAATTGAACTATCACAAGCACAGAGACAGATAGTCGTTACAAATATGAATGGGTCCAACAGGTGCATTAACAAATAGCCAAGTGAAAAACAGATTCATCTACAGCTGTTTCAGCCAAGTGATGATAGTGTTTGCAGGTATAATAGACTCAAAGCCATTCTTAGTAGTTTATGGACAGCTGAGCACAGAAGATTATGCAAAAATCTTAAACAGGGCTTTGTCTCCTGCAATATATATAATCTGTAGGAGGTTTATTGAAACATTCTTCTCCCCATGGTGGACTGTTACCTTCAGGCACTTTGAGGGTCTTCTTGTTCTGCTCACACCACCCAATTGGATGCAAGTCAGCTGTCATGATGTCACACCAAAAGTCTGCCTTCCTGTCCTCTCCATACCCATCATATCGCAATAGCAGTAATGGTCCACAAGTGGTAATGATTGTAGCAATCCAGTACGTATCAGGGCCAGGTTTGACAGCAACCTCTAGTTTCATGCCTGGTGCAAAGCCATTTTGCAGGCTAGTGTCCACCTTAAAAAAAGAAATCAAGCAACACATCAATGCATGGCTCCATGGTTGCAATTTGATCACTTAATTTTAAAAACATTTTGCAGGGATCTGGAACAACTTCTTTTAAAAACACAACAACAACAACAACAACAACAACAACAACAACAACAACAACAACAACATATTATTTATATCCTGCCCATCTGGCTGGGTTTCCCCAGCCACTCTGGGCGGCGTCCAACCGAATATTAAAAACAGTACAGCATCAAACATTAAAAACATTCCTAAACAGGGCCGCCTTCAGTTGTCTTCTAAAAGTAGAATAGTTGCTTATTGCCTTGGCATCTGCTGGGAGGGCGTTCCACAGGGCGGGTGCCACTACTGAGAAGGCCCTCTGTCTGGTTCCCTGTAACCTCACTTCTCGCAATGAGGGAACTGCCAGAAGGCCCTCGGTGCAGGATCTTAGTGTCCGGGCTGAATGGTGGGGGTGGAGACGCTCCTTCAGGTATACAGGACCGAGGCCGTTTAGGGCTTTAAAGGTCAGTACCAACACTTTGAATTGTGCTCGGAAACGTACTGGGAACCAGTGTAGATCTCTCAGGACTGGTGTTATGTGGTCCCGGAGGCCACTCCCAGTCACTAGTCTAGCTGCCGCATTCTGGATTAATTGCAGTTTCTGGGTCACCTTCAAAGGTACCCCACGTAGAGCGCATTGCAGTAGTCCAAGCGGGAGATAACTAGAGCATGCACCACCCTGGCTAGACAGTCTGCAGGCAGGTAGGGTCTCAGTCTGCGTACCAGATGGAGCTGATAGACAGCTGCCCTGGACGCAGAATTGACCTGCGCCTCCATGGACAGCTGTGAGTCCAAAATGACTCCCAGGCTGCGCACCTGGTCCTTCAGGGGCACAGTTACCCCATTCAGGACCAGGGAGTCCTCCACACCTGCCCGCCTCCTGTCCCCCACAAACAGTACTTCTGTCTTGTCAGGGTTCAACCTCAATCTGTTAGCCACCATCCATCCTCCAACCGCCTCCAGGCACTCACACAGGACCTTCACCGCCTTCACTGGTTCTGATTTAAAAGAGAGGTAGAGCTGGGTGTCATCTGCATACTGATGAACACCCAGCCCAAACCCCGATGATCTCTCCCAGTGGCTTCATATAGATATTAAAAAGCATGGGGGAGAGAACAGAACCCTGAGACACCCCACAAGTGAGTGCCCAGGTGTTTGAACACTCATCCCCCAACACCACTTTCTGAACACCGCCCAGGAGGAAGGAGCGGAACAGTGCCCCCAGCTCCCAACCCCTCTAGACGGTCCAGAAGGATGTTATGGTCGATGGCGTCAAAGTCCACTGAGAAATCCAGCAGAACTAGGAAACAGCTCTCACCTTTGTCCTTAGCTCGCCGGAGATCATCGACCAGCGCGACCAAGGCAGTTTTAGTCCCATGGTGAGGCCTGAATCTCAATTGGAAGGGATCCAAATGGTCCGCTTCTTCTAGGCGTGCTTGCAGTTGTTCAGCAACGACCTGCTCAATCACCTTTCCCAAGAATGGTAAATTTGAGACTGGGCAGTAGTTGGCCATATTGGCCGGGTCTAAAGATTTTTTTTTTAAGAAGTGGTTTAATGACCGCCTCTTTCAGTGGGTCTACAATGATGTAGAAACCAAGGCACAAACTTTTTTTTTATTTGCTTTTGTTCAATGAAGAACCAACTGACAATGGGGTACCTTGGGAAAAACTGGCCACAAGATCTGGCCACAATGATAAATTGCAAAGCAGAAGTAACATTTATTTCAGAAGATTTTATCAACACCCAAAGGTAAGCTAACACAGCTAGATAACACCAATGACAGGAGTGGGCAATTTAAAAAATAATTCTAAAATATCCATTGTGTGCTATCCAAATTCAGGAGAACAGATTAAATTTAACAGACCAATAAGGATGCAGAAAAAGCTTTTTAGTGAACTGGTAACCAAGTGAAAAGTGTATAAAATGGATAGAAAGGTGTTACTAAGGATTGGTAACAAACGAATCTGTGCTTGTCAAGACAAAACCAAATGAATGTGGATTAGGAAGGAACATCAGAAATAAGGCGTTTCAAACCTATTCCAAGAGAAAGGCGATTAACGTTATATGACAAACATAATTTAGAAGGCAACTGTGATGCGAAAAAATGTGAGAAAAATTCAAGCCTGCAGCTTATGATGAAAACCTATCAGTCAGTCCTTGAGTTCAGACACTGCATAAAAAGTAAAGGAGACTGAGAATAGTAATTTACATCCTATAATAAAACAGGGCAATGTTAAAAATAAACAAAAAACCAGCTTAAATCTACAGCCAATCAACAATACATAGACCAAATTACACAATTTGATTCGTAAGCATGCAACAGATAATATGCTGCTTAAAGCCAAAGTGAATTAATTTTAAATTAATTAATTTTAAATGATCATATCACATGAGTTACTTTCCTCTTCAGCTGACATTAACAAGGCCAATCTTATGTACATAACCAGCTCCAGTGCTTTAATCTCATTTGTTTGGGGGGGGGGGAGTAGGAAGAAAAGAGAAGCTTCCCCTTGCATTTCAGTGTCAAGCATTCAAACCTCTCTCTTTGCATACAATATGTGTAATAAGGAAGCCATTATTAACTAAATAATGACCCTATATATAAGAGGCCTCTCTAACTCCTCTCACTGGCTCATATAAATGCAGTAGCTGAGCCTGGTGAGTACCTAAGGTTCCCAACCGCTATAGTCATAATTTGCTGGTTGCCTTCTGATCTTATTTGATTTTAAGCAGTATTTCAGTCAATTGCTGAATTTTATGTTTTAATGTACATTATTTATATTTTGATGTTAGCTGCCCTGAGCCCAGTTATGCCTGGGGAGGGGGGATATAAATAAAATTATTTAATAATGATGATGATGATGATGATTCCATTACAGGGTTAAACAACATAATAGTAATAGAATATAAAATTCTGGTGCTTTTAAGCTTGGCAGAAAAACTTCAATGCTTTCTCAGCACAAAATATAATCTCCCTTTCTTTTACCAGACAACCCCTCCCTTTCCTTACCAGACAACAGATCAGTGCATAGCAATTTTTATTTCTCTGTGTGCCACAGTACAACATACTACCACATGATTGCCCCCAACTTGAATTACAATTTTACTTGAATTAAAATTTTACACTTGTAAATCCTACTTTCCTCTGTATAGGAAATAAAAATGGCTATGCACTGATCCTTAACAGGAAAGCATGTTCAATAAAAAAACTATTTGCATCAGGAGTAAAAACAGCATGTAATCCTCTCCCCAAAACAGAACCGAAGCTGGTGTCCCTTTCCATTAGATAAGCAAATGAAATTACTTTGCAGCATGTCATACGTCTTCAAACCCATTCTACTGTTGTATTTTACACTGTGTTAAAGGAGAAGTGTGCCTGCTAACATATATTGCCCTCCCCTTCTTTCCTGCAAGCATGGCATGAGATGCATCAAGCAGTTGAGGCAGAATTTGTTTCCTAGTATGTCATCCACTACAGTGCAAAAAAGGAAAGAGAATGAATCCCTTTCCTCCGAGGACATCAATGTGGCAAACATGGTAGGAACAACCAATAGCAAGAGAAAGAAAAACAAACAATTATCAACACAAAACAGGATTCACATCTTATTTGGTACAAATATTTGTGGCTGGAATATTCGTGGATTAGAAACAAGATACAGTACTTATTATAAACTTAAAAAAAATTCCTTCAGTAGCACCTTAAAGACCAACTAAGTTTTTATTTTGGTATGAGCTTTCGTGTGCATGCACACATCACTCATGCTCAAACAGCACCCTCTTATGGCAGTCTAGTAAGACTGCAGTGGGATGAAGAGTGAAGGGAACTAATTTCGTTCTTTTTTATTTGTGAGGGCATTCACTATGAAAAAAATAGTTGCAGGTGACCAGCTGTCTAGGAATGCAGGCATCCAAAATATAATCTGTAGGTGTGATTACAGCAATTATAATACTGATAGATTAGTTAATTGATAGATTTATAATATTTAACTACAGTATTTATAACTACTGTATTTTAAAATAGTTAATTAAGCACACCTCTTTCCTCTTGCTTCTAATGGTTGCAAACTTCAGACCAGAAGACACATGTGAATAAGACTAAAAATAACTTCCTGATGTAAAGTGTGGTGATTTAGACAATTGTGTGTGTAGCTATTTATCTATCTGCATATTACTCTATAGTGACCGTGTTCACATGTACAGTGGTACCTCTACTTATGAATTTAATGCGTTCCGAACGCACATTTGTAAGTCGAAAAAATTTGTAAGTCGAATCCCATAGGAATGCATTGGGAGAAAAAAATCGTAAGCCGAAGCAACCCTATCTAAAAATTCGTAAGTAGAAAAAATCCTATCTAAACCACATCCAAGATGGCTGACGGAGCTCCATTCGTAAGTAGAGTTATTCATAAGTAGAGGTACCACTGTAATTGTAAATGAAAAAATTGGTTAATAAACCATACTGTCCTCCCCTAGCACAAGATGGAAGAGGCTTAATTCTACACCAGGAAGCTTAATTTTGCACCTGAGCTCAGGATCGTGGTGTCTTTCTCAACAAGCCATGACTGTTAATCCGACTTGTTGTTGCCTTGCACATCAAGGCTTGCTAAGGAGCAACAAACTACGATCCCAGGTTCAGGTATTACACTAAGCACACACCCTCTCAGTTTGTTTGTCTGTTCATGCCAGCGGGGAGCAAAGCAGAAGCAATCAGGCTACATGCACCAGCACACAGCACATGCACAATTCTGTGGCTTATTAAACTAATAAGCAAGTGGAAAAGCAAATTGATTAAGGGGAAAAAAATATCTTCAGAATACACCCCTAATAGAATTGCAACCCCAGTTGCATAGAAGACTGCAAAGGTATTACGTTAAGCCTGCCACAGGTTAATTACAGGGCAAGTATAGTTTGCACAGGTTCACAAAAGGCATTGATTTAGCCACAAGAGGGCAACCTTAGTTCTGTAAGGATGAAGCAGAAAGGTGCCGGTATGGATACTGAATAATTTGTGAACATGCAGAAACAGTGTTCCAATTTGGCTTAAATCCTTGAAGCAGCAAAGGCTTTAAATCTGTAAAGCAACAGTTTAGCTGAGGAAAATTGCGAGTGATATCCCAGCTTGAACTTTGCCAACTTTATTATTTTTTAAAAAAGACTCCCTTGGATAGTCTGCAGACTGCAGTTGTGATGGACTTTTAAACAACAAAATAAAAGAGCAACCGGGCAACCCAGCCAGAAACTGAAGTCAGAAGCTTCTTCACCATACTTCCCAAGTGAAATATATTTAAATATTTACTACAAAAAGAAAAAAGAAAAAAAAAGGAGCCATGCCAAGAACAAAGCTCTATATTGCTGGGGAACCACAACATACTTGAAATAAAAATACTTTATTGTCACTGTACCACTTGTTTACAGTGAGATTAAATGAGCCCCCCACAATCTCTTAGTCCTTGCTACACTCTGTGTGCTGTTGTACGACCACCAACCCCGAACGTCAGCTGCAATGTTGCTGACTTCCATTCAGCACCCTCACGGCCCATGGGTAGAAACTGTTCTTTAACCTGTTGGTGCGGCTTATCATGCTTCTAGATCTCCTGCCCGAGCAGCACAGAGCAGCAGATCGCCAACTGGTTTGAAGCTAGCATTAAGGATTTAGAATAGAACCATGTCTCTGGTAACAAGTCACTGTTCAGGGTGTCATTGAAAAAGTGATGCAGGTGGGGAACTAAAAGATCTTTAAACTTTTTGTAAAATAACCCTGGACCTGGCGACTTGTTATTTTTAAGCTGCCCAATATAGCTTCTACAGTCAAACCTCGGATCCCAAATGCCTCCGTTCTGGAACGTTTCGGCTCCCAAACGCCAAAAATCCAGATGTAAATGCTCTGGTTTTCAAACGTTTTTCAGAAACCTAATGTCCAACGCGGCTTCAGCTTGAGTGCAGGAAGCTCCTGAAGCCAATCAGAAGCCACGCCTCAGTTGTCGAATGTTTCAGAAGCCAAACAAGCTTCCGGAACGGATTACGTTCGACAACCGAGATTTGACTGTACGACCTCAACAACTGTTATTTGCATATATAAGGAGCTACTGGTTTCTTATTCCAGGAGAGAAAGTGGCACAGAATGACTAGCGCTGGATACAACCTGTTGCCCGTATAGGGCATTTGTACCAACTGCAAGAGATCTTCTTCCCTGCCAAATCATAGAAGGACAAATAATCAATGGCCACTCTCTTTGAAAGTATGAACATTAGCCATTATTTGGATTGATCTCTAGCACCAACTGAAAAAACAAGGGCTGCCTTGTAAGGCAAAGGACAGAAGCTCCCCACTAATGGCATATCCCCCTAATGGGACTTGTGAAGACATTTCAGAAGGAGCAAAAAACCTAAACAGCTGCATTTTGATTTCTCAAGCATACGAAACCAAAAGAGCTTCTTCACATTATGGCTCTCTGGGGATTAGAGCTCAAATAATGCATAAAAAAGAGAGGAGAGACTGACCAGATGCTCACTTACGTGTTTAAACGAGCCATGAGGTGCTGCTGTTGCTCCTGTATCTTCCAAATACTCCTCCCAATTGAATTCTGCTTCTTCCACACCTGATCCTGCATCTGTAATAAACCAGAAAAAACACACAGAAGCTTTTAGGAGAAACACCGGTTTGCTACTTTAAATTCCTTACTTGTGAAGGGGTTGCTTTGGAAATATACTAAATGAGTGTATTAAAAAGCCAGATGGACACCTTGTTTGTTAATACAGGTTGAGGGAACCTAATAAAACTATGCAAATATTCTGATGTATAATGCAACCAGAGATAAGGATGTCAACAAATTCCAGAATACTGGGAGTGGGAGACTACTTAAGATTGTACAAAGTACGGTGAGAAATTTGATGCTGCAGGTGCCACCTGTCCTGATTCTGCCACTTATGTTAGCAGCCAGTGTGAATTACTGAAGTCCCCATGTTGTTTCGGTGTCCTTGACACCCAACATGTACCGAGGGCACTTCTGTAAGAAAAACCGCTTGAAGAGGTACAACACGTATCAAAAATAATTGGAATTCTGTGAAAAATAGGAACTATTTGCATGTTAAATTGGCTGAAAGCTCAGCCAAAAACACGGAACAGCAATCAAGAAAATGGCAGGAGAAAAAAAGAACATTACAGTAAAAGCTTAGGTGGTGGTCACTAAGCAACTTGCAAATACATGAGGAGAGGGCAGCAGCTCCTTCACAAACATATTTGATTTGTGACTTATGTCTGTAAGTAGTACACCCTTGATTTAATATGTGACAGGATCAATCCTTAAACAGATATATAGCTCACGAGGCCTGGCTGCGCTCTCTTTCCTTAACAGCTATATATAACGCTCTCCACTCCAAAAGTAATGCCTCAAGGATGAGTAGATGGGCTTCATTAGCTAAGCTCAGACTGACTATACAGTTGGTGTCAGATTTTGCAGTTGCCATTTCAATTTATGTAGCTAGTTTGCTCTCACCAAAGAACAACTTCTGTCATAATTTTAAATGCACATAGACACCTTATATACAGCAGGTCAGGTGCGTGCTGAGGTGTCTATATGGAAAAGATGGATGGCATTTTACAGCACAATCTTACACCCCCACCCATTAACAGAACTCATTTTTTTAAAAAATACATTTTGTTATATGAAATCAGATCTGAATTTGAGAGATTGTAAACTCCTGCATTTGCTTATTCCTTTTGTTTTTGAGCCAACACACTAGTCCCCAATCAGTATTACGCTAAAATGCTGGATAATTGAATTGATTTCTATGGGGCGCCAATCACTTCCCCATTGGGGAAGACCAACATAAAAGGCTTACAAACAAGCCAAGAAGCTCCTTCTCTGAACAGGGGGAGTTTCACTCCAGACTTCTCTTTGCGTAACTGGCTAGAGCTGCTTTCCTAAATGTCAGTCACTGCCATGACTTCATTCATTGGTTAGAAACACTGAGAAGACTGGAGTAGGCTAGCCTTTCACAAAACAAACGAGACTATATGTTTTGCTTTATCTCCTGTGTTCCATAAATGCTAGAAACATTTTGTTTAATGGAATCTGAGAGTTGTGGCTCAAGTGGGTGGCAACTGCTCCCCCACAGACACCTATAGGGACCAGGTGGGCCTATGAGCATTCTCTAACATTACCCTGCACTGTGTGACTTCTCCTGCCCCTTTGAGTGACTTGTGCTCATAAAATAGTGACTATTTTATGTATAAGTGGGTCCTGCCTGGAGGTGTGCCTGAAGATTGGCAGGAGAGGTGTTGTTGTAGCTGTGCCACTGGGGTGGATGGAAGGTGGGGCCTTGGAGTCATATTGTATGCCGAGTATGAACACGCAGAGGGTGTACCCCCATCGTTGAGAGTTCATGCTCTGCTTCTGGATGGGTAGCATGTGGGCATCATTGCCAGCATAGGCACTGATGGGTGGGCTATGGCAGCATTTCCAGAGACAATGAACATTTCTCGCTTTTTGGTACTTTCTCATTGTGCATCTCCCCCCTCTCCTCCTGGGCTGAGCATACACTGGAAACTGCACAACTGATGTAGCAGTAGCGTATCTCCTGTCCTGACATAATGAGACTATAGGATTGCTGTTAGTACATAACCAGCTTCACATATAATTCCTTTGTGTAGCCTGAAGTCTCCTTAATTGCATCTTATGTAACTGAAAAATATACACACTTGTCAGAGAAGAATTTCAGGAAGCCCTCTGTCAAGTTTGCAAATTCAAAGGCATGTTGTAGTAAGAAATTAAGCTGCATGTTATTATTTATAATACCTGGGCAGTAAACACTGGGTTGGGCTGGTTATGAAATGCAGAATAGCAATAGTACTGCCCATGCCGTACTCAATTCTTTAAGGACTAACTCTTCCTCTCACAGGAAGTGAAGTGGGTAGGAGAAAAGCCAAATTTCAACATTAATGAAAGATTCTAACACTTCCAAGTCTCTATTTATGGCAGATTGCATCACCCACATTCAATATACTGCATGCAATGTTACTCGCTTTGTCAGCATATTTATTCCTTGAAAGAGAAAAGGCCACACACCCTCAAAATGTACAGCTCACAGCATTTGAGGCCACAGAATATGAAACCACAATAAGCATTAGCAAAGTTCCACATTCTGTACTTACGTGTGGTTTGTGATTATATCAAGAAGAATCACACAATTCAAGCTCTTATGTGAAAGAGCTCATCACCTATGCTCCATCTAAACAAGGTCTGTGAAGTGGGCACAAACTTTAAGAATAATTTCTGCAAATTCAAAGAAGCGATGGCTGTAAACTCTATACTTGTTTAAAATGCGGCAGCAGGAGGACAGAAATGAAAACGAAAACACACTGGCTGGGTTTAGACATGACAGAACAATGAGTTGTGGTTTATGCACAAGCCTTGGGCTTGTGTGCCCATCCCTCCCTGTTCCTCTCTAGTGTGAGGAGATAAGCTTTTGCTTCCACTTGCAGAAACACAAATTATGTCTAAATCCTAAACTCTGGTTTATCACAACTATGGTTAGTTGAGACAAGCCAGCTTTGCAACCTTGCAACCCATAGTTAGAAGATGGCTTGTTTCAAATACCTATAATTAGGATGAACCACAATTGTTTGGCTTCTGACTCAATGATAAACTGGCTAGTCTACATCAGAATCAAAGCTTCCAAGTTATCATGGAGGAAAAGAGGTGAAGGAAGAAGTATGTGAGCCCAGAGGGAGGCTGGGCTCATTCTTTTAATGATAAGCCTTTATTATGCTGTACCGAAATGTTGCCATATAGTCACAACAAGCCAGAGGTGAGGCACAAGGAAACTCTGCATGAGATGAGAAGCTGTTTAGATCAGCTGCTGCTGGAAGATGTTTTTGAGAGCTACAGGCACACTGCAATGTTAACACAAGTGCAGAAGATACTTAACTGAAGAGGAACTTCAGCAATGGTCTTCATAGCCCCTGCCTTTGAACTTTAAAGCAACTTTACCCATGGCTTATCTTTTTAATCATCTGTGTCGCAAGTATGCAAAACGAGGTTAATTTGTCCAGAATAGATTTACAACTGAGAAGATACCTGTTGGAACCCCAGGTGCCATAATTGCAGTACCTGTCTCATGCTGCTGTTCTCCATTCATCTCCACAGCAATCTGGCAATAATCCTTGGGAGCAGGAAGTAGAGAAAGCCAACCAGTCACTGCCTTGATCTCATCTGCTCTCAGTGTCTTCGCTTCTACAGGCTTGCAGGATGATCAGACAAACACTGCAGAGGGAAAAATTAAAACATGTTTTTGTTTGTTTATAACTCCGGAACAACTAAACGTCTTCTTCTTCCATTTGTGGAATAAGAACACATTTTAGGAAAAAAACATCAGAGGCCACATCTATTCCACTTCCAAAAGACCACCTCCAATTTTAAATACAATGTAAATTATCTTTATAGATGTGCTGTGATATATTGCCCATGCCTGAAAATGGCAAAAAAGCAAGGTTAAAACAAGTTGATTATTGCTGTGTACAGGAATCATTTCACTTACATACATCTTTCTCTTGCTTACCGTACATAAATAACGTCTCACATCTATTCTGAATTTTCATGTGCCACTAGAGTTCTGACTAGATTGTATAAAGCAGTTTTATTATAGACAGAACTCAAGTGGTGGTACAAATAAAGTGCTTTTTATGTGAGCAACATCGACTGTACAGTATCTTTAATATCTGCCAAATTTTTGTATGTGGAAATCTGAAAATAATTCTAATGCCTTTGGTATAGAGAAATGGCTTTAATTTGCTCTGTAAAACAGCATGTAAATTTTCAGCAATATACAAGTAGTGTGGTTATTAGCAATAAAGAATGCTTTGCCAATGATACTTTCCTGGCAATAAGGCCTTTTGCAAAACTGTGTGCATTTCTCTTGGCAGAGATATGCCAGAAATTGCTCAGTTAGCCCTTTTCAGAGGGAAGGTGTTAAGCCCTCTCTTTTTAAACAGGTCTTCTGAGTTGTAGAATCCTGCAAATTGTTTTTTGTTGCTGAATTCTTCATGAAATTCATATTGTGCTAATAGCTGAGCTTGAAAAGCATACGACAAACCCATAAAATTAATACATATTTAAAGAGCCAAAATATCTTAACTCAATAAATTTATAGTTTCAACACCTGGAACAGAAATACTCAACTTGCTTTTATTCTGCTCTTTTAATTATGCATTCAAGCCCCATCATAACAAAAATGTAAGATATAGAAATCTGGAATGCTATGACAGGTACAACATCATATTAATCTCTGCTAGTCTCAAATTATCCTTCAAGATCCTATTAAGCGGGATTGCCTCCAGACGACTCTTAAGCACCACCTGCTTTTGGAGTTCCCTGCATCAAGGAACACTGGACCAAGCAACACCAGGACTGGTTTGATGAGAATGACAGGGAGATTGAACGCATTATTGACAAGGAAAGTAAGGCCTTTCAGATCTGGCAAAGAGTTGGAAACTGTGCCACTAAGAAAAAACCAAACTATGCCAACACTAAGGCTGAGGTTCAAAGAAGAACCAGAAAACAAAAGAAGTCCCAGTGGATAAAAAAGCTCGAGAGATCCAGCACTTAGCCGACACTCATGATGCACAGAGTTTCTTTAAAGCCACAAAGACCATCTATGGAACAATAATAGCATGTGCCCCCTACGCGCAACAGACGGTACCACACTTCAAAAAGATAAAGAAGCTATTGCACTGTGTTGGAAAGAACATTACCAGCAACTCCCCTGTAGCTGCCGAAGTCTTCTCACAAATGAGCTTGAAGTATCTTCAAATCTGGGAGAGTTGTGTACAGCTATTAACCAAATGAAAAACAACAAAGCCAGCAGACCTGATGGGATAACTGCTGAAGTCTTCAAAGTGGGCAGCAGTGAACTTACACAACAACCACACAATCTCATCAAAAAAATCTGGGAGAGACAGGAGATCCCAGCAGACTTTAGGGATGCCAAGATTATCAATCTCTTTTTAAAAACATGATTTTCACTTCTCAACAGCTTCAGGAAAAATGCAGAGAGCAAAACCAACACCTGTGTATGGCGTTTATTGACCTGACTAAGGCCTTCAACACTGTAAATCGTACTGCCCTGTGGACTGTCCTTCTGAAAATTGGCTGCCCAGATAAATTAGTGAACATCCTTCGGCTCCTCCACGATAATATGAGAGCAACAATCGCGGATAACAATGGCTCTCAAAGTGAACCATTCACAGTGGAATCAGGTGTTAAACAGGGATGTGTTATCACACCAACTCTCTTTATTATTTCCATTGCCATGATCCTACACATTGTCGAAGGAAATCATATATCAAACAGATGGAAAGCTCTTTAACTTGAGCAGGTTGAAAACAAAGAGTAAGGTTACCACAACTTTTGCCGCAGAGCTTCAATATGCTGATGACAACGTAGTGTGCGCAGACTCAGAGGATGACCTCCAAACCATCCTAAATATCTTCATAGAAGTTTATGGCTCAGCATCCAAAAGACTAAAGCACTTCACCAACAAGCATGTTATTTTAAAGCAGGGGATCTCCAGATGTGGCTGATAGGAGTGTGAGTCCTACAATCTATGGAGAGTCACAAGTTCCTTGCATCCAGGTTCTAGAATGCATTATATAAGGGTTTTATTTTTTTTAAAAAAATATTTTATTTGTTGAAACAGACTCCTTCGGGAGGTTGTGGACTCTCCTTCATTGAAGGTTTTTAAGCAGAGATTGGATGGGCATCTGTCATGGATGCTTTAGCTGAGATTCCTGCATTGCAGGGGGTTGGACTAGATCAGGGGTCCCCAGACTACGGCCCGGGGGCCGGATGCGGCCCAATTGGCCTGCTAATCCGGCCCGCGACGACCCCCGCCGCCCGCTCTTATGGCGCACAGCGCGGCAGCGCTCTTCCGGGTCGGGAAAAAAGCGCCGAAAATCCTTTGTGCGCATGCGTATGGGCCTCTTCCGACCTGGAGGAGGTCATTTCTGGTGCACTTCCGGGTCAAGGGAGGCCCATACGCATGTGCACAACAGATTTCCGGCGCTTTTTCCACCCTGGAAGCGCGCCACCGCGCCAGTAAGCGTCCGTGCGCATGCGCACGGGCGCGCACTCCCCCGCCCACCGGCCTGCACAGGTGCGCGCTCCCCCATCCTCCGGCCCGCCGCGCGATCGGCGCGGTGGGAACCGGCCCAAACGCCAGTAAATCTGGTGACCCCTGGACTAGATGAACCTTGGGTCCCTTCCAACTCTAAGATTCTCTGATTTATAATCCATACTTTCATAACAGCTACTGCTTTCAGTTTTGGTTTCCATTATGTAGTTTTTCTGCTGCTGGATTCTTTCTACTGCTCTTTGTATTGTTTGTTAATTTGGTTTTATATTACTTTATTGCAATTCATTTTATGACTGTTGTTAGCTGCCTACAGATTCCAGAAGAGCAGAATATAAATTTGGATATGGTATTCAGAACCCTGAAGCAAGTAGGGCCTGGAAGCACTGGCTAAAGAAAAGGCATGGCACCAGAAGTGGTTTCTGTTTTCATGTCAATAGAGCCAACATAAAAAACTGTTTATACAGTATAGACTTCTCAAAAATTACTCCCTAATTGTGCCTAATTTGGTCTCAACTCAGCCGAAGATGGAAATATCTAGGGTGATATTCACCATAGAGCTAAGTAGTGCTATGGCTTCTGCTGCACAATGAAACTTCCCTTCCCTTCCCCATGTGTCCCCTATATCTGTTCTGGGCTCCCCACAGCCTTCTGAGAGGCAGGTTTGGGGACAGGGCAGTACATGCAAGGGGGAGGAGGGGGAAAGTCACATCGCACAAGCAGAAGTTGTTCTGCTCACACTTTTTAAAAAGTTGGATACTGCCTCTAGCGTTTTCTTATTTTCTGATTCACAAATTTGGTATAGCAAAAGGGCAACTGAGTACAGTGGTACCTCGACTTAGGAAGACGATCCGTTCCATGGCCGTCTTCGGCTGTCGAAGTCTTCGGCTGTCGAAGCGCCTGTTCTGCACATGCGCAAAGCGCGATTTTGCACTTCTCTGCATGCACCGACCGTGCACGGGGCGAAAAGACTTCTGGGGTTGTCAACTTTGGAAGTCGAAACCTTCGGTAGTCGAGTCGTTCGGATGTCGAGGTACCACTGTATGTGGCTAACTGCTCACTCTTATAAGCAAAGCAGCATGCAGGACTGGATGTAGGATGGACTGCAGCAATGCAACATTCACAATGATGCCTTCATTGCCCTGAGCACAGCAGCTTTGATGAACATAGATAGGTGCAGGTATTTTGCAGCCCTGCACACAACACCTAATACAGCAAAGGAAAAGGTATGGAAGGCATATCCATCCCCAGAAGCATCGCTTACAACTAAAAATACAATGTCAGTGCCTAGAATTCGAAAGATGTTTCCAACCACACAAGGTACTCTTTCATCTTTGCAACTATCTATGTACCTGAAAAACCAGGTTGCTTTGATATTTTTCTTCTTCTGCTTGAACTTAACTAGCTAATTGTCAGCCCAACTGAATAAATGACTTCAAGTTTCCCGAGACAGTTCTGTGTTAGGCTGATCATAGAGCAAACATGGGAAGTAATTACAGTGGCAATAATAAAAAGTAACCTCTCTTTTTTCAAGAGTGAACTCCAAGAAAGCAGAATGGATTTAAAAGTACTTAAAAGCAAGACTTGACCAAATGTGTTTTTAAGTTCTAAATCTTAACACCAACAATAATGTCACTTTGATATTTACATGCCACTGTGAGCAAGTGTGAATGAAATTATAGATTATTTCATAACAAAGTGCCGTGCTATAAGCCTCTGACTAGAGTGCATTGAAAAGTTAACCCCGATAAAACTGACTACACATGCTATTCTAGGTAAAAAAGAAAAATCTTTATTTGGAATGTATATTATTGTGCACATTCTTGTTGCATAGCAAGATAATCATTACGGTAACTACCATGAACGACAACAAGGCTAAAAAACTCAACCTAGAGGTATTACATGGAAGTAGGTCTATGTTCCAAAAGACATAGCCAAAGATTCTAGGAATGGGTTTTTTTCCACCAAGGCAAAAAGCAAAATTGATCTGTTTTCCTGTTACAGTACTCACAATACATATCTTTTATATTCATTTCCTACATACATCAGCAGATAACATGATAATTTTATGGTAAGATAACTCACCATGTGCTTGCACCTAAATGTAGGAAATTAATACAGCAACGACAACTTCCCATTACATTGTTCTGCATACTCCAACCCATATAATTTTACACCAGATACCTCCATATACAAGTTGTTGGATGATCGCTTGATGGGAAAGTTAAAACACATTTTGAGTGTTCCACTGGGAGTCTCAACCAGAGTTTACATTAGCTTCATAATCTTTCGAAAGAAAGAAAGTAAAATATGAGACTAGTTATATGGTATATTTGTGAACAAAACATTAATAGAAGTGTTCTGGGTTTTCTACTATTAAAATTAAAATTGGCCATTTAAACAGTTGGGCCTCAACGAATCTGGAAAGAAGCCTGCATTTTACAATGGCAATAGTTCGTGTTGAGCCCTCGGTTCTCAAACAATTTGAAAGAGTTCTAGTTTATCATTTGTATTTGAAATACATTTTTAAAATGAAGTTTGTAAAGCCATGTAAAATGCATTAATAAAAAGAACTTTTTTTTAAAGTGCTATTTTAGAGTTGGGTTATCATCCGAGAGCTCTCTCTCTCTCTCTCTCAACAGAAGTTGAGTCCTGAACAGAACAGGGGAAGCAGACCAACAAGACTGAGAGACTGGCGTGGGGGCAAGGGGGCTTTAACCCTTTGCCCTTGCCATGGTCCCAAGCCAAATCTCCCCTGATTCAGATTAGGGGCACAGAAGGGGCATATAGTTAAAGCCCCTCCTCAGCTAAGATCCCAATGTGCCTCTCCCCATACGAATGATTAAAAACACACACAAAATACTAGTTGACAAGGCCAAATGACATGAACACCACATCATCATGTTTGGTCGTGAGAAATGTTACTCAGAAGAAATAGTGGGTGGTTGTTACATTTTTTGCCACAATAAGGAAGCAGACATAATCCTCAAACCAGAAAAGCACACAGAATACTTTAGATTATCTTCTCTTACTTATTTCATAAAATCAATATCCCACTTGTCAAAAATGCTCATGTTTACAAAAAGAATAAAAATAAAAATTAGTAGAAACAAAGCATTCAAACAATTTAAACCAGCAATAAACTAAAAACACACCAGCATTCTAGATACCTGCATAATCCTGTCTAAACACAAACAGAATACAGTACAGTATAGTGACGCCTGTAACAGTTCCAGTTCCGCAGATCAAAGCAGTTGATATATTGGGCATATATTGATTGGGTAAAGGGAGCTCACACATAAACTGGCCCCAAGTTGTAAAGGGCTTTGTATATTAATATTTATTTTAAAATATATTAGCAGGGAGTAGAGAGAAGGAAAGCGGGGTGGAATCTGAGATATGGACTCTTAAGAGGTGGAGACAAAAGGACAGCAGTAGGGATAGTGTGGAAAGATACCATGAGAAGCATCTTTCTATCTCTGAAGTCCTCCAGGTGCTCGCCATAGGCAAAGGACTCTTCATACAATGCAAATGCAGTCTCCCCCCTTGCAAATGGTTTGATAGATCAGGGCGGAGGCAAGTCAAAGGCTTAAGAGCAGTGCATTTACTTGGGATGCTGGAATTCCCCAGAAGGGAAGAGCTAGAATGTTCTGTGACAGTTGATGGAGGCCAGGAATGGGGGAGGGGCATCTAGCTAGGAGCCTGGTGGATGCGGCGGCCATAATCCAGTTTATTTTCAGTGCCCTAGTAATCAGGCCCTGGTACAAATAAACCTAGCCTTGCTTGAACAAATCAAACCGCTTTGGTTTTAATTTAAGCCTCGATCTATTTAAGCCTTTAAAAACACAGTCATTATAGTCTAAAAGGTGGGCACCTCATGTTTAGTAACCAGCTCAGATGCCGTTTCAATTGTCCACATTTCATAAGGTAGAGATGGGGAGACTGCAAGTTTGCAGGGGCGAATATGTTCTTTAGTAGAACCCAGAGATCTACCAACTACTAGCTGGATCTGCTTTGGATCTGAATTGATTTTATATATGTGTGTTGCTGTTTTAAAAATTGTTATATATGTGTGCGCTTATCTGAATTGTTTTTATATAGAGCAGGCATATCCAACAGGTAGATCGTTATCTACCGGTAGATCACTGGACATCTGTGGTAGATCACCGGTAGATCAGTGGCTCCCCCCAAAGAAGCTAAAAAACTTTTGCTCCCCCCAAAAAGCTCAACATCTTTGCCCTGCACCCCTAAAATGACCTGAACCACAGGGCTTTCCTTCCTAAAAAAAAATTCAATGTTGCTTTCCTCTTCCCTAAAGAAGCTCAACAACATTTACACGAACCCCCCCCCCAACATGGGCCTTCCTCCTTCCTAAAAAAAGCGCAACAACTTTGACCTGAACCCCCCCAAAAGGGGGTAGATCACTCCCAGTTTTTAACTCTGTGAGTAGATCGCAGTCTCTTGGAAGTTGGCCACTCCTGATATAGAGAAATGTTTTAGCTGATTTTCTATATACAATTGTTCTGTGTATGTTTTATACTTAGGGATGGCTTATGGGAAGCAATTAAAAATGGAATAAATATTAAAAAGAAGAAGATTATTGTGCAGAAGACACCCCTTAGCATTAAGTCCAGGAATTGTGTTGACCATGACTACTAAATAGAGCTCAAAGTTCTTCCAGAGAAAAATCTTAATTTCAGCAGGATAATTCAGGGCGAGGTAGGGGAGTAATTCCGATGCTGCTATTGTTAAATAATCAAGTTCTACAGCTAGAAATCCTTATCTCCTGCAAATCACCCAGACATCTACCAGTAGATGTGTATCCACCCCTCTCACCATCCCTGATTGAATCATGCTTGCTTTAAGCAATTTGACATTGCTTTTTCTGTGCAACTCTGAGGAACAAAATACCTGAGTGTTGCTAACTTAGTCAAAGATGTCCTGGTATGTTATTGTGATTTAAATACTCTGCCTAAGGTTTCTATACAATTTTCAGCTCTTAGACTTGAAAGTCCTGATTTGCAGTTACTCTGAGCAGGAACGCAGCCCGAAAATAGAATTCCTTACCTAGGAATTTTTTAATGCAATAAATGTAAAATAAAAGAAGGCAAAGGAGGGGAATCATGATTAAAAACCGAGGCAGTATTTTATTGCTTAGTATGTATAGCTTTTATTTACTCTGCAACTTGGAGGAAGTTTATCCCATGGAAGAAAACCATTGTACTGTCCATGGACTGCAATGCATTCTTGGTTAGCTGTTTGCAAGATTCAACTTCCCTATCCCTTTATTTAAATCCCTTCTAAACATAAGAACAATGGATAAATTGAAGCACTTTAAGAAAAAGACTTAAAATGAATGACTAGATTTTCAAAAATTTTGTACTTTCAAATAATTTAAGCAGCTTCTGCTGAGTGCTTTACAGTCAAATATCTGAACATTTAGCCAGCTAAATGCTGGCTTCAAATTTTAAATACCCAGGCTCCTGTTTTTGAACACATCTTCTTCAACAATGAAAGGGAAAAAATACTGAGTACATTTATGGTCCATTTCTGCAGTTTTAGTGTTTATTTCAAATTGATGTTCCTGAACAGGAAATGTTCTTCAAATTATATCCTCATCTCATTCTGCTATTTATTCCTACAGCACTAAGGCACCACTCAGGTGTAACCCTGCTGCTATGAAAATGCTGCAAGACTGCAAAAATAATTTAGGGGAGGAAATCACCAAAGAACTTGTTAGGCAAGCAATTCCATTACTCATAGCTAAAATAGAATTGGGGATAACAAATGTTAGATAAAACCCTTGCAAAACAAGGTGCTCTTTGAAGGTTTTTAATGGGGCTGGCAACTCTGTAGTTGCCACATATACTACCAGACACATATTTTGTATAAAAGATAGGTTCCAGCCATACAACAGCAAGCGCTTTAGAAATCAAAATGGCAAAGATTGCAGTCAGTTTTATCACAGCAAATTATAACCAGATATACAAGTGGGAGGAGGTAGCTACCGCGTGGAAACACCGTAACAGACAGGCCTTCTAAAAATGTGAAAGGTAATGCTGATTTGAATGGAAAACATAAGCAAGCAGAAGAAATGAGGAAAAGGACCAAATACTTGAAAGGGATTCAGGTTTGTTGTATTTTTTTTTGGGGGGGTTACAGTTCCAGGGAACTTGAACTCAATTTGATGTCATTTGGTTCTGTAACTGTGCAGAGTATCTGGAACCAAAGATTAAATGGCTTCACATTTTCCCTGCAGCTGATGAAATTCTGTGGGCAATCCATTCTGACTGCAGTATTTGATCACTCCCTCTACCCTGCATTTTTAACTTTAGATATGATATAAATTTTTCATTGCTTCTTACAACTGAAGCTAGACTTTAGCCTATCAAGTTAGTCCCCCTGAAGACAAGCTCAGTTACTCATGTAAATAATTGCTGGGTAAACTTGGAAATAGGGGGCTGAGTAGATTTTAACTGATACAATGCCATAGGAAAATAGGCGAGGTGAGAAGAAAGTTCTACCAATGAGATCTGTACTACTGGAAATCCCCTTTAAAAAGGCCAGAGTGTTGGTAAACTGACTGCGTGCATGGTGACTGTTAAGTTTAACCAAGAGCTGGGCTGGAGACAACAGAGTGCGACCTTCTTGTGGGCCCAACCAGTCATTCAGAAAGTTGGCAAGGCATGCACAGAACCTTCTACTCAAAAGATTATGTCACATCTCAGTAGAAAGCAGTGGACATGCATTTTTATCATCGCCAGGTTAGAAGGCATACAATAAAGAATTCCTTTTCCAACTTCTTCAGGACACCTTGATTTACCACTTAAGATACAGAAACAGATTAGAACTGAAGTAAGTTTAGGGGCTTGTTATCCCAGGATAAAATACGGTTTTGTAAACAGATCTTCCGTCACACAGGAATGGGCAAAATCAACCTGGGTATACTACTAAAGGATTTCTTGGCAAACTTTCAAACTGACCTAACATGGGAATCCCCCTCGTCATTATATTTGGCTTGCCTACCTCCATTCCCTAATTCTTCAGGGTCTATTTACATCACCACTTATCACAAGATTGCAAGCACTTCGGTTAAAAAAAGATCCCCTCCGCCAAATAAACAAGTTGGATGGTAACTGATGTTAGTCATACTCAGAGTAGACACACTGAAATCAATAAACTTAAGTCTTCTTCCAAGCTGCTGGACAACAGCTGGTACGTATAAGGGGCATTCAAAACACACCCATTCACCACACAAAAACAGATACATTACGGTCACCTGATAGTGACATGACCATGTTAAAAGCAAACATGTACTCAAATGTTCTAAATTTACTGAAAGTTGAAAAGACAGAAAACTATTTTTGTTAGCTGCCTTAGTGGTTCTGAAAAGCTCCAACTAAGTCACAGGAATTCCACCCCGCCCCCAGCACGATAATTTCTGTCATTTGATTTACAAAGCTCTGCCCTTTATTTATAGATGTGGTATTTGCTCCATAATAACTGATTAGTAAAGGCTGCAAATGAGCATCACTGTGTGCACATGTGAGAGATGCACAATGAGACAGCAGTATCAAAAGCTGGATTTAAATAATATTCAAATGAGGCAATCTGCACCCCCTCCCCCTCCTCCATTCTTCACCTGAATTTTAATTCTGCAGCACTTGCAATTTTATGCTTTGTGTCAGTACAAGAGAAAGTGAATGCAAACTACTTCTGGGCACATTCATTTTTTATCAACCATACAACATGTCAACAAACTAAGAAAGGTCAAAACGATCAGTGCTATCCTTACCATTTTTTAAATAAATAAATAAAATTATATCCTGCCCTTTCTTCCAAGGGAGCCTAGGGCAACAAACAATTCTTTGATAATAAAAACACCAAGCCAACAATTAAAAAGTATACAATGTATTTAAAACATTTAAAAGCTGTTAAGGATACACCTAAAAACAATTAAGCACTTAATTTAAAAACAAGTGTAACCAAATCATGTGTCTGGATAGGACAGCTGAAACAGAAGCAAGCTTTTCAAAGAGTAGTTTGGCCATCAACTATTCCTTAATATTAAAGGAAGAAAAATTAAAGGTGCAATCATGTGATATGAGAAGCGACCTCCGGTGCCAGGCTGCCCGTGTCCGCATGTCTGGGCACCAGAAATCGCCCAGGAGCTGCAAATCCAGGGGATTTATGGTATATTTTTCAATTCAGGAGACCAGTGGGAAATGGAATTAAATCTGGGGGTTTCCCGCGAAAAACAGGAGACTTGACAGCTATGGTTGCACATCACCTATATGTTGAGGTGCTGCACAAGTTCTTTAAAAATTATACACAGCAATGCAACTGCTAGTGCAATCGCTGTTTCATGGAAACATTGCAAGCTGTCATATACCAAATCAGATCACTAGTCATCTAGCTCACTATTATCCCCAGAGATCAACAACATCTCTCCAGGGTTTCAGACATGATACTAAACCTGGGACCTAGAATAGCATGTGCTCTACCACTAAACTAAGCCTTTCACCCAAGGAAGCTACATTAGAACTGCAACAGCCCCATGTCATACCCATACCACCATGTCTTGTTGCACATGAATTGTTTTTGTCCATGTTTCTCTCTAGCTTCTTTGTGGCTCACCTTCATATATTGGATGAAAATATATATACATATGAAGATACAGTTGCAACAAGGGAAAAAGCTAGGCTGTAGGCCTTATCCGTAAGCAAACCTATTCATGAATGACACCTTGCTCCAAAACTCCTCATGACCACTCTGAAGAGCTTCACTCACTCATGACTACTCCCCCCCCCATTTTTTTATTAAAGGTTTTCTTGATTTACAGAAATATATGCAATGTTTCTCGTAACATTTTTACAAATCGGTTTCATTTGTCAAGACATTGGGAAGAAAGAGGGGGATAGAAGTAGATGGGGGGGTCAGGTGATGGTGTTTCTATTTTACTTAATATACGTTGGGGGGGGGGTGTCAACGTCGCATGTGCAGGTTCTCTGTTGTTCCCTTGTGTTCCTTTGGTGATGAGAGAGGTTTGTCCACTAAAGATAAGAGTAAGTGTCCCATCCCACAGAGTTGGTCCAGGAGGATACCATGGTCAATGATGTTAAAAACCACTTGAGGGGTCAAGCAGAAATAATATGATTGCACTCCCTGGCTTTCTTTTTCTCAATAAAGCTCATCCATCTGGTGGACCAAGGCCAGGTCTGTTCCCATATTGTAGTGGACCTAGGTTATCAGTCTCATCCAAGAATACTTGCTGTTGCTTCATAACCATCCTTTCCACCCCTTCACCAAGAAAGGGGTGCTGGTCCTATAGTAATTACACTCCACTGGGTCTAGAGTGAGCTTTTAAAGAAGTGAACACTACACAACCTCTTTAAGGACAAAGGGCAACACTCCATCATGCAAGGCTGTGTTTATCACCCATTCCGTCACCCCACTCCAGCTAGCTTTCATAAGGCAAGATGGACAAGGCTCTAACTAGCAGGTGATCAAGTACATCACTGCAAGTATCCCGGCCACATCATCAAGGCACCTTAACTGGAACTGATACCACAATGCTGACCTCGACATTGCATTGGACCTTGGCTCGCCCTGCCACAACAGCAGCATCTAAATCACTGCAGAGTTGAGTGACTTTATCCTGAAAGAGTTTAGCCATTTGGTTACAGTTAGTCACCATGTGCTCCAGAGGTTTGCCCCCAGGTTCAAGTTAAGCAACCTCCCAGCCACACAATGCAACTCCACCAGGCAGTTCCTTCAGAATGCTAAGGAGACACAGCCTCCCACAGCCACTTAGTAGGCTTGATTATGACCCTGAAGATGTACTCAGTTGGCCCTGCAGCAAGATCTACGTCACTTATACTCCAGATAGTGGCAGGTAGTGCAACTTTTGAGGCACTTTCACACTCATGCTGTTGGGAGCCTTTCAATCCGAAACACTTACATCGGCATCAGATGAGCATTATTCCTTTCTATGACATGCTTCTGACACTTTTATGAACACTCTTAAGAGCTGTTGTCATTAAATTGTCAGGCAAGTGTTAGGAAGAGTGCAATGTTCACATGACCACCTCAACCCAGGCTGCAGGCTTTCAACTGCCATTCATGTCAACATCTTAATGCCTACACTTGCAATTCCCCCCCACCCCCACCCCGCAAATACAATGGCAAAGAGTGGAACACCAAATACTGGAAGAGAAGTAAAAGCCTACCTAAAGCCTGAAAATAATTAATTGCGAAGTCATGATGGCTAGACTTGCCAATATAAACTTCTGAGGTTAAACACAGTTCCTCCAAAAGGTGGCAGAGTAAGAGATAACTTTGGAAACGATGGGATGAGGGCAGGCTTGAGACACATATGATATGGAACTTTCCTGGGTGAAGGCTATGAAACAGCAGCACAAGTACTGGCTTGATGGAGTGTTTTTTCCCCTTAAGACAAAAGACAAGATGGGTAGCAACAGAGTTGGTGAGATTTTCCTTTCCCTAGCATAGGTGGGCAAGTGGAGGTGCATAATGTTGTGGCATCCTTTTGAGTGCGAGTCCCAAACCTTAATGGTTTGTATTTAATATATTATTTTACCAGTACATTCCTTTCTCTATGAAGCTGTCCCTCTTTAGGCTCCTAGAAAGCCAATCGATAGGTGTGTTTTCATTTATTTGTACAGTATTTATTTCAACAGTTTATACAGTTATTGCTTAATTACCACAGTCTCTAAGCAATTCACAAGAAAGGCTTAATTAGACTGCAGATAGTAGAGGGTGTACATATTCTAGAGATCCCCAACCTGCTAAATAGGAAACACTCTCATGGTCTATGTTTAATAGAGAACAGCCAGTGGAAGCTTGCTGTTTTCCAGCCCTTTCTGACTAGTCCAGTACTAGCTTTCCTTTCCAGACAAACTGGAGACATTTGGAACCAAGGTGCTGGGGGAGACACTTGAACGGCAGGGAATTGTGCTTCCTTGGCCACTGTGCACCTTGTTCTATCAAAGAGGTATTTTAAGAGTGAATATTCTGTACTCAGCATTAGGATTGATCTAGAGAGTGCATTCCTCTGTCAGGTACAGCAGACCTTAAAATGCCAAGCAGACATTTACTAGCGGAGCTAGCTGGGCAGACACTAATTTATGCTGGTGCAAAAGTATAGGCTGATTTTCAGTGTTTTGCACTGCGCCCCATTAAATCCAGATCAGCGGCACTCACTTTTTATTACAGTTTGTTAACTGCAATGCTCATAATAACAAAGAATTCTGAATGTCCTTTATCAATGTTATGTTGAGATGGGTCAGTCCTCAAAGCTCAATAAGAGCTTCATCTCCTCTCTGGTTAGTAGAAATCTACAATGAACAGAAAATGCAATACATCCAGAGATCTCTTTTCATCGTTTTCAATGGAGTGAGGAAAGGAAGATACTGAGGGAAGGGTTCCATTACAGCTCTGATCCCTACATTGGCTCCCAGTACGTTTCCGAGCACAATTCAAAGTGTTGGTGCTGACCTTTAAAGCCCTAAACAGCCTCGGTCTTGTATACCTGAAGGAGCGTTTCCACCCCCCATCGTTCTGCCCGGACACTGAGATCCAGCGCCGAGGGCCTTCTGGCAGTTCCCTCACTGCGAGAAGCAAAGCTACAGGGAACCAGGCAGAGGGCCTTCTCGGTAGTGGCACCCGCCCTGTGGAACGCCCTCCCATTGGAGGTCAAGGGTGTAAACAACTACCTGACATTTAGAAAACACCTAAAGGCAGCCCTGTTTAGGGAAGTTTTTAATCTGTGATATTTTAATGTATTTTGTTATTTGTTAGAAGCTGCCCAGAGTGGCGGGGGAAACCCAGACAGATGGGCGGGGTAATAATAATAATAATAATAATAATAATAATAATAATAATAATAACAACAACAACATGTGCATGTGGTGCCTATCAGTTGTCCATTTGCCTGATCAGGCACTGCGTGAGTGATTAAGCATTACAGCAGTCAAGCTTAACTTTTCTCAGGCCAAGGGCCACATGGAGGGAATGTCAAGGTGCTGAATGTCAAAATAGACATGGCCATTTAAAAAAAATATATAGACAAATGGGGCAGAGCTGGGAGACACACACAAATATTTTGGTTTCACAGTGCAGTATCCATGGAACCAGTCAGTTAAAAAACCAAACCCCTAGGTTTTTGGTTTTTTAAAGAAAACAAGCCTGAAGACTACACTTTTTTGGGCACTGCAGCGAAGAGCCACATTAAAACTCTTAGGAGCCGTATTTGGCCTGTGAGTTAGCCACCTCTGTATTACAGGATCTATAGCTTACAAACTCTAGTACCCATCCAGAGACTAGAATAATTATTTGCATGTTGCTGGTGATATTTTTTAAAAATATTTTATTTATAAATTTACCAAATTACAGAAAAAAGAAAAAGAACATTTTAAAAATTCTTCAGCAGGTTGTTAGTGATATATTGTGCTGTTGTTCTGACAATAATAAATGCCAGAAATAGCAGCTCCTGTTAAATGAAGCTATTACTATTTTTTTAGAAAAAGAAGAAAAAAGCAGCAGCGGCACAATGGATATTTTCCCATCGTTCCTGCTATACGCTTGTACAAAAATGGCACTGGTTAACATGATCAATTCCTCACAAAACTTAAAAAAAATGAGGTTGCTTGTGTTTTTTAACACACACGGCTTTATGTATGGCTCTCTGTACAGCCTGTGCATTAAGTCTAGGAAGCATAATTGAGAAATGAAGTACTGCCTAAGCATTAAATGGCTTTGAGTGACACGCTATAGTTTGTTTAAAGTTGTGTGACTAAAATAAGTCTTCTGATCTGTAAACTGCAACAGCCACAGAGCTGCTTTAAAATTGGAATCTTTAAGATGTGCAAGAGCCAAGAAATAAAGTCTCAGCTCAATATGACAAAGCTGGAGTTGCTCCCAATCGCACCAATTAATAAAGTAAAGTACTTTAGATAGAAGGCAGCAGAATTTGTATCCTTTGGCTCCTGCCTTTCAACAGCCAACAAGCCATCCACCAGGAGCTCTGCAATTTTCTACCAGCTGTATGGGGTCCTCTGTGGGGACTGCTTTATTAAAACTAGAAATACGTTGGAACTGCCTTCAGCTTACTGTTCCATCAAGGAATGAGGAGGTAAAAAAAGAGATGGGATGGGAGATGCAAAAGCCTGGTTTTTGTACATCTAGCTGGCAAGCAAAAGCTGAGCAAAAGCCTGGTTTTTGTACATCTAGCTGGCATGGAAAGAGCACAGTTGATTTTGGTGGCACAGGCGTAGAACTCTGCACACAACTTTGCATTGACTCTTGAAAATGAGCTTCCAGCTTTAGTAGCTTCCAACCAAGGAGTTATGGATTATCTATAATGCACCACTGTCCTAGAGCAGGGGTGGTCCAACAGGTTGATCACGATCTACTGATAGATCCCCCGTAGGTTTTGGTAGATCACGGTTGATCGCTGGGTCTCTCTCCAGCCCTGCCCCCTCGCCCTGCTCTCCATTGTTGCACGATCTGCAGAACAGAAGATGGACTTTCCCTAAAGAAAGCTGAGCAACTTATCCCTGAACCGCTAAAAAACGGGGCTTTACTCCTCCCTAACAAAAAGATCAACATCTTTGACCCGAACGGGGGTAGATCACTGCCAGTTTTTAATTCTCTGAGTAGATCACAGTCTCTTGGGAGTTGGCCACCCCTGTCCTAGAGTAACAATCCCTTTACAACACTTTAGCTGCTGGTTTGTTTAATTAAAGGATGAAAGTTGCAAGTTAGTGAGGGCCTCAATTCAACTCTGCCTCCTCTTGAGATAAGCAAAGTTTTAGCATTGTCCCAACAACAACAGAAACCATCAGCCTGATGAGCACAGCCTAGTGCTTCTAGAAGCCTCACCAGTAAAACAGGTTACTGTAGAATCCCTTAATTAATTCATTTCATCCCACCAGCAACAGCCATGAGATCCAGCAAAAGGGCACAGAGAACTGTGAATGCTTCATGAGAGCAACCATGCCTACACAACCAGCATCCTAAGATTCTCCACCAATGTAAAAACATGGGCTGCTTGTTCACAAGGCCATTCTGAACTACAGTGGCACCCTGGTTCTCGAACTTAATCTGTTCCGAGAGTCCATTCAACTCCTGAAACTGTTTGAAAACCAAGGCACAGTTTCCAATTGGTTGCAGGAGCATTGGACGTTCGGCTTCCGAAGATCATTCGTAAACCGTAACACTTACTTCCAGGTTTGCAGCATTTGGGAACCGTTATGTTCAACGACAAACCTAGACAGCATCTTAAAAAGCAGAGACATCACCTTGCCTACAAAGGTCCGTATAGTTAAAGCTATGGTTTTCCCAGTAGTGATGTATGGAAGTGAGAGCTGGACCATAAAGAAGGCTGATCGCCGAAGAATTGATGCTTTTGAATTATGGTGCTGGAGGAGACTCTTGAGAGTCCCATGGACTGCTAGAAGATCAAACCTATCCATTCTTAAGGAAATCAGCCCTGAGTGCTCCCTGGAAGGACAGATCGTGAAGCTGAGGCTCCAATACTTTGGCCACCTCATGAGAAGAGAAGAATCCTTGGAAAAGACCCTGATGTTGGGAAAGATTGAGGGCACTAGGAGAAGGGGACGTCAGAGGACAAGATGGTTGGACAGTGTTCTAGAAGCTACGAACATGAATTTGACCAAACTGCGGGAGGCAGTGCAAGACAGGAGTGCCTGGCGTGCTATGGTCCATGGGGTCACGAAGAGTCGGACACGACTAAACGACTAAACAACAACAACATGTTCAACGATTAAGCCATTCGGGAACCAAGGTACCACTGTACTAGTTTAACTAACAATTGCTTAATCAGATCCTTACATGCAAACCCTACAATGAAGAGGACAGGGGCCCTCCTGCAATTGTCAGCTATTGGTGTGAAAGAACGAAAGTCCCTAACCATCATACTATAAAAAGAGTTTCAGATGTTTAGCATTAATATATTGGAAGTATATTCCTCTGGTTTGGGAAAATATAGCTATAAAATGAGAGAAGGAACTAGAGTTATATTATAAATGAAACTAAATTAGACTAGCAAAGAGCTATTCTCGAAGCACTTTTGCTGTATAAACACTTCCATCTTATTCAATGGCCTGGTTTACACATCACACTAAGCCAAGCCATGCATGAAGAATACCTGTCCCTAAAGTATATTTTTGGTCTACAATTTTCTTGCTGTGGCAAGTACTTAGTCTTAGGCTTCTTCCCAACTCTAGCAGGGAGAGGGCAGGGAATTCAATTTGTCTCTGGCCCCAAAGTTGTGGTAAGGAAGCCTAGGATTTGCTTATGGGTTCTGCCAAACCCAGAACCAAAGCAAGTCTCTACACTCCTTCCAGCTCTAAGATGGAGGGGAATTGGGACTTCTTTCCAGATTGCATCAAATCTTCCACTTCCCATCTTATCAGGCTAGAGCAGGGAGCAGGGGTTAGTCCAGGGGTCAGCAAACTTTTTCAGCAGGGGGCCAGTCCACTGTCCCTCAGACCTTGTGAGGGGCTGAACTATATTTTGAAGGGGGGAAATGAACGAATTCTTATGCCCCACAAATAACCCAGAGATGCATTTTAAATAAAAGCACACAAGTATTCTACTCATGTAAAAACACCAGGCAGGCCCCACAAATAACCCAGAGATGCATTTTAAATAAAAGGACACATTCTACTCATGTAAAAACACGCTGATTCCTGGACTGTCCACAGGCTGGATTTAGAAGGCAATTGGACTGGCTCTGGCTCCCGGGCCTTAGTTTGCCTACCCATGGGTTAGTCTCTGGTCTCATGCTGTGTTTTGGAGATGCAGCACAAAGTCAGAGACAAGACCCACATATGGGTAGGCACTTTTTTTTTGGTTAGCTACCAAAGGTAGGCAAGATATTTGTTACTTAAAAATGACAATCTAATCAATCATTAGATAGCCATTAAAAAGGTAGCCATCTCAAGTGACAACAGACCAGTATTTTCACCTTTCTTAAGTGTTATGACTATTGGCACATGTGTATAAAGATGTTAGTGGTGTCACAATCGTCCAAATTTTTACAGGAAGCCAATACCACAGTATGCCCTTTCATGTTCTTCCTCCCAAGTTCTTTGTGCACTCTTTCATGAGTGCAAACAGATTTCTGGTAGTAGCGCTGACAGTGCTATGTTAAAATAATCACTGCTTCTCAATACGTGTGTGTTTGTGTCTTCACAACTTGAGAAGACTTACAATTCAACACCCAAAATTACATGATAAAAAAGGAAACCCAAACTGCAAGAAAATATAAGACTGACAGCTACAATTTTAAAACCCCAATATTTCAACTCAGCAAATTAGACACAACATCTTCCTTCATGCTCACCCATGTGACAGGGAGAGAGGCTCATATCCATACCCAAGTACAGAGAGAAAACAGTGCATCAAAAAATGCAATTTTTACAGATGAAGAGAGATCAAATGGAAATAGCAGTGTTAGAAGCTCCTCTACCAACAATGGCACAATGACAGGCGAGGCTTCCTCATCCACCACAATTTAACATCACATACAAAGCCAGTGATTAAAAAGTAACACAGCTTACATTTGAACTTGGATCATTTGCAGCTACACTTACTGCTGACATCTGTTCTCACAAGCAATGTGCTTTTCTTTTCTTTTTTTACTGTGGAAGTCCAAACGACCAGCAGCTATTTAAAATACCCATATATTTCTAAGCACGTTAAAATAGGAATCCCTGGTATATTAATGAATTAGCAATTTCAGGTGAGACTGCAGGGCTCTATGCTACCTTTAGCCATCAAAATCGTTACCTAGGCTTGTTCATATTCCTACCCTGCAGGGGTTGAACTAGGTGACCCATTGCGTCCCTTCCAACTCGATTCTGATAGAGGTGACTCATTTAAAAGAACTACAGGAAACACAAAGCTACTTTTGCAGTAATCGCAGTATAGTGGTTCCTCTGGTTAAGAACTTAATTCGTTCTGGAGGTCCGTTATTAACCTAAAACTGTTTTTAACCTGAGGTACCACTTTAGCTAATGGGGCTTCCCGCTGCTGCCACGCTGCCGGAGCACAATTTCTGTTCTCATCCTGAAGCAAAGTTCTTAACCCGCGGTACTACCGGTACTTCTAGGTTAGCGGAGTCTGTAACCTGAAGCGTCTGTAACCCGAGGTACCACTGTACATGTTTTTCCCACAATTATGCTAAGTCTGTTTTCTTTGGAGTGTGAACACACACAGATTTACCCAATGTGGGGCTCGAACTCACGACCCTGAGATTAAGAATCTCATGCTCTACTGACTGAGCTATCCACAAGACATGACTATTTAGTATTCGTAACTCACCATCACAGCACATACAGTATACCGAAGGCAGCCACTGTTAACATGCCAAGATGACCAGGTATGAAGGTGTGATAAAATTCTCCTTACAGGTAAACCAACTTACCTGGTACTAAACAAAATAAAAAAAATTCCTTCCAGTAGCACCTTAGAGACCAACTAAGTTTGTCATAGGTATGAGCTTTCATGTGCATGCACACTTCTTCAGCATGCACACGAAAGCTCATACCTATGACAAACTTAGTTGGTCTCTAAGGTGCTGCTGGAAGGAATTTTTTAATTTTGTTTCGACTACATCAGACCAACATGGCTACCTACCTGTTACCTGGTACTATTTACATACTCATGGTGCTAAATGATCACTTTCTTAATTGACTGACTGTACTCCTGAAACTGTAAAATCATGAACACAAGACAAGCTCTTTTTTAAAAAAAAGAAGAAGCAAAAATGGAAGAGTGAAGATTTGTAATTGAAAAAGTACGCTTGCATACGCTTTCAATGAAATTAGGGAGGATAGAAAAAAGTTATTGCCACCTTCACCCAAGACTTCCCTTGAGGATTTAGAGACTCTATGAAGAAAAAACGGAGACACCCCTTCACGAAGATAAAAGCCGTTAAGCATACTGTGCCCCTTTTGAAGAGGGGACCCTCGTGGCTGCCCTCCGCTTCTCCTGCCCTTCCCCACCATCAGCCTCTCTTTGTCTTTCTCTCTTACATGAGCTGGTGCCAAAAGAATCATCTCCAAATAATTATTCTTTGGAGCTCTAATTTTAGCAGCATGTTCATCATTTCTCAGTAAACACAATTAAAGGAAATTGAAACAGAAAGAGGACATTTTTAGATGGCTGGGGAAAATGTGCTTCTAGGCCTACAGTGGTACCTCTGGTTATGAACTTAATTCGTTCCGGAGGTCTGTTCTTAAGCTGAAACCGTTCTTATCCTGAGGCACACTTTCGCTAATGGGGCCTCCGGCGCACGACTTCCGCTCGCATCCTGGGGCAAAGTTCGCAACCAGGAGCAACTACTTCCAGGTTAGCAGAGCTCGTAACCAGAAGCGTGCGTAACCAAAGGTACCACTGTACATGCTTCCCATTCCGAAAGAAGGGCACAAACTAGGATCCCGAGTTCTATCTTGGCCATTTCCAGTCCTACAAAGTTACTCAGAATAAAACTAGTGGGACTCTCACGTTCATCCTCACATAAGGCTGCCAGTTTCAATATGGGTTTGGGCAGTCAGTTCTTGTGCATTCAGGATATCATGTTACTCTTCCTGATGTTGTAGTATTATTAATTCCCATCACCCTCAACCACTGGCCCTGCTGACTGTGGCCGATGAGAGCTGGAGCCCCAGAACATATGGAGAGTGCCATGTCAACTACCCCTGGCTTATCAGCTGTAAAATAACAAGAGCTGTGGCAGCCACCAGTGCAATGGTGGTAGGGAGAAGCATACCTAAATAAGTTTGACCTCTGCAGTATCTGCCACATTCTGCAAACTTTGTGGTTTCCCCAGGCACACTGATTTCTCTTCTTTCTCAGCCCCATTCTGGCTACACAGACACTGTAATTCAGCACCTGAGTTTGCTACTAATGTATATATGATGATCATGTTGCTCATGCTGCTCCTCTTATTTTCCCCAATTACCTACCGGTAAATACCTTTTTAAAAAAAATGAGAAAAGAAAACAAGTTTGCAGACAGCTTTGCAGCTGGTACAAATAAAGGAAAATTTAAAGTGACCATAGCCTAGTGAGTCCCTAGTAACATCTAGAATGGGATGAAGAAGAAAGCAGAGGACTTAAAGGAATTGGGTACTGTGATACTCTAATTTAACTTATATGAATTCACATACAATTTAATTCACGGGATTCATTGCCATTGTAAAAAACCCTGAAAGCATTCATAGGTAAAAGTAGCAAGGTTTAATAATTTTGTACTAACAGTGCCAAAATACTTTTAAAGGGGGTGCCCATAAAACCTTTGCCTGCAATTTCAAACATGCAGCTTCTGTTTAACTCGAAACCTCCGGTGCAAGCACATGTACAATCCACATGTGCCCTGAAGTCTCAATTTGACTGTTATAAACCCAGAAACAATCCTTGATCTTAGTGACCTGGTGTTTCTAGGATGTGCACCCTAGAAGCTGCACACTCAACTCTAGATGGGAATATAGTTACTTAACTGAAGGGGGTACGAATAATGGAGATAAAGAGTTATGCAAAACACCAGGGAGAAGGCAGCCTATGGTTAGGCAAGGGAATGTTACCCAAGAGTGAGTGGTGGTACCTGTGCTAATGGCCTGCATGGAGAGGACACAGAAATCAATGAGGGAGAATTGGTGAAGCTGGAGAAGTTAAAGATGACTTTGTGGAATGAATAAAGATACCACTCCAGTCCTGGAAAGGCTGGACACCAAGCAGTGCTTGGGAAAAAGAGACTGGTGCCAACATTCTATAAACTGGTCTTTAATGTGGGGTATATGCTTCTCAGCTTTACCTTCTGGATTTGTGAGATCTTCAGAAGCACTCTCTGTATACTGAAGAAACTGTCTTCTACAGAAGTGATAAATGTGGGGAATGAAGAACAGCAACAAAAATCACCCTATCCTTCCATGAGCTTGGCTTCATGGGAAGGGCATGGGTGGGGTGGAGGCAGCCTTGGATTCATCCCACATTAGCATTTTGGCCTGGGAAGTGTGTGCAGAATACTACAAATGCAAGTACTTCTATAGCATGGTCCTGCAGGCAATGCTGGACAGCAAATGATAATTCATGGATGCATACTTTGGTGTTTCTGGGAGAAACCACAACACTGACATTTCTTGGACATTCTCCACCCTTGCAGATAAGCTTGAGATAGGCACCATCTTCTCTAGGTTGGTGGCATTACACAATAAAGTTCCTGTGTGTTCTCTTATCCGTGTAGACCAGGCATTTCCTTTTAATCCTGGCTGTTGCCTCCCTAAAAGTCTCCGAGAACTGGCATTGATGGGAACTTCCAACTGCCATCATAGTAGAGCAGGGCTATTCTGGAGGAGTGGAGATCCATTTACAACTTGCTAGTCATAGAGGAAGACCTTGTTTCTGATGTCATCTTTGGTTTGCTATACCCTCCACAGCATCTGCTAGATGACATCCAACTGGAGAAGTATCCAGACCTACCTAGATGAGGGGAGGGATGCAGGGTCCATAGACTAGAAAGTAGTGTAATCCTCCTCCTCCTCAGTCATTCAGTTGCCAGCAAGTGTGAACAGCAGGACCATCTTTAGGCCAGGGTCATTTGGAACATGAGATCCCAGTTCATTTGGGACCATCACCTCCACTTTCCCAGAAGTTCTAGCTGCTACTGACATGTCTTTGCTCATACCACTGGGAAGCACCACAAGATTCACTCCCCATTCTGACTACTGAAACCTGCCTTTCTTCCCACAGCACTCCTCCCTTTTGTAATTCAATCACATGGATTGCTGCTTGCTTTCTCCTAAAATTCTTCTCATTTTGTAAATCAATAAAATTTGATCATTAAATCAAAGGATGGGGTTTCGCAGGCAGCGAGTACAGTTTAGCTGGGAAGAGGAAGGGTGATGCAACTATCTGGTTGGGCTTTCTGAAAATGCTTACTGATTATTAGAATTCTGTACAGGTGGAGTTGTTTTCTTGGTAATTTCCTGGGGTATGTTTTTCATTGGAAGCTGAAAGGGAACGTTCTCAAAATTAAGTGGTTACAGTGATACCTCTAGTTGCGGACTTAATTCCGAAAATTCTGCAACTAGAGCGCCTCTTCTGCGCATGTGTGCAGCGTGATCGAGCGCTTCTGCCCGCGTGCAGGTCACTTCTGTGCATGCGGCGAACCTGAAAGTAAACACTTCCGGGTTTGCCGTGTTCATAAGCTAAAAGTCCGTAACAAGAGCGGAACGCAACACAAGATATGACTGTACTACTATTCAAACAAGGTTTCATAATAAGCATATTTCATTTAATCTGTAGCCTGTTAATGATTTATACAGCTCACAAAATATTATACACCTTCACTGTTGCATAGAAGCCAAGACATTTGTGCTGCATCTTTACCCCAATTGTTTGGGGTCTGGGTGAAAATGATTCCTTGCTCCCAGGTTGCCAATTAGCCTGAAAAACAAGTGATTGACTTTCCTGCAATCTTATCTATAAATATAGCATATGTTGGTGTTGACACTTTAAATCACCTCAATAAATAAATAAATGCTTATTATTATTATTATTATTATTATTATTATTATTATTACATGGCAACCACCAGATGACTTTTCTCTCCTCATGGAGAGCTGATCATTTACCATCATTTTGAGCATGGTCAAAAGTACAAAAAGATTTTGGAGAACAGCAAGATGAACTGTGTGGAAAAAGCAGTAATTTGCAATCATCTATTTAGTTCTACCTGTCTTTTTAATTTGGCTGATTAATTATGTCTGGTGATTAAATCACTTTTCATGATGATTAAGCTAATAAACCAGGGTGTGTGTGACTACATTTTTTGAGTGTGCCAGCTTTCTGAACCTAAAAGGTGCTCTCTAATAACTAATCAGCGACATTTAGCTTTGATATCCAATGCTGCATGGCAAACCCATCAAAGCCCTTAATTTAAGCAGAGTTTAAGCACTGTATTTTCTTTCCATGCAATCACTGAGTATGTGTAACAAGATGTAATACACCCCAGCATGCATTCATATGTACCCAATTTAAGGTACAACAGCAGCCTAAAGCTATATTTATGCTAGCAACTGCTGGACTTCCTGTGGCATTTACTAGAGGACACACCCCTACTTCGGGGCTGTTCACATGAGTCCTGCAGTAAAAATTACTCACTGGAGCATTTTAAACACCGTAGCTTAAAAATACTTCCCATTTCATTGCTAGTGCAAAAGCACCCATAAATGCATCTGCCGGTCTAACCATAAATTATATGGTAACAGGATATTCTGTGGATTTGTAGAATAAATCCAGGTCCCTTTTTTACCTAGGGCTTGCCGATCAGAAGGTCAGCAGTTCGAATCCCCGTGACGGGGTGAGCTCTCGTTGTTCGGTCCCAGCTCCTGCCAACCTAGCAGTTCGAAAGCACGCCAAGTTCAAGTAGATAAATAGGTACCGCTCCAGCGGGAAGGTAAACAGTGTTTCCGTGCACTGCTCTGGTTTGCCAGAAGCGGCTTAGTCATGCTGGCCACATGACCTGGAAAAACTGTCTGTGGACAAACGCCGGCTCCCTCGGCCTATAGTGCAAGATGAGCGCCACAAGCCCAGAGTTGTTTGCGACTGGACCTAACGGTCAGGGGTACCTTTACCTTTACAATACCTAAAATTTGGACAGAATCAAAGGTTTCCTCTGTAAAAGTGATTAATTGTACGGTAGATATTAGTGAAGGAATCGCCTCCATTAGAATAGTTCTTTAAAATACATTTTTTAGAGCACTCAGAGATTACAATACAGACAAATCAACCACATAAAAGCAACCAGAAAAAATGCTTTAAAACCTGCCACCTCTATTCTGGATAGAGCTCATCTACCCCATAAGGATCAGTCATACAGCCTAGAGGTGATCCTAAATACAGCTGCAACAAGCTCAATGCATAAACTTTTTCACTTGTCCAGGGTACATACTGCATATTTACAGCATACATCCACGAGCCCTGTGAGAAGTTACACACACATTTTAGGATGGGGACAAGCAGGTTCCCTATTCCATCCTACACGCATACTTTTCTATACAATTAGACCATCAACATAAGGCTCATCTCATTCAAAGTACATTAAACCTGCTGCCAAAAATAACCATGAGACACAAATTAGTACTCTCCATCACTGTTATACTGAATAGAATGTATGTGTCTATTTAGTCCAAAGCTACTATACCCCAACGCTATTGTAAAGATGAAAAAATGTAGTTTGCATTCCACAAATATGTCCTTGTCCTCCTCTATTTGAATCTTTCAGGCAGCTATGGAGCTAAAATGATAAAATGTTTACAAAGACTGAAAACAAGAGCAAAATAGGCGGCAAAACAAAAGCAAAGAAGGAAGCAAAACAAATCCTAATTGCCACAAAATTTACTCCAATGCAAGCCAATTGATAGAAGCATCCGGGTATCAAATATATATAGTTTATATAAGGGTTTAAAAGCAATCGGTGCAATACCTAATCTGAATTGCTTAGATAAGTGTATTCAAATGTAATTCAGACAACACCACATCTCTGCTTGAGCGGCAATAAAAAGCACCTGTGAGCAACAACACAACTTTGCCAACCCCACTGCCATCCTGCAGCAGGCACTGTTGCCCATTTTCACTGTTTAATTTTTAACAGATTATTCAACAGTGGGTGTCAGTAACTGGTTATCTGTGCTGAATTCTGAGGAGTCCCAGTTTAACACCTTAGTCACTACCACAAACAGCCACCCAGTGCATTATCAAGTCGAGGAACATGAGACATGGACTACCACCGAAGTGCCCTTCGGGCAGCAGAATAACGATACTGACAGCCTTTTTTTATCAGCAGCTATGCTACTCAGCTATGCCGACAAAGGTCGGTATAGTTAAAGCTATGGTTTTCCCAGTAGTGATGTATGGAAGTGAGAGCTGAGCCATAAAGAAGGCTGATCGCCGAAGAATTGATGCTTTTGAATTATGGTGCTGGAGGAGACTCTTGAGAGTCCCATGGACTGCAAGAAGATCAGACCTATCCATTCTGAAGGAAATCAGCCCCGAGTGCTCACTGGAAGGACAGATCCTGAAGCTGAGGCTCCAATACTTTGGCCACCTCATGAGAAGAGAAGACTCCCTGGAAAAGACCCTGATGTTGGGAAAGATGGGGGGCACTAGGAGAAGGGGACCACAGAGGATGAGATGGTTGGACAGTGTTCTCGAAGCTACCAACATGAGTCTGACCAAACTGCGGGAGGCAGTGGAAGACAGGAGTGCCCAGCGTGCTCTGGTCCATGGGGTCACGAAGGGTCAGACATGACTAAACGACATGCTACTCAGGGAATTACATAAACACAATGGGATTAGACTCCATGGTTGACACATCCAAGCCCCACAGTCACAAATGAGTGGCATCAAGTCCTGCGTTGCTCACACTCTAAAACCTATGAGTATTAACTTAAAATGTGGTACACTTTGGCCCAGTCCAGGTATCAATGAAGTCAAAGCAAAGTTGGCCGTGTGATGAAAAACTTCCTCCTCTCCTTGTGGATACCTACTGCGGTTACCATTTGATACAATTATTTGAAGTGAACTTCCGGTTCTGGTTTGCCCAATTCAGATGGCAGACAGAGCAGGCTGTGGTTAGTGTGAACCAGGATGTGGAGGAAGGAATCTGCACACAAATGGGGAGGAGGAAGAAAAACAGGCAACACATCAGCTTATGGCAAATTCCCTTTTCTGAAAGGTCTAGGCACAGAGTGTACTCTGCTTGTGCTGATATAGATGCATACACTAGGATCCAGATAAGAATGTGTACATATTAGGAAATTGCTGGTTTTTTCTAGCCCCTACACACACATAGAGGGGGGGGCAGCATAAAGGGAGGAGCTGAAAATTCATTATGTGTACACACTGCTTTAGATCCCAGACAATTTTTCTTCCAAGATAACCCAAATCCTAAGCCATTTATATAAGTGTCTTTTTAAAAAATGCTTTAAAATCTTATTTGAATTTAACGTATCTCAGAATAAAACTATGAATTTACATTAAGTTTTAGCCTACTTTCTATATAAGACAACAGGATAATATAGCCAACTATTGAAGTCAAACATTAAAGGTATGACCCAATGTATTTATTGTTGTTGAGAAGTATGGATACTTATGACAAACCAAAAAGATTGTACATTAACTTTCCATCTCAGAGAAACATTGCACTGCCCTGTAATTCCTAGCCCCTACACCTGCAAGTTCTGAAAAACAAGAGGTGTATTTACAGCACCATCTTTTTACATGTATACAGTGAAATGAGACCCCTTGAGTTCCATGGTGTTTACTGTCAGGCAAGTGAAATTGCAGTCCTAGGCTAACATAACTGTCTTCCATTAGCCAAGTGGAATTTTCTTCTCTCAGCCATGTCATAGCACAACCTGCTCTGAAAACTCCCCTCAGAGTTTTAAGAGATAAGTTTTTGATGTGGTATGAGAACTACTAATAAAAACAGCAACACCCTAACCCAGTACCCTTCAGTTCCCAGAACTAGTTTCATAATTCTCTGAATCCTAGTTTTGCAGCTTTAGAGAGCTTCTTTGGTCTCATGACATCTGCACAAAAAAGACCCTCAAAGACGTCTAATCTGTTTTGTGATTGCCCTTCATATCTATGCAGATAAAAACTCTGCAATGCAACAGGCATGTGGGCTACATGGTCCAAGGTTTTACCGTGTTTCTCATATTATAAGACACGTCTTATATTTATTTTTTCCTCAAAAAAACACACTATGGCTTATTTTCAAGGGATGTCTTATTTTTTTCCTCCTCCTCCTGCCACGGCCGGCATTGCTGCTGCGCCTATCACTATGTCTTATTTTCGGGGTATGGCTTATATTCCTTGAATGCTTAAAAATCCTGCTATAGCTTATTTTATGGGTATGTCTTAAAATATGAGAAACAGGGTAGATTGTCTCCAAGGTAGCAAAACTGCAGAAAGCCCTGTTTAGTTGCAAACAAGGGCATGTTCCATCTGTGCATGGACCAGATACCCTCACACAAAAGGCTCGCAGTAGGGATTAACAAAGCCTACTTCTCCTTCTGGGTGCTGACAGGCATGCAGAACACCTCACTGTTACACCAGGAAGCCTGTGGGCTTACCATGTCCCAACCAAGCTCCCTCTCCCCACTTTAGTACAAATTACTCATTATGAGATCAGTACAACATATAGTAACAGCATTTAGTGACACCCCACTCCCCATGTCCAATTGGACAGTGAATGCAAAGCAAGAAGTTATTTATTCACTATCACTTGCTCCATTATTTGCTAGGCAATTATATTTAACCTTCTTGGTAATGTATTATTATATACCAAACTCTAAAGGGAATGCTTCTACGGTGATTTTTTTTCCTACTGAGATTTATGTGATGTTGCCATGCAGTAACAGCTGAAGCTCAGCAAAGTAAACCCTAGTAAACACTTAGATGGCCACTCATTTATATATACTTAAGGGTTATATTAAGCTTTTATGTCTTTATACTACACTATGACGCAGTGTTTTCGTGCAAATTTATTGAAATACAATATGTAATAAATATTTCAGTTTAAAAGTACTATTAACTGCAGAACCACTTCTTCAGTTAAACACCGAGTGATCTGTAGACAGTTTGTGTAGTTCATTTCTATTCTTCTAAATGCCTACCAAGGCTGTACTCCTCAAACAAGCTAAATTGGAGTACTGTACTTTGAATACAAGACTCTTAATCTTCGTTATTTTGCTGCTGTGGTAGAAATCCAAATGCGGCAGCTGGTTTGTGTATCAGGTTGTGCTAGTGACCTCCTCAGGAGTTGTTTGCACAATGTGATATTCCACACATAAACATTCAGTTTTGTTGCTGCTTTTTGCAGTAACCATAATTTCCCATCAGGCAACAAGAACATATCCTCTTTGATGTCCATATTTAAAATACTGTTAGTTGCACAACACTTGAACGAGCTTGTAGAGATGATCAGTGCACTGAAAGTACTCAGTCGTCTTATAAGTTTGAACACAAAGTAGACCTGATAGGATGTGTTGTTGTTTTTTTAAAAAAACGAAAACATGTCCCAACAGCTTAACATGAAATGGAGATACTGTACTAAAGAAAGTGTGTGCATCACCACTTATGAAAGGCATTGTAAGGGTTAGTGGTCCCAGGGTATGGTCTGAGGGAGCCACAGGAGACCACAGCCTTGCAGAAGGTAAGTGAGTCTGGTCAGTGCGTGGATGACTGACCAGTGGAAAACCACATGTTCACTGCCTTGGGTTCTATGATGGAAGAAATCCAAGGTATAAATATAAGGAAATAAATAGTACTGGGCATGTTCTTTCTTGATAAAAACAATAGCTACAGGGGGCAGGGGAGCAATATGCATCAGCACAGGAAACGCAGCTAATATTTTAGGAACAAACACAGGAAGTTTCCTCATACCAAATCAGACCATTGGTCAATCCAGATTTGCATTGTCCACATGGGCAATGAACCACTAAACTATGGCCCTTCCCATGCCCTTTTCTCCACTGAAGATCAGTTTCCCCACAAAGCTGCTATAACCAGTGTTCAAAACTAGCCAGGTGCCAGGTGCATTTTGCTACTATCGCAGGTCCAATTGTGACTATGTAGGGATTTCTGGGGGCCAGATTGGCGACCAGAGTTTAAAAATTACTGCCTTAGACTATAGTTAATACCATTTCCATTTCCTCTGTGTGTGTTTCTCCTTCTTGCATACGGGGGCAAGGGAATTGTTTTAAGAGCAAGCTACGGTCAGGCAATGTAGTTGAAATCAGAGAATCATAGTGTTGGAAGGGAGCCCGAGGGCCATCTAGTCCAACCCTCTGGCAAACAGACATTCTGTTGTGGCGACCATAATCTAGATTTAAGGTGTCACTTGGCACCTAGTTTATATACCTGAGTTTCTAACACTGGCTATAGGTCCCAATACAAATCACACCACTACCTGCAATTGCTGACTTCTGTCAGAAAAGAACATTCCCAGTATGAAGCACGCAAAAGGGAACTGAGAGGAACTTGAGCCCAAAGCATCTGGGGGGAACTAGGCTGACGTTAACATGTACCGTGTTTCTCATATTATAAGACATGTCTTATATTTATTTTTTCCTCAAAAAAACACACTATGGCTTATTTTCAAGGGATGTCCTGCCGCGGCCGGCATTGCTGCTGCGCCTATCACTATGTCTTATTTTCGGGGTATGGCTTATATTCCTTGAATGCTTAAAAATCCTGCTATGGCTTATTTTATGGGTATGTCTTAAAATATGAGAAACAGGGTAGTTTGGGCCCTGAGTGCTCAATTCACTGGACATACCCAGATCAGACAACCCCATTATCTGCCTCGGGGATACATGCAGGGAGAAGAAGCAAAAGTTTATCAAAAAACTAAGTTCAACTATTCAGGAACAGCTGTATTTATTTGCTATAAATTTCTGGATCCTGCAAGATCCATTCTGGAAGGATCTGAGAAGCATCACTTCAAATTTACCAAAATACTCGTTAAGGCTTGCCCAGCACTGCATATAGTGTTTCATTAGATCATCAAGAATTCATCTCCTCTATCTTTCATCACCAAAACACAAAGAAAATATCAAAGCATTTTTAATAGCCACATCATTTTGAGATACTATCAGTTTCAGCTATTTGCTATAATGGGAATTCCTTATAACCGATTTCACTAATGAAAAATGGTTTATTCAGCTCCATAAAGGAAAAGGAGAGTCCTAAAGAATAAACAGCAAATAAATGAAAACAGATTAAGTGAACAAGGACAAACTATTAATCTTCTAAGCCAGCAAGATCTTATCAAGGGTGGCCCAGAATGCAAAGGAATAGCAATGATCCATTTCACCACAATAAACTGCCAATATTAATTCAGGACTCTGGTGCCAACCATTAACAATCAAGGAATCAGTCCACCAGATACTGCAGCCGTTCAGCCTCCATTCAGTTCAACGGGGGGGTTGTAAGCTCCATTGAAACTAACAGAAGTTAAGCGGCAGTGTGTAGTAGATTTAATCCGATACCCAGTAGTAGGCCTACAAATCCACTGAAATGAGAGATTTCCACAAGAATAAGTGGGTGCAGAACTAGAGTTTAACAGTCTAATCAGAATGAAGTGCCAATCGCCCAGCAGGGATTACTTGCATTGACTATTGCCAATTATATTGAACAGTTTAGTTAACAGAGGAAAAGGAACACTAGTACCGTATTAAAATCATATTCTCTAACATTCCATGTGTGTGCATGGTTTATATGTCACTTCTGACTTTGAAAAATAACAAGTTATGTACTTATAAAGTACAAACCCACTCTTAATTTGAACCAAGTTTAATTCCGACTAAGCCCTGCATCCCATTCCTAGACCTATCTAATTAAGGTCCTACAGCACTACTTTTCTCCTAGAAGTACAGGGTTGCAGCTAATATTTTTCATTCTTACAACAAAAATATATGAGCTTTCTTATGCTTAACAAATTGAGGCTGAAAGATGGGTGACTTGTTCAAACTCACCTAGCATGCCCATGGCTCCGCCGGTAGAGAATAAGACGCTTAATCTCAGGGCCGTTGTGTGTTTGAGCCCCATTTTGGGCAAAAGATTCCTGCATTGCAGGGGGTTGGACAAGATGACTTTTGGGACCCCTTCCAAGTCTACAATTCTATGATTTTATTATTCTTCCCATTCACTACACAAGCACATCTTGCAGAGATCTAAATGCCAGGTCCAAGTTTAAAAGGCCATCTAATGAACAATGCTGGTTCTTATCAGATACTTGCTTTCATTTATTGGGCAACCTGAGCCATCATTTCTCATCTGCACAATACCTGAACACCTCCTATGCTTTTAGCGCTGGCACAAAATATTCTCTTTAATTGTTCACATAATTTAATTTCATGGAAGACAACACTAAACTTCCCCCTACAATTTATCATCCATAAAGAAAGATCAGCTTGCTCCTATACTGCGAGTCAGAAGTGTGGAATGCACATATTACAGAAGCTACTGTGTGATCTTCTAGCCATTGATCTTTGTCAAAACTTTAGGTACAGAATACAGTACTGAAGTAGAAACATATTTCTGAAAGAAATGGCAGAGCCACTAAAAACCGCCAGTTCTCTCTCAAGTTAGCAAAAGACACCCTTAAGCCCATGATAACTGCTTTAATTATGAAGCTGCACACGATTCAACAAGTCAGGATACATAAGATTATGTACGGCTATCTTCACTGAATGCCTTTTGACCTGTTCTTGTACAGGTGAGGTTCCCATTGTGAAGGGGGGGAAAACTCCCTGGAGGCAAAGTGAAAAAACGAAGTGAGCCTGGGCAAAGAAACAGTTACATTCAGACAAGGGACTTTGCGCTAGTGTAATTGCCTGAAAGACCCCAGGGAGTCGGTGAATGCTGTAGTAAACATTATTCAAGGACCCTGCAGACTTTTATGCTATCACAATACATCCCCTTTCTCCTCTGACAGGGGAAAAAACCACATGAAGCAGCTTCAACTTTCTCCCATGGAAGTAGAGGTAAATGCATTGTCAATACCCAAGGACTGGAATAACAGCATTTTTATATTGACTAGAAGACGGAATAATCATGAAGATTTCTATCTTTTATGTCCATTCTGTAGCAAGGTCATAGCATAGGGAGCTTCCTAGCATTCAAGTACATACAATGAAAGTACAGTTTCCTGAATTTTATTTTTCTTTGTCCTTCATGAGCTAGAGTTCTACTCTAAGGCAATGCAGATTATTCATTACAGTGGATTATCATAGTAGATATTTGTAATAATCATCACTGTGCACCTCTCAAGCCACTTGAAAGAAATAGATCTGTTTAGCTCAATTCATTTGAAAAGTCTTAGTTGAGGATTACAATAAAGAGTTTCATTTTTATTCCCAGATTTGCTATGAAGCTGCTGAATAATAGCCAGCAACAGCACTACTTTTCTGAGGCAGACAAGTATTATGATAGTCTAAAGAGCTGCAATTTCAAACTGAACAAGCTATGAAAATGCAAGGAATTAACAATAGCAACAGTTTAGCACATGTTTATTTTTAAACCAATGGAGAACTCAATTTCAGAATAAAACTAAACTCTTTCCATGTCATCATTCCTGAAGCCAAAACATGACGTAGTACAAATAAGCAAATGTGCGGTCTCCAGGAGAGATTATGGCTGCTTTCTTTCTCTCCCTGGTTGTTTCACAGCTGCACTGAGCCACAGTTTTTGCCTAGTGTGTCATCCAAACCCAGAATTGAAATTTGGCCCTCCCAGACAAACCACAAGCTGCAAACCTTGACTATGGTTTGCCTGGAGCGCAGCAGACAACACACTAAGTTTAACCATTGCTTAGTGCAGTGCAGCACTACAAAGTGGCTGCAATCTCCTCTATGAGGACATGTGTGTTTGCTCATTTGCACTAAGCCATGCGAACTGGGCCTATATCTGCCATAAAGCTTTCACATTCAAAACTTGGTAGGGGTTTTAACCTTTTGATAAAAAATAACTTGTTTTTCCCTTAATATTGAATAAAACTGGTACATTCCTATGGAAAATAGATTAATTTTCATTTACTTGTAAAAATATGTTCTACATCCTCTCTTCAGCATATCCTCCACATGCAGTAGAACTATTCAAACAACTGTTTGCTAAGGATTGTTATTAATAATAAAAGGAGATAATTCCACACTGCAATTTGAAAGGAAGTGTGATGGATCAGTTACTAAGTTAGGTGCCCTTGTTTACCCAGCTCATCTCGTTTTTAAGCAAGGTTTGCCCTGTAGAGAAATCCAGTGTCAGCTTCCGAGCCTTTCCTATTCCTGAAGTTGTTCTGTTGCATATGCATAGTGTCACCCAACACACAAATACACAGAATCAATGAGAATAAATTCAATTCTTTTCCACCTTTTAGTACACTAATTAAACCATCAGTAAAGCCTGAAATTGAAATGAGCTGCCCTCTCAGTTTCACTTCAGCTGAAGCAGGAGCTGCTTTATATCCACTGAACAGCATCCTTCTGCTGTTCTCTAAGGCCTGGTTCACACATAATGTGAAAGAGCATTGCTGAAATCACAGGCTCTTCACTCCTCCTCATCCCTGCCAGGACACAAGCCATGGTTTGGCTTGCTGTAAAACCCAGACTCATGGTTTGTTCCCCCCCCCCCAACAAACTACTGCTCATTCACCATAAACCATAGTTTATTTTAACTGTGGATTCATGTGATGTCTGTGAACCAGGTTACAGAAGTACTGAGAAATAAGATTATATGCCTATCGTTCAATCTGAATTACAAGAAGTCTCAAGGTAAAGCATGAATGCTACCCTGAAAGTGCATTAATTCCATAAATAGGAGAACTCTGAACTCTTATTTTTATTCTAAACTCTCGTCACAGAAATCACACATACTTGGCATAGATGCAATAGTTAAATCTGCTCCCTATGTGAAGGCATATTTACACCCCAGTAAGAGACAACTCAGGTGGCGCTGTGGGTTAAACCACAGAGCCTAGGGCTTGCTGATCAGAAGGTCGGCAGTTCAAATCCCCGCGACGGGGTGAGCTCCCGTTGTTTGGTCCCAGCTCCTGCCAACCTAGCACTTCAAAAGCATGTCAAAAGTGCAAGTAGATAAATAGGTACTGCTACAGGGGGAAGGTAAACGGCGTTACCGTGTGCTGCTCTGGTTCGCCAGAAGCGGCTTTGTCATGCTGGCCACATGACCTGGAAGTTGTATGCCGGCTCCCTCGGCCAATAACACGAGATGAGTGCTGCAACCCCAGAGTCGGTCACGACTGGACCTAATGGTCAGGGGTCCCTTTACCTTTAAGAGACAACCCAAATGTGTGCAGATTACAGATAGTGCAGCCCTTCCTGTAGGTGAAGGAGCTGACAGCTTTCTAGCATTCAAGTTAAGATTTCAACAATGTTGTCATCTCACTTCTTAACTGCCTTATATGCCTCTGCTGTCCATGGGTCCTAACCATAGCTGCCAAGTTATCCCTTTTTTTAAGGGATTTTCCCTTATGCTGAATAGGCTTCCTCGCGAGAAAAGGGAAAACTTGGCAGCTATGGTCCTAACTGAGATATGAACATACAGGAATAACACTATACTGCAGGGATAATATATAATCCAGCCCTTCCTGTGCTATAAACCTTTTCACTAAATGGGAGAGGGAAGAGCACGGCATACCCACAACCAAAATAAAACACATTCCTGTACTTGCTGTGGAAAGGCAAAGTTTAAAGTCATTCTCAACATTAAAATGTTTTGTTTTGGCTTTGGGGAAAAAACACAAGTGGAATCATGCAATTCCTACACTTCCAGTCTGAAATGACACAATCCAGGAAGAGCTGTAGCACACATGTGAAATGACTTTTATGTATGATCCCATGAGGTATATAGATGCATTTAGGAATGAGGCCTACAAAGAGAGCTAAATCATGGTATGTCATAAGACAACAGTTTTGCAGGAATCCTAGTCTGGTTACTGCCTCTACTGTAGTCAATCCTGAAAATATAAACTACTCATGGATGACTCATTGCTGCCCAAAGAGTTCAAGAACCAATCTTAACTTTACTTGTTAAGCCCCAGACTAAACACAGTATCCAGAGACAAGTTCCCTTTAAAGACATTTGGACAATTTCCATGTACTGTAATGTGGTTTGAAGTTTTACGGTCTCTTCATGCGTATCACAAATTAATGTTAACACAAAGCTACAGGTGTCTACTGCACTGTGTGTGAATATAGCAGGGAACCGAGTGCCCTGCTTTTTGAGCCAGTGTACACCTGTGTTTAGTGAAACAAAAGTTTATTTACTGGTTACGTTTCTATACCACCTATTCCTCCAAGGAGCTCCATGTGCTGTACATGACTTCCCCTTCTCATTTTATCCTCACAATAGGTTAGGTAGGTTAGACTGAGAGACAGTGGCTGGCCCAAAGTCACCCAGTGAGCTTCACTGCTGAATGGGGATTAGAGCCTGGTTTGCCACGTCCAGTCAGACACTAACTACTACACCACACTACACATCTGGTGTGCTCTCAGTAACATGCGACATTACTCTAAGATGCCAAGCCTAAACCAACTACAATCTTGGGTGATGTCCATATTCTGTAACTGCATGTTCCTCAAATATTAAATGTGCATTTTTGTTACAGGAAAATGGGATTTTTAAAAGCCTCCATCTATGAGAGGTACTGTGTTGAACTAAGATATACTGTATTAAAAAAAAAAGCTTAACCTTGTTCTCACCAGCATGTGCAGTACAAATAGATTAGCCTGATGCATGAGAGTAAAAGCTATTATTATAATTCAGCGAGAACGTATCAGTTCTTACATGAATGTTAGAGTTGTGCACCTTACCTCTGCCTCCCTCCCAGCAGTAGTAAGCCCAGAGAAAGAGGCAGAAGAAAGAGAGCCAACCTAGCACCACAGTCTTATCAGTAAAGAGTTTTATATCAGAGCTTTACTTCCAAGTGGATAAAGGTAGAGGCAAAGCTACGAATCCTAAATATTACAGACTCTTACACTTTTTATGATGGCAGGAAATTTCTTTCCAAAGCAGATATAATCATTCCACGAAACCCACGTGAGACCATTAAATAGACACCACTCTGGCCTAGAAATAGAGTAATAGAGTTGCTTTTTAAGAGCGGATGAACTGTAAAAGGGAGAAACTGTAAAAGTCTAAATTCTGGACTCCTCTTTCTTTTTCATTAAGTAAGAAGATTCTACAGTTTCATGCACAGAAATGCATCTAAATGGAGTCAATTCCCAAACTGTCTTTCCTGCACAATCCCCTCTTTGACTGCAAGAGCATTTCCCCAACTTGACTCAAATTTGTTAAGGCCTTCTTCTCCTTTCCACTGCAGCCAACTGTAGTGTGTATCTCTAATTTAGGATTTATGGGTTCAAGCACATCCTCAGCTACAGGGCAGAAGAGGGAGGACAGAAGAGCAGAGAATGGAAACTAAGAAAGCGAAGGGTACAGGAGCAGAGTTGTTTTTCAACTGAAAGTAGAGTCCCACAGGAGGAGGCATCAATAGCACTGGCAAAGGGGCTCCGCGGAGTGCAATTTGGTGGCACTGTAATCTCGCGCAATCAAAACAACGACGGACACCAGCTGCCGATCCGACCCACCTTCCTACCCCCATCCACAAAAAGTCGCGATTTATGGGGCCAGGTTGATGCGAGGAACACGCAACTGCCATCAACATCGCAGATGGGTAGCAAACCGCATAGCGGTCTTCAGAGAAAGTGTGCGCTCCCGACGGACTTCCCCTGCGCTTGGGTTGAAAGATGACTTCCCCGCTAAGAGGAGGGGGGAGGATGGGGGAGAACCATAGCCCAATTGTTTAAGAAGGCCTCATCTTTTCCAAATGAAGCCATTTTAGAGAAGATTAATAATCATAATAATGCTTTTATCATCACCATCACCATGCCAAACGCCACTTCGGGAAAGACAAAATACATGGCCTCAAAAGTTCAGAAGTTCCCTTGAAATGACTTTTCTTCTAACCTATCCAAGTTAGAAAAAGAAAGTGCATCAACAACGTTCAGTCGCCCAGTCAGAGATTCTAGAAACCAAGGCGAGGGAAGGAGAGGCTTGGCTTTCCTTGGGCACATAATAACGGGCTCGGGCAAACACCCACCCTCCCACCCCACCCCCCCAAAAAAGAGAGAGAAGGAGCACCTTCAAGTGGTCTGCGCCTATGAACTTTTTACAAGTACAGCAGGAAAACAAATGCGAAGGGAAACGGCAGGCGAGCAGGCGCCCCCTTTCGGGCCCGGAGGTGCGCGGGCGCAGAGCGCCTTTCTCCCGCGTCGCGGGAACTTGCGCGGAGCGCGAGAAGCGCGCGCGGAGTTGGCGCTCGTACTGCTGCTGCTGCTGCTGCGGCTGAGGCGGCGGCGTCTCCCGGCTGCACATCCGAGCGCTCGCCGCTCGCTCGCTCCCCCTCCCCTAGCGCTGCGCTCCTCCTGCTCGCCTGGCTGCTGCTGATACCGCCCTCCCTCGCCGTCTCCCGCATCAAACTTCAGGAGCCGGAAAAAAGCCTTTCCGGCGGCCGCGCACGCAGCAAAACGCGCCCAGCAGCTGCGGCGGGCGCCCCCCGACCCGCGAGGCCCCGCATCCCGCGCCCGCCTTACCTGCGGGGAGTTTTTCCAGCCCCGCGCCGCTGCCGGGGCTCGGGCAAGGCTCGCCGGCGCTCCGCTCACCGCCTCATATCCAATATGGCTCGATCGGCCCAGGCGCATGCGCCCGCCGTCTCCCTCCCCGCTCCCCTCCCCTCGCTTCGGAGGCTTTTTGGGCGCTCGCAACGCACTCCCGCGCCCCTCGCGCTCGGGCGCGCCGAGCCTTGGCGCCGGCCGGCGGCTGGGGACGGACGGGCGTCCGCGGAAGGGCTCAGTCTGACCCTCCCCCCTTCGGCCCCTGTCCAAGCCGAGCCGCTACCGCCGCCGCCGCCTCAGAACCAAACTTGCTCCTCCAGCACTTCGGGGCGCCGGGAGAGGCGGCGCGAGCCCCCGCCTCCGCCCGTCGCAGCGCCGCCCCGTCCCCGAGGATTTCCCGCGGGGCGCGCACCTGCCTCAAGTTGTTGGGCGCGCAATTCGGGAGGCTGCGCGGCGGCTCGAGCCCGAGTGGGGGGCGGGGGCGGGGGAGAGCGAGCGAAAAAGAGCCCCAACCTCCCGTGTGCTGGAATGAAGCGGGAGAGGCAGCTGGAGGGGCTTTGCGCGAGACAGGCAGGCGCTGTCAGCTTAGCTCTCCATCCAGCGCGCTGGCCTGGCGAGCTAGCAAGTACTTGAGCCTGCTCCCTTGCACTCAAGCTGCAGCGCCCGGCTGGTTTCAAGTGCCATAAATACACCGGCGGAGTCATGCCTTCTCCTTTGAGAACCAAGTTAATTATTTTTTTTTGCGAAAACTCGCGACTTCCTTTCTTCCACCCGCCCCCCTCCCCGTTTTTTGTGTGTGTTTGGCCCAGAAAGGCCGGCGCCGTGGGTTTCCTGACACGATCGTAACCCCTGCCTTGCTTTTTTGTTCGGTTCTCTCGATCCCGGCTCCGCTGCCGTTTGCTGGGGATCCCGCGCCCCTTTGGCCTCCCCCCCTCCACGCCGCCCCCCCTCCGCCGCTCCCCTCCCCCTGCCGAAGATGTAGGACGGAAGCGCGGCCCAAGTGCGTGCACGCTGGAGGAGAGGATGGCGGCAAAGGAGGCGGCTGGGTGGCTGCAGCTGTTGAGACATTTAAAGGCGGGATAAATTAAAACACCCTCAACCGAAATTAAAATCTGAAGACGGGGAGGGAGGTGGAGTTGTGGGGGGGGGGAATAGATGGGGAAAGAAAGGAGCAGGATTGTGCAACACCGAGAACCTCATGACCACGCGTCGGTGCAATCAGAGAAGAGTAATAAAAGCGAGCGAGTTTCACGCAGCTTAAAGGCGACAGGAGGCGAAAGAGCGATACCAATTGAGCCGGGAGCCAACTGGATCCTTGCAAGAACCTCGCTATGCAGGAGGGGGTGGGGACAGAGATATAGTTTCCAGGATCCTCCGTGTTCGCGCCTTCCTCAGCCAGCAAACCATCGCCGCCGCCTCCCCCCCCCCCCGGGATTTTCGCATAGGCTCAAACGTTTTTTTAACTGTAGATCTCCGGCTTGTATCCCTCCTTTAACCCGTTCCATCCACACGCACACGTCCCTGTGTTGGCGTGCCGGGATTTAATGGCTCATGCTGTACACGCCGACTGCTTGGCGCGTCGCAGACACCAGTTGACAGCATACGGGGATAAGCGAGCAGCGTGCGGAAAAGTCATCTGGAACTCGAGGAGCGATCGGCGTCGCCGGGCTCGGGTGGAAGCGAAAGGGATGCGCCGAGAAATATATAGAAACGCCAAACACTGCGAGATTTCCAGACAGGAAGAAGGCATGTCGAACACGGAGGCGAATAATAAACCCAGCGCAGGGAAATCCTCGCGCTGCAGCTCAGATCTGACCAGCTGCCTGCACCTTTCCTTTGAATCATTTCCCCCTCTTCCATCGAAAATACTGGGCGATGCAACTGCGGGCAAACGGGAGGGGGGAGGGTTCTGCAAATAATTAAAAGGATTAAGAGATATCGCGACTTGGGTCGTGAAGATGTGGCATCTACCGTGTTTTGAAGAAATGATCGTGTCGGATTTGTTGGTAATTTTCAATCGTGCAAAACCTATGTAAAATCCCTTCGGTAGTGAGTGTGAGAGACGTGTACTGTATATGGTGGCTTCTTCCGCTTGGGGCTTCTCGTATTTTTGCACTGACCGAACTTAAAACGAACTCGACCTGAAGAACGAAGACTGTGCAGCCTTACAAGGACTGACAGCGAATGAGCTAGATGATTTTCCGAGTCTGCCTCCTCCTAAGCCAAAAGTGCGCTACAGTCTGCATGGAATTCTCTGCCTAAAGAAAAAAAGAAGAGGCGAGCAACTTTAGAAAGGGAAATGCCTTGTTGGACCGCTAGAGGGTGGTCCATTCATACGCGTTGTAAGGAAAACGAATGAACGGAGCATCCCGGAGTATAGTACTGTATAGGCTGCAATCCCATGCTCGCTTCCTTGAGAGAAAGCCCCTTTGAACTCAGCGGATCTTTCTAGGAAACATCGTATAGGCTGAGGCTGCAAGAATATCTTAAACTTACTTTCCATTCTCTCCTGAGTTGTTTTCTTTTGAGGCATTCTGAACAATACAACCCCCACCAATAAATAAATAAATCACAAATCCACAAAAGGAGGCTTTCCTAACTGGGAAAGTATCATTGTATTCTTGTAGATGTAACACTCCCATGGTCACTGGTTCCATTTTCTTTTATTTAAAATTATTAAGGAACAATTGTGTTTTACATAATCACTGTAGTCAAGCTTTTAATGCAAATCTGTGAATTGGTAGTCAGCTAGAGAACAGCACTTCAAATCACCATAAGCAGTACACTGTGAACAAGCTTCACTACTTCAAAGTGAAATGTTCTTACATAACTCTCACTCTCATATTATTCTTGACTTCTAATTTCTCCCAACCTCCTCCCTTTCCAATTAAGGCTACAATCCTACAACATACCTCAAAGTAAAGCCCATTGAACTCAGGACAAACTTCTGAATAGGCATGCACAGAGTGTATTGTAGTGTAGGCCTTTGAACAAAAGCCCCATTGAGTAGCTCTTAAATTGTGTCAATAATAATAATAATAATAATAATTTATTCAGATGTCTCTGATGGGGCAGTGTGTGCTGGTCCAGCTTCCCTGCATTCCAAATCTTCATTTGAGGTCTGAGGTCTGAAAAGCGATTGTAAGCTTATTCAACTGAATGTGATTACAGTCCTCCCACAATCAGGGAATCCTGCCCAAGTGTATTCAATCAAAACACACTTAAAAGCTACCTTCAGATTTTCCCAGTCATCGTGGGAAGGTCAAGAGTGTGGAGGAGTGGGGCTAGCACATGTCCCTCCTCCATGGATACAATTTAAATTTGCCTGAATTATCAAAATAAGGCATGCCCTTTCTGTGCAAACTCCCCCACCCCCCGCTTTTTAAAAAAAATACTGCAGATGCTCACTTGGCATTTTCATTCCCTTTTCTCTTCATTAATGCTAACAAGTTGTGATCTCTTCAATAAAACTGAACACAAAGACTTCTCTGGAAATACACCAAATGTTCTTTTTTCAAGGCTGTGAAGAACATATTTAGCAGAAGCTGATTAGCTGAGCTAATTATTTTAAGTGACTAGAAAGTATCTCATTTCTCTTAACTCTGCAGGCCTTAAGTACATTAGATAACAGAACACCCACAAAAGCTTTGGTCTTTTGCTTGTATTAATGAGGCCTTTCCTTTATAAGATAACATGCTCTTTATTGCTCATGGTCCGTATTTCTGGCTGGGGAGGGACAGGAAATCTTAAAGCATTCTTCAACCAGCTTACTGCAGTTTGTACTTTCAAATTGGTCTTAAGATAACAGTGTTCATTAAAGCCAGTCTTATGATAAGAAAGCTGTTGAGACCCAAAGACCCGGTATTCATATAACCTCACCACTACTCCCCTGCCAGAGGCCATCTTCAGGCTCTTTCGCTAGGCCCCATTGGGTGAGGCCAAGGAGAGAATAGCTATGTTCCAGATGTACCCAGCCCCCTTCCTCCACAGGAAGCTGCAGGACTCCTGGACTTAAGTCTGTCGTGGCCAAGAGCCCAAGAGAGGGGGGCCTACAGAAGGACTGTGCTCCTGACAGTAGTGCTAGACAGTAACCTGAGAAATAATGAGAAGCAACGTGAATGAAATAAATCCATCCTTCCAGAATGCCAGATATGCATTGCTTGGCCCTCTTGGCCAGGTGTGGACCCATAGAAAATGGTGCTGTGAGAGCTGCTGGTGCAACACCAATGGGGCAACTTAAGAAACCCCACACCACATGGGAGAAGGTAACGCTATGACACAACACTGTCAACCTTTGAAAAACTGGATAGCTGGTAATGGGTCAGAGCCACAGCATGGGATCAGCCCACATGGTCTTGTACCTCTTGAGTTACCTGGCAGTGAAGAAAGGATCCGTGGTGGTGTAACATGGGCCGAAAGCTGCAGTCCTTCATGCTGGGTTAATGAAGCAGCCTTGTACAAGAATACAGTGGTACCTCAGGTTAAGTACTTAATTGGTTCTGGAAGTCCGTTCTTAACCTGAAGCGTACATAACCTGAAGCGAACTTTCCCATTGAAAGTAATGGAAAGTGGATTAATCAGTTCCAGACGATGAAAAACACCCCCGAAAACAGCAATTTAACATGAATTTTACTGTCTAACAAGACCATTGATCCATAAAATGAAGGCAATAACCAATGTACCATACTATAAAATAAATAAGACAGTATTGTAGATGAAAAAAATAAACATTTACAGTGGTACCTCGGGTTAAGTACTTAATTGGTTCCGGGGTGCCATTTGCACCCCGAAAAGTACTTAACCTGAGCGGCGATAGCGTGCGTGCGCAAAGCGCCGATAGAGCGCTTCTGCACATGGGCGAAGCGCGCAGATTGATTTTGCGCATGCGCGCGCAGTGGAAGCCGGAAGTAAACACTTCCAGGTCTGCGGAGTACTTAACCTGAAAGTACTCAACCTGAAGTGTACTTAACCCGAGGTATGATTGTACCATGTAGCCCCCCTTTTCCTACAGCTTCCAGTGTGGCGTAATGGTTACAGCATTGGACTATGACTTGGGAGACCAGGGTTTGAATCCCCACCCAGCCATGAAGTTCACTGGGCAACTTTGGGCTAGCCAGCATCTCACAGGGGTGTTGTGAGGATGGAATGGGGAGGGAACCATGTACACCATCTTGAGCTCCTTGGAAGATAAAGGTGACACGCGTGCGCACACACACTGTGCACCTCTGCCACATGCAGAACAACCTCCATTTCAAGGACTGGAGGTGCAACAGCAGCAAACCAAGCAGGGAATCACTGTGGTGAGCTGGCTTCTAGGTCTGCTGCAGAAACCAATGGAACTGACAGACGCCAGGAAAGTTCTGTCTCAAGAATATAACAAACAACAATTTATTTAGACTGCAGTCTTAAGCCCCCAAAGCCACAGGGGGCATTACACCTGACAACCTAGATTACTGCAAAAACTACCACAGAGTGTCTAGGACTGGGTGCCCAATTAAGAGCGATGCCTTAAATGCTGGAATGCCGCACGGACAGAGTTGTCACTTAGGAAGAGGAGCAGGTGGGGTCTGATGTGGAGAAAGGATTCACAGTTTTTCAGGAGATGAGGATTTACTTGGGTAGCGCTAGGACAGGTTGATGGCTCCAGTCACTCCTTTAGCCACCATTTTTTGCCACCACAACAAATGTTGATTTCTAGAGATGAGTTTGAGTTGGATCCTCAAAGCCCGTATAGTGATGACACAACTAAAACGAAATCATTGGGATACTTGCTGATGCAGATGCTTTGAGGTTTGGACTCTTCCTCCTGGATGTTAAAATGCATAGGCAGATAACATCCATCTGCTCCAGGATCCTTCTTTAATGCTAATAACATCCAACTGGAAAATCAACAAGTGAAATTATTGAATTTTATGAAAGTTAGAGTGTATAAAATAGCATAAAGCTAGTCATGCACATACTATTGCATGGAATATATCATAAGCTTGTGTTCAGTATGTTACTCTGGAAAGTCTAATGCATCATTTAAATGTATTTATTCAATACATCCTGTCCCAAAACCTCTTGCTAAGGATTTTTAATATGCAGTTTCTCTCTGTCACTTCACAGCATTTGATTGAAAGTCTAGATCTCTCTTCATTCCTTGAAGGACTATTGTTAGACATTGCTTAAATCATCAGCTTATTTGATGTTACCCAATAAGTGTGTCTTGCCAACTAGTTTAACTCAATACATAAGAAATCTTCAAAGCTACCAAATCACTTTTTCATCCTGTTTCTTTGTTCCCCATATCTGGAATTTGTTTTTCCCCCATTTTCTTTTTAAGCTAGGTAAGTCGCTATAGTGTTCAAAACTTGTTATTCCAAAGGTAGTGAGATGGACTTCCTACTGTTCAGGTACAGGAGGCTGGAAAGCATTATCAGGTCTATACTGTATGTAAATAGCAATGGGTTGTATCCAAGTAAGTCATGCTTAGAGATGACCTGCTGAAATCAATGAACTAAAGTTAGTAGTTTATTTCTGTGAGTGCATTTTGAGTATAGCTTATTCTTATTATTGGGATGGGGGTGGCACCGTGGTCTAAACCACAGAGCCTAGGGCTCGCTGATCAGAAGGTCGGCGGTTCGAATCCCTGCAACGGGGTGAGCTCCCGTTGTTCGGTCCCAGCTCCTGCCCACCTAGCAGTTCGAAAGCACATCAAAGTGCAAGTAGATAAATACCGGTAGGCACCCCTCCGGCGGGAAGGTAAACGCCGTTTCTGTGCGCTGCTCTGGTTCGCCAGAAGCGGCTTTGTCATGCTGGCCACATGATCTGGAAGCTGTACGCCGGCTCCCTCAGCGAGTAAAGTGAGATGAGTGCGCAACACCAGAGTCGTCCGCAACTGGACCTAACGGTCAGGGGTACCTTTACCTATTCTTATTATTAAATAGATTTATATACTGCACTATCGTACATCAAAAGATCTCAAGACAGTTTGCAAGATAAAAATACAAGAGAAAAGCACAAATAAGTAGTTAAAACAAAACTAACAAGATAACCCCCTTCTCACTTAGTCAGATATAACCTAATAAAATTGTTTTGGAAACAACAGAAATGACAAAATTAAGTAGGTTTTTTGAGTGCACCAAGCACTATAAGGATTTTTACTTCTTTACAAGGACATATGCAAAATTTTGAATTAAAATAATAGGACTTCAGGGTAGAAAAGTTGAGCGGATAAGGAGACTAAGCTGGAATCTGCATGGCTCTGCACCTGCCTTGGATCCCAGCCTTTTATTTTCTATAATTTATTTATTGTGTTTATATCCCACCTTTTTCTCCATGGAGGTCCAAGTGGCATACGTGGCTCTCCCTCTCCTCATTTAACCCCCAGAGCAACCCTGTGAGGTAGGTTATGCCAAGCCCATGTTTCTAGTGGTGATTCAGGCTTTTTAAAATATGACCCTAAGAAATCCAGCCTTCTCTGTGAACGAGCTTGCTTTTTTTTTTTTTTTTGCTCTTCATTGTTGAAAGGAGTAAAATGAAAGCGGTGAATGATGTGTGTGAAAAGCCTCAGAAAACAGAAAAGGGAAGGGTGGGGTTCTTCAGTGGTCAGAAAACAGGATGTTTCTGCCCTGCAGTGCTGTTTCTCTGTAACCCAGCACACCACGGTCTTCCTGGCTGCACACGAGCCCATTGTCTCCTGTACCCAATCACTTCCATTTCTCAACTAGTTCTGCCAAAAAAAAGCTGCAATAAACCATCAATATAAATTGAACACATGAAATTAAGCTAAGCAAGTGTAGCTAGAAGCAAATGCTCAGTTTAGATTTTTCATGTGGGAGAATTTGGCATGTGTGGGAGGATAGTACTGGTTTAAATGTAGAACCCGAGACCATCTATTGGTTGAAATGGGCGCCATCTGCTTCAGAGCAGTGCATGGAAACTGCATATAAGAGGCAGTGAAGTGTACTGAGGCTGCATTCGCACCACAGTTTATTCTGTTTCCCTGCCACTTCCCAAACAGCTAATCCCCACATTATATTTGAGCTTTTAAACAATGCAAGAACAGCTTTCAGAAATATAGCGGAATTTTATTTATTTTTATTTATTTTATTTATTCAACTTATACATCACCCTATACCCGGAGGTCTCAGGGTGGTTCACAACAAGACCACAACATATAAAATCAAACCAAAAGCAATAACCCAAAAAAGCCACATTCTAAAAGTGTGTTGGATGTCAATAAGATCAACCAAAGGCCTGGTTAAAAAGGAACTTTTTTCCTGGCTCCTAAAGGTGTATAATGAAGGTGCCAGGTGAACTTCCCTGGGGAGAGCATTCCATAGACGGGGAGCCACTGCAGAGAAGGCCCGTTCTCATGTTGCCACCCTCCAGACCTCTCGAGGAGGAGGCACACGAAGGAGGGCCTCAGAAGATGACCTCAGGGTCTGGGTAGGTTCAAATGGGAAGAGGCGGTCCTTGAGGTAATGCAGTCCTGTGCCGTTTAATTTTCTGTGTTATCTGCTTCCAAAAATATCCATTTGGAAATACAGTGGTACCTCGGGTTGTGGACCCAATCCATTCCGGGGTGCCATTTGCACCCCGAAAAGTCTGCAACCTGAGCCGCGCTTTTGTTTTTTTATATATAACTATTTATTAAATTTTCCAATTAAACACATTTAAAACATTATACAAAACAAACAAACAAACAAACATTCAAAATACATACATCACTCTTTTAACAATTCTCATTACTCCTAACCAAAAAATACTCCGCCGAGTTTGACTTCCCTCCCTCCCCTCAATAGGTTTTCTAATCAGTTCTTATCTCGCAGTTCCTTTATATCTAGTCTTTAAAGTCAATTCGTAGGATTTATTTCAAGCCTGCAAGTGTCTTTAAACCTCTACAGTTCTTTTCCATATAATCCACAAATTTACTCCAGTCTCTTAGAAACCTTGTCTCCCTCTGGTTTCGAATCCTGCTAGTCAGTCTCGCTAATTCTGCATATTCAATCATCTTTGTCTGCCAGTCTCCGATTGTCGGTAAGTCCTGGGTCTTCCATTTTTGGGCTAATAATGTCCTCGCCGCGGTTGTCGCATACAGAAATAAGGTATTATCCTCCTTGGTTATCTCTTGATCTATCATTCCTAACAAAAAAGCTTCCGGTCTTTTGGGAAAGGTATACTTAAAAATCTTTTTCAGTTCATTATATATCATTTCCCAATAACCTTTAGCCTTTTCACATTTCCACCACATATGATAAAAATCCCCTTCCTTTTCATTGCATTTCCAGCACATTCTATTACTCATTCTATACATTTTTGCTAATTTCACCGGGGTTAAATACCATCTATACATCATCTTCCAAACATTCTCTTTCAAAGCAGTACATGCTGTGAATTTTATTGTTTGGTTCCATAATTTCAACCACGCATCGTATTCAATATTATGCCCAAAATCCTTAGCCCATTTTATCATTACCTCTTTCGTCAATTCATCTTTAGTATACCATTCTAACAGCAAATTATACATTTTGGACAACAATTTTGTTCTGCCCCCTAGCAACTCTATTTGAAATTTGGACCTTCTCTCCTCAAAACCATTTTTTTTTGTCTTTTACAAATATATCATTGATTTGATGGTATTGCAGCCAGCTCGTCAAAAATACTTTAACCTCTTCATACGGTTTTAATTTCCAACCTTGTTCAGATTGTCAATCTGAGCCGCGCTTTTGCGCATGCGCGAAAGCACGATAGAGCGCTTCTGCGCATGTGCGAAGCACGCAGAACGCTTCTGCGCATGTGTGCGCGCGGCGAAACCCGGAAGTAAACACTTCCGGGTCCGCCGCATTCGCAACACGAAAAAACGCAACCCACAGCGGATGCAACATGAGGTATGACTGTAACATGGACACGAGTGCTAAATTTGTGCTGTATTCTACTATGTTGCCAGAAGTATCTTTTACTTTGTGTGAAAGCTCAAACGTAGAAAGTAACAGTTAAGGGGGCGGGGGGCGGGTCGGAATAAACGCCTTGTGAATGCAGTCTGAGCAACCCAAGCACTTCTGTATGAGAGTCTGTAATCTGACCTGGGCACCTTCAGCAGCTCATATGCATTTGCCCCACACCTTTGGAAATAATGTGTGCATGGTGTCACTTGAGCCCGGTTAATGCATGCACTACTTTTGGAAAGCAGTTTTGGCTTTTCGACAGACACTGTATGTGCAAGCAACTTCACCCCAGGGAACACTGCCCTTTGAGAAAAGTTTGGTGTTACGAGTAAATGTTTCATTCAAAGCATATCAAGGAAAGGTTGGTCTCTCTTCAGCTGTGAAGCTAGCAGGTGTCTTCTGCTAGATGCAGCAGAGTTCTTGGAATATGGGAATTAAGAAAGGCCTCTCCTGGACATCTCCAATGAGATCACAAACCCGCTAAAGGGAATTGCATCCCCATCTCTCTACTCACCCACAAGGAAACATCACTCAAGACTGATCTCTTGAATAAGGGGTTTGTTTTGCCAAATAAAATCTCAGCTGCACTTAGTCCACTCTCAGGGGCTCTGATATTTGTCCTAGGAACTTAATAGTCTGAGCTGCTGTGAACTGTGAGTACTCAGGGTTTAGAATGCTTTCCAGACAGAGAAAAGAATGGGGATACTATATTCTGTGGCTGGCTGGCAATATAAAGCACCTGAATTTGCCAGGCATAATATAAATGCTTCATGGCCTTCTGCCTTTGCCTGGTCAACAGAAACAACACCTTCTTGCACTTCAGACCCTTGTCCCCCAGCTCCAGTAAACAAGGTCCAGAACCACAAATTCCAGGTCCGCATCTGGGTAGTCCATCTTAGTCTGCCCTGCACATCCTCAACTTGTCCCTGATCGATACAGCTTCAGTGGTCAATTCCTTCCCTGTGCAAGATGGGCCAAATCATAATTAACAGCTTGGTGGAACTTCAGCCCGAATGCTCAGCTATGGGAAATGTGTGAGTCTTCCCCACTGGTGCCTGTTTCTCGCCTCTCTGTAGCAGTAGTTGTTTAAGCATTCTGCTGGCTTGCTGGTTTATTGCTATGAGCAGCAGCAGCAGCATTATATAACAAAGCCACGCACAGTGTAATGTGGCATAGATAGCGCTGGGCTCCAAGGATCTTTCTTTAATAGCCTGCCTAGACCGGCATCCCGAAAAGCAACAAGAGGTGGTTGAAAGAGGAGAGAAATTTGCTGCCCCCCCCTTTGAATTTGGATTTTGTTTCTGGAAATGCCCACAGAGGAAAGAAGTGTGTGCAGATGTCTGTAATATATATATATGCCCCAAGTGCTTGCTGTAGCTTGGGGTCATGTGTGCAGGCCCCGTGGCTGCACTGCCACTTGTCTAATGAGTGTGTGGAGTGGCTCGAAATGGTTACTGTGTGCACTGGAGGAGCATGAATGCTGTTAAGTCGTCGCTGCACGTACAGTGTGTGAGCAGCAGAGTACAGGCAGTGCCTGTGCTGCAGAATAAGCACTTCCAAGGGAGGAGCAACTGGCACAGCATAATCATTGTCTTCAGCAGCAGATATTATTCTGACCTTCCAGCAGCCACCTAAGCATTATTCCTGGCTCTATAGTACTTCCTAGAGCAGCAGCTTGACATGCAGCAATGAAGATGCTGGATGTGGGGAAGCAGCAAGGTTCTGATGATTTGTTCTTGCAGTCAGATTTTGAGCTCCAGAGCTCCGTTGATTGGTTCCATAATGATTGCAAGGCTAGAATTTTAATGGCACTTCAAAGTCTCTTTCTTTAGTTGTATCACCCAACCAAGCAATTGCGGTATTTTACCAGCCGTTTGTTCTTTATTTTGAAATGAAAAAGAAAGAGAATGACAGACAGACAGACTTAAATAAATAAGGGGTTTTCCTTACAGGGCCACGGTCCTTGAATTTTTTTTTCCTTCTCAGGTTTGTATCTCCTTGAGTTTCTTGTGGCCTCTTCTCTTCCGAATATATAAGATGCTTCTGCTACATATTAAACACACACACACACACACACACACACACACACTTATGTGAAATAGGTTGTCAAGGAATCACGACAACGACATGTCTTCGACCAAAAGGAGAAATATCCTAACATTACAAAGCCCGAGTAAGAGGCTCCTTGCAGGGAACATATGCAAGGAAGATGGAAAATAAACTTCTTTCAACTGCATAAACACAGTCACAGCAGTTTTACAGTCACAGGTGCTTCGATCCTGATGCCAAGAGTCACTCTGAAATGGACCTAGTGATGGAGAAATAATAAACTGAGCCCGGTCAAGGCTTATTCTATGAGATTCTCAGGTTAGTATGTATAGGATTTCCATCTTAATGGTTTTTTTAAAAAAAACACCAAAAAACAAACAAACACCCCATCAATCATCCTCATATGCTATTCCTAACTGGAATATGTCCTTGAATTCTGACAGAACCTCTTGGTTGCCTGGATAAAGAATAGAAGGGCATGTGTGTGAGAGAGCATGGAAACGCAAAAGGTAAAATCTGCATTTCTTGCCCACTTTTTACCTCTGGCCTCCTCTGTCACTGGCATGTGGTCTACAGAAGGTCGCTCAAATGGGAATGCATAGTCTCTGACACTCTGTTGCCAAAATCGGGAATGCCATCTTCCCGTTGTTTATTGTGCGAGCACGGTGGCCATTTTGGTTGCTGTGATTTTGTGCGATTTCGCACTGTGGTCCCCCCCCAAATGTTTTTGGGGGCACAGTGCACAAAATATGTGCTTTGGGGGACTGCAGAAGATTGCAGCCCCTAAGAAGTGCTTTTTCCGAGGGGAAATTGTACCACGAAACCTCTGAGGGAGGTGGAAAGACCAAGAGAGCCCCCTCTGCTAATCTTAATACCTAAGGGGGTATGTAGAGAAGAAGGCTGTCTTTCATATATTTTGGGCATAAGTTATTTAGGAATTTAAACACTAATGGGAGCACCCTGAATTGGGCTTGGAAACAAAATGGCAACCAGTGTAGCTGCTTTAATCTGGATTGTGTGAGTTTGAAATGCAATTCCACTTTAGACCAGTTGCCTTGGTCCTATAGTAGAATTGTGCTGCTATACAATCCTGGGAATTTCTGTGCAAAGCTCCAAGTCTCCATAGGATGCAGCTTCTTCTGGCACAACTATTCATTTGCTGAATGGCTAAGATTTCTGCCCAATGAGTGAAGGAAACAAGAAAATAATTCATGCACCTGCTTGGAGGAAGCAGTGTACAAAATCACCACCACCACCACCACTTGTTATATTTTGAAATACAGTGGGAAATGTGGCTATTTAAATCCATTGTACAAAAGTCCTAAATAATCTCTTGAGTCCCACACTGATGTGAACCAAAGAGAAATTGAACATGCATTGTGTAATAATTTTGCCCATACTGGCTGCATGCTTCATTTATTTTTGTAGGGTGTTATTTTAAGTGACATCTGACTATTTAGCCATACCACTGCTCTTTTTAATTAAGAGAGGAAAATGAAGGTTTTGTTCGTGCCATTTAAAATGTATTTAAGAAAAATGGACAAAAGTTAAGTAATTGGATTTAGTCATCATCTCTGAAAGGTTGATTGCAAGGAGGGAGTGAAAAGCAACAGGGAGCCAAGAAAGGTCAAATGAAGTCTCTCTATCAACAATGTTTCTAGACTACAGGTATCCAGCAAATAATTGGTGGTGGGAGTATAGTCGTGGCTTGGGTATGCTGGAAAAAAAATCTGTTACCTGAAAAAGAAAATAGAATAGGAAACATGACTTATACATGGTGCAATTCTTCTTTGCTTGACATCACATGGGCAGATTTGATCCACAACCTGCTTCAACCAAACTACTTGGATTTATGCCAGTTCTGTTGCATTGATTAAAATGCATTGAGCTCAGATAGTTTAACCAAACTGGCGTATACATTCGGCTCATAACTTCTAATGGAATGCCAGCATCCCTAAATGTGAGAGGGGAAGAACATGCCACAGGAATGTCAGTTTGGGCAAGATATTATGGGGCACATACATAGCACGTACTTTGCCCCTTACTGCTGCACCCATTCTGGGCCAGCTGTTGTGCAGAAGTTGCTATGTTTACAAAGTTATCAGAGTGTACAATAAAAAGACAAATGTAAAAAGAAAAACTTTCAATAAAAACACCTTAAAACTGGATAAAACCAAAATAAAACACAATTGTATATCGCAAATAAAACTCAGCAGAATACAAACAAAACTGAAAATGTAATTGTCAGAGTCCAGGAAAACTTGGGTAAACATACACATTTTAAAGAACCATTTAAAGGTCATTTTTGTGTCTGCCTGACAAATTATCCAAGGGAAGGTGTTTCAGAGCGTGAGTGCTATCGCCTAGAAGGTCATCTTCAACAGTATCGACAAGTGATAATCCACTGACAATCTCCTTAGAAGATTTTAAATATCAGCTTGGTCAGTACCAGGGGAGGCAGTCTGAAAAGTATTCTGGCTGGACTGTCCCCAAGTTGTCAACACCACCACCTTCAGTTTGGCTCAGTAGCTATCTTGCAGCAGTGTGGGTCAACCCACCTCTGTATAATATGTGTGGGTTTTTATTAGGATGATCAACAGCATCAAAATAAAACAATGGGTTCTATAGTGCCATCAGTGAACGTGGCATCTTACAGAGAAAAGGGGACAGGTCTCTGTCCTGAGGCACTTACAATCTACAAATTGATACAGGAAACAACAGGTGGAAGTGAACATGAAAACAACAAGTCGTCGTTTCAGTGGCACATACCTAGGCTGAAGTACAGGCTGAGCACAGCAACCAGGTGGTGACTTTGTGGGGAAGGTGGGGTTTGAGCAGCCATTTGAAGGAAATAAGAAATAAGGTGGTCTGGGAAGCAATTCCAAGCATGCAGAACAGCAAGAGAAGGAGGGGAGAGTATTTGGAAGGAGCAGGAGACCTTCAGATGGGAGAGCATGGGGGTGAAGATCACAGGCAGAGATGTACTGAGATATAAGAGTGATAAAATGGGAAAGAGCAAGGGCATGGAGGACTTTCAAGGGGCTGTACCTTACAAAGGACAATAAGCTAGTGTAGATTTAAGAAGGACATGATTGGCGTAACGAGGCAGATGAATTATTCTGGCATCAGAGTGCTGGATTGACATGAGGGACCAAGGCGAGAAGAGTAGAGAAGACTGAAGCAGTCCAGCTGAGAAAGGCCAGGGCAAGGCATAGAGTAGAATTTTTGCCAAGAGGACAGAGAGGAAGGAAGGGCCAGATCTTTGCGTTATTGAAAGGGAGAAGTAATACAACTCAGCTAAAGAGAGAATTTGGGCAACAAAGGAAAGAGAGGGGAGTCCTAGATAAAGTTAAGACCAGGTGCCTGTTCAGTATTGCCCATGGATAACAGCAGCTGGCATCTTGCTATGTATCGAGTCCCCCACTTTAATTCCCAAGAAAGCTGGTGGGAAAGGAAGAATACTATATGAAGCAATTAAGCAGGACATAATTGGCTAACATCTGGGCTCCTGAAAAGAGATATATGAGGTACTGCTGGTACAAAAATAAATAGGCAAATCAAATACACACTGCAAAGTAGACCTAGATTTCCTTGTACAGTAACATACTAGAAAGAGCTTTTTAGATAGTTACTAATGATCTGGTCTTTTTGACATGTACAGAAGTGGAAGGTTATTGTCCTTCAGAATCCTCACAGCTTCAGAGGGAAATTTTTTATTCCATCATTAGAACTGTCCATCAGAACATTTCTTAAAAAATAAGATAAAATAAAAATGTACTTACATTGTGTAGAAACTGAAATAAGAAAGAGCAAAATAATAATAATCCTTGTTTAAAACGAGGGTGAGACTTCGGAAATTTCTAAAAGGTAAGCCTAATTAAAACAAATCAGATTGGATAGCTAGTCTCTTTGCTCTAATTCTCTACAGATGTGTCTTCTTCTTCTTTGGCGATCACTCGTAGCCGAGTAAGATTGTCTTCCATAAACACGGTTTTAACAATGGGTCCATAAGTGACTGTGGAGGCCAATTCTGGATCCACACGTCCTTCCACAGTGGGGACATTGGTTTCCAGGCGGGAGTTGATCACGGTGTGGATTTCCCAAGCGTGCCTTCCTCTTAGTATGTTTCTCCCTTGCGTCCTGAGATCGAGTTTCTTCAAAGCCAATGACATCTTTGGTAAAGGCTGTTCTCCAACTGGAGTGCTCACAGGCCAGTGTTTCCCAGTTGTCAGTGTTTATACTACATTTTTTAAGATTTGCCTTGAGACAGTCTTTAAACCTCTTTTGTTGACCACCAGTATTACGCTTTCCATTTTTAAGTTTGGAATAGAGTACAGTGGCACCTCACAAGACGAATGCCCTGCAAGACGAATTTTTCGCAAGACGAATGCGTCTTGCGATCTGATGGTGACTCGCAAGACGAATTCGTTTTGCGAAAAATTTGTCTTGCGAATTGCGGTTTCCCATAGGAATGCATTGAAATTTAATGAATGCATTCCTATGGGCAAAAAAAGAAATTTCAATGCATTCCTATGGGAAACGCGATTTGCAAGACGAATTTTTCGCAAAACGAATTGACTCGCGGAACGAATTATATTTGTCTTGCGAGGCACCACTGTAGTTGCTTTGGAAGATGATCATCAGGCATCATCATCATCAACAACAACAACAACAACTTCACCACCACGCTCATCATTATCATTACCCACCCTCCACACTATAAGGTCCCAGGGCAGGTTACAACACAATATTAAAAACGTTGCAATCAAAGAAATAAAGCTGTATAATGAAGGCACCAAACACACCTCCATGAAGAAGTTTCACAACAAGTGTGACTTGAGACCAAGGTCTTCAGCATCTTGAAATGTTGCTCCCCACAGAGATTTTTGCAGCAGAAATGTCCTAAGTATTTATTTATGTTAAGAAATCTGACCTATTGATTTCTTCGGGGCAATTATTTCGTCTTCCTTAGCACTAAACCAAGAGAATGCTCTTGAGATGGGCTGCAGCTCCCATCAGTCCCAGTTCTGGCGGGCATCAGATTGGTTAAGACTGCATCTGAGCATTGTCCAGTTTCTGTGTATTCGCTCAGTCCTTCTGAAACTGCTTTTTTGATGCTGTATCCTGGCTGACAGTGCGTGGACTAAAATAATGTGGTATTTTGGAAGCTAATGGCATTGGAGGGTCAAAAGAAAATAATCCCATGTTAGTTAGCTCAATGCAGGTTTAGGGGACTGCATGTGAAACAACAGGAAAAACCCCAACCCCCCTAAACTTTACAATAGTCTAGAATTTCCTTAAAAAGCATCGCACACTTTGTTGAACTTGCCTATCTGTACACAGGGAATGAGGAACGAGACCACTGCACCGAGATTACTGGGGATATGGTGGTAATAATAGGGTGAAAGTGGAATTGACTTACAATGTACACTTCAGATCATGCCGAGTAATTGGCCCTTAATACCCTTTAATCATCCCAGCTTTCAATATGGCCTGTCAAAGTGATAGGCCTTTCACTAGTTTTGAATAAACACAGTCCTAGAAAGCATGGTACTTAAGCAGGGAAGTCTGTACTTTTCTGGTATTTAATGATAAGCTGGGAAAGAGATGATATATCAGAGCTAAGAGCAAATTCATCATGAAGATTCTAGCGTATGGTCCAGGACAATGTTGAAAATCTAAAAGGAAATTATGTGGAAGCCTTAAAAATGAGTACAATGCACACTGGCTATTTGAAAAGAACAAATGCACTGCCTATTAGCCAAAACAGATTTTTGAGTCTTCTGCTTCTTAACATCCCATTCATCTTGTTGAATCTGTTTCATGTTTTATTCATGACTTTCTGAATTCTTTTACAAAATTATAATGCTTAACTAAATTGGCACAGTGCTAACAGACCTTTTAAAAATCCTCATGAACTCTTTTTCATGGAGGGATAATGAAAAATGATATTGAAAAATAGCTTTCTCCTTTTTTTATATAAATGCAAGAGAAGCTATTTAATAACGGCAATAACACACTCAGCTGTAATAATGCACTCCAGTGATTTGATTATCACTATATAAACACGCTGTTTGGTTGGGTGAGTGCATCAGGTATAATGCACACAGTTGCAATGAACATGGTGATTTTCGGGCAATGTATCTGCCCTCATTGTGACAACATTACTTTCAGTATCAAAGGCTGTAAGAGAACAAGCCTATTTGTTCAGTAATTACTGGTGTGTGGAATTCGTATTTCTTTCCTTGAACAGCCACCATCGGAGAATTTAAAACATTAGAATATCCCCAGTAAAGCGTTTCTTTAAAATGCCTTTGCACATTTGTCTCAAGTTCAATGTGGTTGTTGCCAATTATTTAAATTTTACTACACAGTTTCAGTATGTCTAAAGGGGCAAGAAGTTCCGAGCATGGAAATGTAGTGATAGCTGGGGGGAAACTTTAATAATGGAAAGATTTCCCATTTGTTGGCATCCATCTGTCTCGAGAGACAATGGGGTGTGCCTTCTGGGGGTGAAGTCAAACCATCAAAGAATCACAGCGTCTGCTGTGGCTGCAGAGATTGGTAACTCGTAACTGCTGCCTCCTGTGCTGTTTTTGCTGCATTAGCAGCATCAAAAGAAAACTCTCTGGGTGCAAGCCTGGGCAGTGTGTATGGAGGTCCAGGGCTGGCCAGATGACAATACCTGCCTCTTGGCCTCGATGATGTAGTCCAAAAGAAAGCAGAGTGATACAAAAGAAAGCAGAGCAACCAGCTTGGCTCCAAGAGTTGCCAGAAGGAGGCATACAAGGCACCACTCAACTGTCTTAGAGCAGAGGTCAGCAACCTAAGGCCCATGAGCCAGTTCTGGCCCATGAGCTTTCTGGAACCGGCCCGTACACACTATTTCTGGTGCACTTCTGACCTGGAAGAGCGCCAGAAATAGCTTGAGTGCATGCACAGGCGCACATGGGTGCGCACGCTCTAGCCCACTGAGAGGTCCACTGGGGAGTGGACTGGCCTAGCCTCAAAAAACATTGCCAACCCCTGTCTTAGAGACTCCACTCCAGATTTGTGCAGAGTTTATTCCTGAGCCTATTGTAAAATAGTTACAAATAAATGTTACAAGATACATAGTGGCACATTGCTCTTAAACAAGCAAGCAGTTAGTCCCTAATACGGTTCAATAAACTTTCTTTTCTATGGTACCAGAGAAGGAGATCCTAAGCTTGTTCATCATTAGGGCGCTTAGCTTCTTCTGCTACCGGTACTGTTACTGTCTCCATCACTGACTGAGATGCTGCTTTTCAGGTTACATCTCCAGCTGTGAGAGATCTCTGCAGGATGAGTCCTCAATTAACCTATAGGATGAAATGGAAACACCCAACCTTTTCCACTACATTCGCCAGAGTGAAACATCCTGCTTCATGCAAATTTCTCTACTTTGTGAATGCAACCCTTTATATGAGGTTTTTTTTAATAAAAAAAGTTCAATGCGTATAAACAGTACATTTTATGCACATTAAACTTATATTTCTAACACGTAGGTAGGGATGCGCTGAATGCCACCTCTTGGTTTTTAGAATGAAAGTTGTGTTTTAGGGGGCCCAGAATTCTTGCTCTAGGAACAAAAATGGTTTGCAACCCTTATCCTGAATGACCATTGCTTTGGTACCATTATTTGTCCTTGCTTAGGGCTTCTGCATTTTTCACTAAAGGATTCCAATCAATCGGGAATCTATCATGTAGATAATATAACAGCATAAAACTGCACAGCCAGATTTGGCTATGTAATGACATTACTGGGGGGATGGCAATTAAAGAAAAAGCCAATTTAGAGTGAGGGTAATTCTTTCAGCACTTATTCTATAGGGAATCCTATTGTGAAATAGAACTGATGCAGAGCAATGATGAGTGAAAGGCGAACACTTCCGCTCTTTTTATTTCAATTTCTCTCCCTTTTTAGTTCAACACAGGCAGCACCACTTACTGTAAATGTAAAGTAGTCCACCATTACATTTTCACCTTGATGCTGTCAGGCCCAGGCTATCTAGCATACACAAATAGAAAAAACAGGGGTTCAGGCCAGCATTCAAAGACACAATATATGTGGCAAGCAAAGCACGCTAAATGTATTCATCACAATGTACTCTCTGTTACAAGGCATGTAGTACACACAAGTGGGGGCCAGAACACAGCAGTTGCCTCAACTTGTACTTAAAGTGGGACCTTGTTAACTTCACAGGCTGAAGAAGGAATTTCTCTTCAAAACTGGGATCACCGGACTCCAGTGCTGTTTGCTACTGCTGCTCCACCACTTCCAATAATTTTCTTGCGTCGGAGATAATGAAAATATATCATTACTTGTAATATTGTACTTATTTTGATGATTCTGGAGTACCGCTTGTATGGACTACATTGCCTTGCAATAGCAAGTACACTGTGACAAATACATATGTTGTACTTTGCTTGCCAAATATTGTGTCTTTGTAGGCTGGCCTGAACTCCGTTTTTCCCCCTATTTGTCTGTTTTTCTACAGCGGGTTCCTTATTGTTGTGCTTCCAGGCTATTTAGCATGCCTTTCCTAACTACTGTTTGAGCAACTTAATGGCAATATTTCTGGTTATCAAGATTTGGCAATGGTGATCAAGCCTTGTTAATTAAACATGGCTTGATCAACTTGCGAAGTAAGCAACAAGCAACTGATAATATTTGATTTCCTTCGGTCATATGTGCACTTGATCAAACCAGGCAGAAACTTTCTTTCCGGCAGTTGTACATCTATTGCAAAGTTTATTTTTATTCCTCAAGATACCACACTTTTGTTAAATTTGTGTTTTGTCATCTTACAACTCATCTTTTACTTGCCCCTTTCAGTGATATACACATAGCTGTGAAGAACATGAAGCCAAGGGCAAAGTTAGGGGATGCAAACGGCACCTTGGTCGGCACTTTTTGTGGCTGGGCAGTTGTAGGAACATATGGAGCTGCCTTAGACCAAGTTACAGCACTGGCACAGCTAGTTCAGTACTGAGTTGGCAGGAGTTCTCTGAGATTTCAGATAGAAACTTTCCCAGCCCTAACAGAAGATACCAGTGATTGAACCTGCAAGCAAAGCAGATGTTCTACAATTGACCTTCGGCCCTTCCTTAAAGGTTTAACTTTTAACAGCTGCATAATGGGAAATCCGCGGGATGCAGGTGGCGCTCTGGGTTAAACCACAGAGCCTAGGGCTTGCCGATCAGAAGGTCGGCGGTTCGAATCCCCGAGATGGGGTGAGCTCCCGTTGCTCGGGCCCAGCTCCTGCCAACCTAGCAGTTCGAAAGCACGTCAAAGTGCAAGTAGATAAATAGGTACTGCTACAGCGGGAAGGTAAACGGTGTTTCCGTGTGCTGCTCTGGCTCTCCAGAAGCAGCTTTGTCATGCTGGCCACATGACCTGGAAGCTGCACGCTGGCTCCCTCGGCCAATAACGCGAGATGAGCGACACAACCCCAGAGTCGGTCCCTTTACCTTTAATGAGAAATCAGGAGAAGAAAGGGCTCAGGAGTAAACCCCACACAAGTTTTTCTAATGTTGACATGGAGGATTGGCCTGTAAATTACTTAGAAGAGAAGCACTCAGGTGTCTCAAAGGGACTTTTAGCTGTGTGGACACCAAACACTGAAAGCACATTCCTTCCCAACAAAGACTCCCAGGAACCATAGTGACCCCTTATAGAGCTACAGTTCCAAGCTCTTAACAAACTACAGTTCCCAGGTTTCTCTAGGAGAAGTCTTGTGCTTTAAATGCGCTTTAAATGTTTGGTAGGTATACAGACTGCAGGAACTATTTCACAGATTCAGCTTTTCCCAATCACTGCCTCGGCATATTGGGAAAAAGCTATGCTCAAGGCCAAGGAGCTATGCCAGAAGAAAAAAAGGCAGCAAACCTCAGTGATCTGTTGTCCGCACATGATCAGAAAGGAATTTCACCAGAAAGTTACTTTAAAATGTGAGTGAAATATAAATGTGGCCACATGGGGGCACCTCCAACAGGGGAAATGTCACGGGAGAATGAAAGAGGATGAACTCCTTGTTCCCTTTGCCTACCAGAAAATAATTGTGCACAATCATCTTCAGATATTTTTAAAGTTCTAGTTTAAATCTTTAGCCCAAAGCTATCTTTTTGCTTAGCAGCTGAAAGCTGCAGCTGGGGAACAATGCCTCTTTAAACATGCTTACAAGTAAGTCCATTGAATTCAATGCATGTTGCAATTGGGCTGCAACAATCTTCCAAATTTTAATGTTGCTTGCTAAGCATTATTCTCCTAAATGTAGGGTAGAATTAGCTTAATGTCATGAGGGACAAGTTTACGTTTCATGTCAACAGAAGTCATTGGATTATCTTGTGAATTTATGAGGACAGTGATTGTGTTTTAATAATGCTAATATTTAATACACAAATGCTAACATTTAATGCATATTATTCATTTTATGAGTCAGAGATTACAAAATGGATTTTATTAGGTTATTTGTGTATCTAGTTTATTTCTAAACAATTATTGATAATTTTCATTTATTACAAAAAAATCAAACAGTAAAAAAGTCATCGTTACATGTTAAACCTCGACTCCCCTCCTACTCTTTCTGCGGTGCCTTAAATTTACTCTCTTTTTTGCTGCATTTCCCAATTAAATCTATTTATACTTTTTCTCATCTATTTCATATAAGTTTTAGCAACTTCACATTTTTACAATAATTCTGTTAATGTCTTAATTTATTTACAATTTGTTTGTAAATATTTAATAAAAGATTTCCATTCCCTATTAAAGAGTTTGTTGTCTTGATTTCTTATTTCTTATTCTTCTGGTAAGTTTTGCCATTTCTCCATAGCCATTCTTGTCCAGTCAGGACTTTTCATTATTTCCATCTTCAGGCAAATACCATTCTTGCAGCCATGATTGCATACATAAATAAATTTCTATATGCACATGAAAGCTCATACCAGTAACAAACTTAGTTGGTCTCTAAGGTGCTACTGGAAGGATTTTTTTTTATTTTGTTTCGACTGCGGCAGACCAACACGGCTACCTACCTGTAACTAAATTTCTATATTGTTTAGGTCCCTCTGATCCCATAATTCTGGATTATTATTTTTTTACACAAATATTATCGTAAACATCTTTTTTCAATTCATTATATATAATATCCCAATATCCCTTTATTACAAGACCACCACATATGAAAAAGGTATCTTCTTTCTGTTTGCATTTGCAACACTTATTCGATTTCAATTTATACATTTTTTGCCAGTCTCAATCTGGTAGGTGTTAGATACCATCTATATAGCATTTTCATATAATTTTCTCTTAAATCATAACATGCTGCAAATTTTATATCTATATTCCACAATCGTTCCCATGCCTCCATTTCTATATTGTGACCAATATCTATTGCCCAGTGTATCATTGATGATTTCACTTGTTTGTCTTTTGTCTCCAAAGGGACACAGACCCTGTATGTGATTGCATGTGCTCTGGCCACTGCTTGGCAGAGAGAGGGGGCAGGCATCGGACTTTCAGAACAACTATAATCCCCGTGTTTAAATGAACCCCTGAACTAAATACCCAAAGATCCCTGGGATTGATCCCATGCTTTGACAAAGCTGCCTTGGCCTTGGTTGCTGTGTTCCTTGGAGGTGATATTCCTCTGACTACCAATTGCTAAGAAGCACAAGAGAGGACAATTACCCTCATGACCTGGTTCTTGGCTTCCCAGAAGCATTTGCTTAGCTGCTTTGTGAAACAGGATGTTGGACCAGAGAGAGAGAGGGGGAGAGAGAGAGGGGGGGGGAGAGAGAGAGGGAACAAATTGTCTTCAGTAGATTTGACCTAGCTGCAATAGTCACCAACAACAGGTCACATATAGCAACCAATGAGCCTGGCTACAGATGTGCATTCTTGCTTGTATCAAAAGATGCATCCAGCTGGTTCTTAGAGCTCAGATGTCCATCCAGTTGAACCTTCACAATGTGCAAGGAGTGCTGTTTATGCACCCAGGCCTGTTCCGAACAGGATCAAGTGAATACAAGGGTTTTTGAAAACTGCATTCGGTATATTTTTTAATGTTGTTTTATTCGCTTCCCCCCTTATTTTTCCTGCTGTCTCTATACTGCTTGGGACAATTAAAGTCATCTATTTTCACTATGAGCCTTTGAAGGGACTCAGCCCCACCTGTGCAATTAAATTTCTAGTCCCTACCCTGGACCCTTTGAAGTCGGGTGGGATTTATTGATTGACAGGTGGCGCTGTGGGTTAAACCACAGAGCCTAGGGCTTGCTGATCAGAAGGCTGGCGGTTCGAATCCCTGTGATGGGGTGAGCTCCCGATGCTCGGTCCCAGCTCCTGCCAACCTAGCAGTTCGAAAGCATGCCAAAGTGCAAATAGATAAATAGGTACCGCTACAGTGGGAAGGTAAACAGTGTTTTCATGTGCTGCTCTGGTTCATCAGAAGTGGCTTTGTCATGCTGGCCACATGACCTGGAAGCTGTACACCGGCTCCATCAGCCAATAACACGAGATGAGCGCCGCAATCCCAGAGTCGGTCAAGACTGGAGCTAATGGTCAGGGGTCCCTTTACCCTTTACCTATTTTCACTGTGAGCCGTTGAAGGGACTCAGCCCCACCTGTGCAATTAATCTTCTGATCCCTACCCTGGACCCTTGAGGTCAGGTGGGATTTATTGATTGACTGATTTCTAGACTTTTATATCCTTCAGAAACTTTGCCATGGCAATTCATAGTCTTTGGACTAAGATACCAATAAAAATAAAAATAAAAATAAAGTACAGGTAGAAATAACTTACAAAAGCTAAAAGATGTGCTTGTAAACAAGTCACAATCATAGGAAGTGACTTGAGACAGAACTACAACCTTCTACCAAAGAGCTCTATGGTTGCATGTGTGAAGCCAGGAGCAATTTTTCAATGACAGAAAGCAAAAAGGTTGTATTTATCATTTTAGTGAATAATTAAAGGAATTCAGGTTCTGCCAGTTAAATATAAATCATAACATGGGCCAGATATGTGCTATGCCCAACCTGAGCACTCCTCCTCTCATTAATTACCTAACACACAGCCATGATTAGTCAAATAAGTATGACATTTACATTAATTTCTGCACTGAGAATCAAACTCTCCCAAGGGGTGGCAAAGGTCTGAGGGGAAATTTGCCCTTTGATATATTTTATGGCTTAATTAGTTGGTTCTGTGGTCCAGATATAAATTCAAGAGCACACACATACAGTACCTTTTAAAAGTTCTTGCTGGCCAAAGGAAGCATGGTGTTGGTTTAACTCACATATGCAGTGGTACCTCAGGTTAAGAACTTAATTTGTTCTGGAGGTCCATTCTTAACCTGAAACTGAAACCTAAAGTGGTAACCCGAGGTACCACTTTAGCTAATGGAGCCTCCCGCTGCTGCTGCACCGCTGGCATGTGATTTCTGTTCTCATCCTGAAGCAAAGTTCTTAACCCAAGGGTACTATTTCTGGGTTAGCAGAGTCTGTAACCTGAAGCATCTGTAACCTGAAGCGTCTGTAACCTGAGGTACCACAGTATATCATGTTTATAATTTGGTACCTATGTTGAAAAAGACCTACAGAGTAATAAAACTTGGTACAGTATGTACATTCAGAACTGAAGTCTATATTCCATATTTGAGAGTTAGCCTGCCTACCTGTTTTTGTGAATAACATGTTCATTGTAATCCAGAGGTGGGGTACCTGTGTCCCTCCAAATGTTGCTGAACTACAGCTCTCATCATTTTGATCATTGGCGATGTTGACTGGGGCTGATGGGAATTGGAGTTCAACAACATTTGGAGAGCCCAAGGTTCCTCACCCCTGCTGTAATGATTCAAAAGCTGTTCTACTTACATCAAAAAGGGCAGAAGAATAGCCCTGCTGGGCTCTCCTTTGCTCTTTATAATGAACATGCCCTGCATTTCACCTGTACTCCTTCACAGATTTTCAAGCAATGATATTCCAGGAGATGACGAGTCTATCACAGGTTTTGCAAGAATGCTCTTGGCATTCAGGACTAGTTTCACAAGACCAAAATATGTCAACACATACAGGATGGAACCCTATAGAGAATGTGAGGCTCTCTTAAAAAGAACAAACTTCAAGATTGTAAATATACAGTGGTACCTCTACTTACGAATTTAATGTGTTCTGAACACACATTTGTAAGTCGAAAAAATTTGTAAGTCGAATCCCATAGGAATGCATTGGGAGACAAAATTCGTAAGTCGAAGCAACCCTATCTAAAAATTCGTAAGTAGAAAAAATCCTATCTAAACTGCATCCAAGATGGCGGACGGAGCTCCATTTGTAAGTAGAAAAATTCGTAAGTAGAGTTATTTGTAAGTAGAGGTACCACTGTAATGGTATGAATAGCTCCAAGCTATGTACAGTCCCCACAGAAGATTTATGAACAGTTGTCAAGGATTTGGGCTGTGATCGTTACAAGTATATAGTCCAAGTATTTCTTGCGGAAAAGACTGTCAGTCAAATCAATACACATTGCCAGCAGATAAGCCTGGGATGTTGCAAGGGACACCAGGGTTCAAGCTCAAATGAAATTGAAGACTCTGTGTTAGCATCTCGGATAGTTGCTTGTTGTTATGAGTAACGTCTTGCAAATAACTGGCTGTCCATCCATTTCTGGACCAATTCAAATTAAAGCCCCCAGCAGCCTGGGACTTACATAAATAATTGTGTTCAGTTGAATCACAGGTACACAGGAAGCAAACCACTTGGTCCATCTTGCTCAGTGTTGTCTACCCTGAGTGGCGGAAGTTCTTCAAGAGCTCAGACAAAGGTGTCTTCCAACCCTACCTGAAGGGACCTTCTGCATGGAAAGCATATGCTCTACCACTGAGCTGTTGCCCCACCCTTAAGGACCTCAACTCTTCGTCTTCACCACCTGCAATTTGGTTGGTGGTAATGGGGGAGGGGGCTTCCTCAATGGTGGTACCCTATATATGGTATGTTCCTCCCCCCAGAAAAAAGCATTCCTGGTGTCAACCTCAGTGCCTTATCATCATCATCATCATCATCATCCTTAGCATGGCTTTCTGGGCCAAGTAAATACCTTTAAAATATCCAATGCATTAGTTGTGTGGATTTTTTTTTAAACCAACTTTGCTGGATTTTATAAATTTATTGATTTACCCACTACTGCTTGGCTGCTGCACCTGCATATTCTATTGATTTTATATTGTGTTGCATTATATTGGCTTTATTACTCTTATTGTACAGCACCTAAGAGTCTTGCACCAAAGGATGACTTATCCCTGCTGTTGTCCACCAGGGCTGTGGGTTGTTTTGTTTTGTTTGTTTTTGCTGGGGAAAAATAACCAAATTTAACCCAAGATACTATACCACTGTGCAGAGTCTCAGGAGTGTCCTCTTATTATGATGGCTGTTTGCAGGACCACCCTTGGTGGTCCCTTCCATCTCTATGATTCTATTATTAGTCCCAGTTACTAACTAAGCAGCTGGATTTTGCACTTAATGAATGGGAATTCTTCAAAGGCAGCTCCATAAGTAGCAAGTTGCAGTAGTTGGGCTATCTACTTATTGTCCTACTACTGGATCAGACCAGGGGTCCATCAGTTCTGGCTTCCTGTTTCCAACTGTGGCAGTTAATGCCATTCATCTTTTGTGAGTAGAATCACTTTCTTTTCATCTTTCTTTCCTGACCTTACTGGCCTGGCGCATATATCTCACACTAAGCCAAACCATGTGTGAATGTGCCCGTGTGCTCCTGGAGAGGTGTCACAGGAAGTGTCACAGCTCAGGCACCAGGCTAAGTTGATGAAAAAGCACTGCCTGCTATGGATCCCACCTGGACCTTCAATTATAATGCCGTATGGGATCTTGAGACTTTGAGCCTGCTCCTTTCAAGGTGTACATCCTCATCCTTCTGAGCCAGACAGGCTAACTGCCATGGCCATGAGACTTCAAGTTCCTGTTTCTGCGAGACTCAGACGAAGGAAAAGGAGATTTCTCTTGTTAGCTCCTTCAGTTTCATTAAAGGCTTGAGAGTCTGGCAGTCTCTGTGTACTTCCCCTAATGATCTCTCCAGTAACGGAGATCTCCCATTGATTTCTACAACAGTGCCCTAACCACAAAGTGCAATTACTGACCAAAATATTAAGAGCAAAATAGACCTTCTAGTCTGTAATCTCAAAGTGCCTGGAGGACAACAGTGTCACGCATGCCTCAGTGCACTTGGCTCCTAACAAGACAGCTAATTCAAAAGAAGCATGCCATTGAAAAGCATAGATAGGTCCCCCCCCCCGCCCTGCCCGGGACTCCATGGTATAGCACTTGCTGAGGTAATATTTCGTAGACATAGTACTCAAGCGAGAGCTTCAACATGTGGCAAGTTAGCAAGCAACCCATGTTAAACTAAAATAAAAAAATTCCTTCAGTAGCACCTTAAAGACCAACTAAGTTTTTATTTTGGTATGAGCTTTCATGTGCATGCAGACTTCTTCGGTGTTAAACTAGTTGTGCAACTGCAGTCTACACTTTGTTCAGCAGGGAAGGTAGGTTGAAAAGGAGGCGAAAAAGAGGCTTTGCTTGTGTAGGGTATTTATATGTCTTCCTGTTACTCATAGGATCATCTGGCACCTTTTCAGTGCAGTTCCTGTCACTTTCTTAGCCACAAAAAAAATCCTTTTTGGTTTTCAAAAGTGGATTTGTTGTACTAGGGCAACAGAGGTATGTGCTTCAATCACTCACACGAAACACTGACGGCCTGGAGGCAACCTTATTCAGATTTATCACAAAGGGGGGCAGTTAAGACAGAAATCACAATTCTTATAACAATGCAAGAGCTGTTCTACTTGCCCCCCAAATGTGACAGAAAATCAGTTGAAAATTAAAACACAGAAAGTAAAAGTAAAAGATTCAACTCTGTTCCTCTGCAGTAAGGCCTCTTGAACCAAGGGATTAATTTGCTGGAACGGTAGCTTTGCTTCTCTATCTATTCGGTCAAAGGTTTTGACCAACTATTCTTCTCCCACCTGAACCACAAGCCCTTGTCCTTTTAAAGAAATCTTTCAAAACTTATTTCAAAACAGAATAAGCAATGAGCCTCTAGGAAACTCGGCTAATCTCATGTCACATTCAGAATTCATGGCTTACTTCAGGTGCCATTCGTTGCCTTTTGAGGATGCTATTTGATGTTATATGGAAATCTGGGAAAGAAATTCTATCTTACTCAACATTATTTTGTCTCTTTTTAAAAGGTTTTAGAACAAAGTTACTTAGCAACTGATACACAGTGGCAGAAAATGAATAAACAATATGCATTTTATTGCAAATTAATGTTCAGGAAGATTTCTTCATCACACAAGAGAAGTGCTGGGCCCTTGTTTTGCCAATTTGGCTTGATTTGAGGAGATTTTCAATTATATTGCTGTGATGGGGGGACTAGCAGGCCAACAACAAAAGTGGATCCTGTGAGCTGTTATGGTTACAAAGAGATTTGTACTTTAAGGTCGGAAGGAAAGACAGCCACTGTCCATTACTCAATGCTCTCCGAAGATCTTAGTGCCCTTTCTACATCAGAAGGCATATCTTATATTCATTGATCTTGTTTGGATATCTGCATGGACATATGGAGTGCCTATATTTTTAAATGAGGATTGGATTATTCTTATTGTTAATGGAAGTCATCAATTATTTCTCTATTCTTAAAATTGATGGTTCAAATTAAAGTTCAAGTTCAAGGTTGGACCAAATGAAAATAAATCAAAATTCTTCCAAGATTTAGAAACAGAATTGCTAGATTTTGCAGATGAGAAAATAATAGTGATGGGGGACCTTAATGGAGACCCATCACTAGAGATGGATAGAACGATTAGAGAAAAAAGATACGAAAGAAGGTAGGCTTCCCAAAACTTCTTTTGAAATGACAGAAACAGTAAAATTGGTAGATATTTGGAGAATAAAACATCCGTTTGAAAAACAGTTCACCTTTTCCTCTCATGTTCATGGAAGCAGCACCAGACTGGATGTGGTTTGGGTTTCTAAGGAACTGGAGTCAAGAATTTAAAAAATTGAAATTGATCCAAGAACACTGTCAGATCACAATTCTATAATTATGGAGATTCAAAAAGATACTCAGTCCACCTTTCGGTGGAGATTGAATGAAGAAATTTTGGATGGAAAAGACAAAAAAGAGAATAAGAGAATACTTTGAACAAAACTTGAATAATGAAACCAAACTCCAAACAAGGCAGTCATGAGAGGCCTATTTATTCAACAAAATACAATTAAAAAGAAGGCAAGAGAGAAAAGAAAGAAGGAAATTTTAAATAAAATAGCAGAGAAAGAGAAAGAATTAATAAGAGCACCAAATAAAGAAACAACAAAACAGGCGATAAAATTATTACAATCACAACATTCTATGTTAATTAATGAGCCAATGGCATGGAAAATTAAGAAAACAAAACATAATTTTTTTGAAAATGCCAACAAGCCAGGAAAACTTTTAGCATAGCAATTGAGAAAATGTGGACAAAGAGAAACAGCCAGCATGGATTTGATGACCCACCCCTTAGATTAGCGTCTTAGTAGGCACTTGATATATTTTCTTGAGTTCTCAGTCTGAGCTCCAAATCCTTTAGCCTGTCAAAACCTCTAGCACTGAACATCCTTCAGTCAGTGACACAAAGTAATGTCTAGACCGTTATGTATACAGTACAGGTGAGGATGCTCACTGTAGCCTGCTAAAGAGAGCCTGATTTTGACAGCGTTTCTGTTTTCTTGCTGATTGTTGAGGTTTTCGCAGGCTTTTGTCTGAGTGTGAATCACTTCTTTCCACTTTGGTGTTTGTTTTGATCAAATATGCCAGATACCTGGGTTCTTCTCCCTTTGAAGGTTATTGCTTTATAATAAAATAATAAAAGGTACACCTGAAACCCTTTGAGATTTCAGCATGCATTGTTTCCTATGTGGTTGTGTATACGTAGTACACACATACCTACAGGTAGGTGTGTGTGTGTGTGTGTGTGTGTGCATTCCTTCTGCAAAATTCTGCCATTCATGCACTTCACACTTGATTACAGCAGGAATAATGCTGACACAGCAAGCAAGACTTTTCAATTCTCTATGAATCTACACATACAGAAAGCAAAATTAGATTCAATTTTTCAGGAGCAATGCACAGAGTCAAAGACTTAAATTTCATTTCTTTTAATGGGACTTGGCCTTCCCTGTGACTTACACCTAACTTTCTCCAAATTTCATACTTATATATACTGTATATATATTTCTTGTTTCATTTTGTTCAAGCATGTAACATTTTCATCAGTTTTTGCTGTTTTTTTTTTAAAGTGTAAATCAGTTGGTTAGAGTGCGGTGCTGAGAATGTCGAGGTTGCAAGTTCGATCCCCATTTGGGACAACTGCATACTCTTGCAATGCAGGGGGTTGGACTAAATTGCTCATGTGGACTTTTGCCTAGAATACACATTTTTGCAAAGCAATTTCCCTACACTCTTAGATGCTATTTTCACCAATACATGCATTTTTGTTCCCCCTTTACTCTGGTATATGCATTTTTGTACACATCACTTCGCTAGAGAGCTGCATTGCAAAATTCAGAGAAGTTGCATTGCAAATTTCAGAGGATGGCTGTGCTTTGGAATTATTAGTATTATTTCAGAAAACACAATTTAAATGAGAACTGGACTGAATTCCTCCCTCATCCTTATCATAGAACTTCTGTAAGCTCTAGGCTTTGCCACCTCCCCTAAACTCACTAATCTAGAGTACCAGGGATCCTCATTGGCTTTGTCCTGGCTACACAATTTCTAATGACAAATACTCACAACAGCCAATGTGGGGGGAATATTTCCTCTATTCAAACATGCCATGCCAATTAGGAATGTTTACTTTTCTTGGTTTACCACTGTACCAGAAGCTGGGCTCCTGTCGAGATACATTATTAGGCCAATTAAAATACTTAAAAGCCTTCACCTTAGATCAAAGCTCTCTGAGAGACACAAATACATTTAGAGAGATATAGGAAAATTGTGAACTTGTGTAAGGCATAAAATCATTATTAACAAACCTTTGCTGTTCCTCCTTCCCTCCACCTGCTATTTTAGTAGTAAAATACTATCATTACACTTCTGAGGAGATCTGGCAATATGCCAGAGGGGTTGTGCCAACTCCATTACATGAAAGATCAGAAATACACTCCTACCACTTATTTTTTTAGTTAATTAACACTTGTACAGCTGCAGGCTAGGCTGATCACATGGGCCTGGTGTATCTCAGGTTATAAAGCTTTGTGCACATACTCACCTGGAATGTATTTTTTAACAGAAGCCTTAAGATCTACTAAAGAAATACTGTACTTGTGCTTCTCCATGGTGGTTTTAGCACATCACATCACCCCTGATATGCTGCATCTAGTTTTCTGCAGAAAAGCAAAAAGCTCAAAGAGAGTGGCGAGTCATTGTATTCATCGTGCCATTTGCTCGTCAAGCAAGCACAGACGCCTTGCAGAAATACAGCAAAATGTACAAGGTAAACATGCATTTTCCAGAATCATTTGTCGCACTCAGTATTTGATGCTGGGGGGCACAATTAGCACCCTATTGGCATCAGTGGTAAATTGCCCATTGATTTGAATGGACTGTATGCTAGGAATTAAATCCTAAAGCCGCTCACTAGGCGGTAACCCCCAATGAAAACAGCAAAACTTACATCTGAGTAGACAGACATTTGACTGTCTATTCTGAGTAGGCATGCATACACCTGCATGCAAGTATTGAACATTTATCATTTTAATTATGTGGTTCTTCTTTGATATATAAATTCATACATTGCTCACTACTCAACACCAAGTTAAAAGTACTTAAGATGATTGATTCCATAAGGGATCATGGGATAGCGGTAAGAAGCTAATGAATGGAAGAAAGCTAATTCAACTGAATGTCCATTCTACCCACTGCAGTTTTTACATTCAGATTAGATACATGGGAAATGCAAAAACAGAAACAAAAACAAAGTTAAGACCTTTTATTGCTGCTCTCCTCCGCCTCCTTCCTTCAGGCTGTCTGCTGAACATATGGAGAAAACAAAACAATAAATCATTCCCAGTATCACTCCTAGCCTCACAGCCGCCCCGCCCCACCACATCCAGATCACTTTTACTTACCAAACAAAAAACCTGTTTATCTCCAAGACTCAGGAGAGAACGGCCAATAGCTGGTTCATAAATGGGCACCAAAGCCTACATGAGAAACATTGAACAAGAACAGGAAATGACTGGGTGGTCATGACTGTTTGTTAAAACTGTAAAGCTGATTTGGTTTGTGAGTTAGAGTTACAAAAGGGTTAGAATAGCATTCCATTGTACATTAAAAATAGGATGTGCAAAGATGGTGGCAACTCCTGCTTATTCATGCACAATGTGTAATATTACCTCATAATCAATCTCGGTTTGAATTACGGTATGAGAATATTTCAGTTGGTTAAATATAGAGCAAGGTTTGGTACATGTCAGGGCATTTTTGAATCTGACAGAGCTGACTTTGGACATTAACACTAATAATAAATAAGACCAAAGTTTAACAAATGAAGAGCATTGATAACTGAAACCATTTGTGTAACTTCATAGAGATTTATTTTTGCTACATCCTGAGCCTTCCTCAGCAATTCAGTGGCTGTTGGTAGGTTTCCTGATTTACAGTGTCAACTTGCTAAGGCAACTTTGACAGCTACCAGGATCTTCTCCAAGATGGATCAATCCTTCACTACAACCCCATTATTAAGTGTGTTGAACAAAATTATAGAGGAATCCACATTCTGCCAAAGTTTAGTCATCCTATAAATTACACCAATGATTTTTATTCTGTGAAGCCTATCTGTTTACATTTCCTCCAAACAGGTATTGGTTTTTCATTTGATACATTACATTTCTAACATCTAGAGCAGGGGTCAGCAAACTTTTTCATCAGGGGGACGGTCCACTGTCCCTCAGACCTTGTGGGGGGGCCGGACTATATTTTGAAAAATATAAATACCCTGCAAACCGATCCCGCAGCTGACTCCGGACCTGGAGGAGTAACGCACTCTGCACACACTCAGGAGCGCATCTCGACACCACCCACTCACATGAGTTGTTGACGAACAGCACCCGCTCCATTGGCCCGTCCCCGTGGAGTACCCAGGTGGCGTGCACCATGAGCTGTACCTGTCACCCGAGGCCAGGTTGGCGGGCAGGCCGCACATGCAGAGCGCTGGGCAGGTGGTGCACAGCTTGCCCTCCAGCTGCTCCAGTGTGGCCACCGAGCGCGCCATCAGCAGCCGAGCTGAGCCGGGCACCAGGCACAGGGGCAGCAGGTGCGCCAAGGTCCGGCTGAAGCCCCTCGACGCGCCCATGGTGTGCCCCAGACCTGCCGCCTACCCACCAGCCTCTCCATCCATGGCCACGCCAGGTTTACCTCAGGGCGCGGGCGCAGAGGCTTTGGATTGACTGTAGCCAATCTGAAGCCGCGCCAGCATCGCCGCCTGTCCAGAGCCATCCGCGGCTTTGGATTGGCTGCAAGAGCTTCCTGCAGCCAATCTGAAGCTGCAGCAGCATCACCGCCCGCCCAAAGATCTCCGTGCTTCTGATTGGCTTCAGGAGCCAATCCAAAGCCACGCCAGCGTTGCCACCTGCCCAGAAGCTGTGCCAGCGCTGCAGAAGTCAGTCCCTGGGCAGCGAGGCGCCCACAGCATGTGGGGACTGACCAGCGGGCGGCATGGTCTGTGGGATGGATTTACAAGCCTGGGGAGCCACATCCGGCCCCCGGGCCTTAGTCTGCCAACCTCTGATCCAGAGGTACCAGATTTATCTATCTTGTTCTGTCTCTCAAGAGACAGTTACCATCTGTATAATATACACTGAGCTTTCCTAAAGCTTTGAGAGAGAACATTTATATTGAATACAACATCAACAAATGATTTTCTTATTTGCTGAAATAGTAGTGAATCCTAAATCCTGTCCCCATTTAGCCTTTAGGCACCCAACTTGCCGGGTAGATAGCAACTCCACAATGGTACTATACATATATTTATCATTTAGATTCTTTTTTTTTTTTAAATTTAAAATAATCTTTATTTAAATTATTAAAATATAATACATAAACAGATATATCACATAAACAAATAACATAATAAGATTTGATGACAAACAAACAAAACTTCCCAATCCCTCCACATCGCTTAGCTAACAAATTCTCATTAATTTGCGTTGCTATCTCTAAATATTACGTCTCCAATCTAAATTATTTCTATTTAACTCAACTTTCTGTCTATTTCCCCATGACCCCTTAATTTAAACAAATCATCAATTCCGTTTTTATACCTTTTTTTTTGAAATAGTCTTCGACCAACCCCCATTCCAATTTGGACCGTTGTTTAGATGTATTCCTAATTGCGGCTGTCATTCTCTCCATGTTCATGAATTCTATTAATTTTATATGCCAATCTTGAACTGTGGGGATTTCAGTTTTTCTCCATTTTTGTCCAATCAATAATCTCGCTGCTGCGCAAGCATATAGGAAGATATTTCTCTTGCCTACTGGTAAATTTTCCGGTACTATGCTTAATAAGAAATACTCTGGTTTTTTTCCAAAAGTAATTTTCAGCATTTTCTTTATCTCTTCATATATCTCTCCCCAGAATTTAAAAATTTTCCTGCAACCCCACCAACAATGAAAGTAGTTACCTCCTTTTTCGTCACATTTCCAACAATTATCAGATTCTTTCTTATATATTTTCGCTAATTTCTCGGGGGTTAGGTGCCATCTATAAACAAGTTTTAGCATATTTTCTTTTATCCCCATGCTGGCTGTAAATCTCATTGACCCCTTCCATAAAGATTCCCATTGTGTTGCGTATATTGGTTTTCCCAAATCCTGGGCCCATTTCGTCATTACCCCTTTTACTTCCTCATCTTTTAAATCCCATTCTAGGAGATACTTATACATTTTTGCTAATTGTTTCGTACTGTTTTCGATTAAAATTTCCTGCAATTTTGATTTCTCTTTTGAGAAACCTACTTTTTTATGTTCCGTAAAAAGGCTTTGTATCTGGAGGTAATGTAACCAACTATTGCAGTGTGGTTTGATTTCTTCGTATGTTTTTAGCTTCCAGTCTTCATTTTCTTTTACCAATATATCTTTGTACGTTAACCACTTTCCATTTTCCCGCTTCCCCCCGAGTGCAGTTATCTCAAAGGGGGAGGCCCACCAGGGTATTTTGGGTTCTAATAAGGGTTTGAACTCTTGCCAGATTTTAAGGATTGATTTTTTTATCACATGGTTTGTAAAGTGAGTAGATTTTCCTTTTTCTTCTTGTAATAGATATGCATGCCACCCCCTTTGATTTCTGAATCCTTCCAATTTTAATAATTCATCATCTTCCAATATTATCCAATCTTTCAACCATCCCAAACAAGCGGACGCATAGTAGAGCCTCAGATCGGGGACCCCCCAACCCCCTCTCTCCTTCACATCTGTCAACAATCTATATTGAATCCGTGGTTTTTTATCCAACCAAATAAACTTGCTCAATTCTTTTCTCCAACCCTCAAATATATCTTTTTTTCCCAATATGGGTAATGTTTGAAATAAGAAAAGGAATCTAGGTAGAACCGTCATCTTAATTGTTGCAATCCTGCCTGAAAAGGATAGATTTAAATCTTTCCATCTCTCTAGATCTTTCTTAACCTCCTTCCATAATTTTCCGTAATTGTTCTCGTAAAGATCAATATTATTCATGCTAATTGCAATTCCTAAATATTTGAATTTTTTAACAACTTCCCAGCTCATCAATTGTTCCAATTTATCTTTATCCGGTTGCCCTATATTTTTTAACATCACTTTTGTCTTTTTTTCATTTATTTTTAATCCTGATACTTCTTCAAAAACTTTTAATACTTTTTTTAGACATTCAATTGAATCCCCTGGGTCTTCTAACATCACCATCATATCGTCCGCAAAAGCCTTTATCTTAAAATTTTTATCCTTCACCCTGATTCCTCCAATTTTCTCTTCTTTTTGGATATCATCTAATAGAAACTCTATAGATAATATAAATAATAGGGGGGATAAAGGGCACCCCTGTCTTGTTCCTCGCTCTATCTCAAACTTCTCCATCACCTCCCCGTTTAAGATTAGACTAGCTGATTGCTTTTCATAAATTGAATCAATTGCCTTCATGAAATTATCTCCTATTCCAATTTCTTTTAACGATCTCTTCATGAAATCCCAGGACAAAGAATCAAAAGCTTTTTCTATGTCTAAAAAGATAAAGGCTGCTTTTTTCCCCGGTGACCAATCCAGATATTCTAAAACGTCTAATAATATTCTTATATTCCTTGCCAATTTTCTTCCCGGGAGAAACCCTTGTTGGTCCTGTCCTATAATCCTACTTAAAATCTTTTTTAATCTATTTGCTAAAATATCCGTGAAAATTTTATAATCTACATTCAATAATGAGATTGGTCTAAAATCTCCTACTTGCCTATCCTTCTCCTCACCTTTCGGAATAAGTGTCACATAGGCTTCTTCCCAAGATTTAGGTATAGAGCCTCCTTCCATGACACTATTTATTATTTTCTGAAGGGTCTCGCCTATTTCTTCTTTAAATAGTTTATAATGTCTACTCGACAGACCGTCTGTGCCTGGCGATTTCCCTATTTTTAATTTTTGGATGGCATCATATATTTCTTGTTTCGTCACAGGTTTATTCAACCTTTCTCTTTCCTCTTCTGTGACCTGGTTCTCCTTCCTTTTTTTTGAAAAATATTTATCCAATTTCTTTTCATTTATTCCCTTTTTCCTATAGAGTTTTTTATAATATTGGGTAAGACATTTTTGTATTTCCTCTATTTTCCTCAATTTTCTCCCTTTGTGTAATATTTCCGTGACCAGCCTCTCTTTTTGTTTTTCCCTTATTCTCCAAGCCAATAATTTCCCTACCTTATCTCCCCATTCAAAGGTTCTCTGTTTGATCCATCTTATCTTATTCTCAATTTCTTGACCTATCAATATAGATAATTCTTTTTGCAATACTTTTAATCTCATTATCAAATTTTCATTTTTTGGATTCTTTGCCAAATCTTTTTCTTTTTCCTTAATTTCTTCCTTAATTTTCTCCATATTTCTCTCCCTTTCTTTTCTAATCCTACTTTTTTGTTGGATGTATAATCCCCTTACAAAGGCTTTACCTGCGTCCCATGTTGTCGTTAATTCCACTTCTCGTTGTATATTTTTTTCAAAAAATTCCTTTAATAGATTTTTAACTTTTTTTGTAAATTCTTCATCATTTAAAATTCTTTCATCCATTCTCCACCTTCTAATTTTCGTTTCTTTCTCCCTTAATTTTACCATTGTTGGGTTGTGATCAGTTATTGATTTGGCCAATATTTCATTTTTAACCACTTTTGGTACTAATCCTTTTGAAATCCATATCATGTCTATTCTGGAGGCCGTCTTTTTCGCTCCTGAATAATAAGTAAACTTTTTGCCATTTGGGTTTTCCTTTCTCCAGATATCTTCTAGATTATAATTATCTACTAAACTCAAGAAGGTTTCCGGTAATCTCCCTCTGTCCCTCTTCCCCCTCCCTGTTCTATCTAATTCACTTTGGATAACCCCATTAAAATCTCCCAAAAGAATTACTTCTTCATCTGTTATATGGTTTCCCAATTTTCTTCCTAATTTTTTAAAGAACTCCCTTTTGCATCCGTTCGGCGCATAAATATTCACTATACACACATTTCCTTTTGGCAAGCACAGACGCACCCCAACCATCCTCCCTTCATCATCATGAAATAGCTTTTCTGCTTTAATATTTTGTTTGACATATATGATTACACCTCTCTTTTTCTTTATATTTGATGATATAAATTCATCTCCAATTCTCTTATTTATCAATACTCTTTCATGCTTCAGGGACACGTGAGTCTCTTGGAGACATACTATATCCCAATTTCCCTTCTTAATTATATATTCAATCTTATTTCTTTTCAATTTGTTATTCAAACCATTGACATTCCAAGAGGTGATGTTGAGATCCATATCTTTATTTGAATTCCTTTAAAAAACTTGGGGGAAAAAAGAAAAAAAAGAAAAAAGAAAAAAAAAAAGAGGAGGAAACGGGGAGGGGGGAAGAAGCAAAGGGAAAGAAGGGAAAGAAAGGGTGAAAAAGGAAAAGGAGGGAGGGAAAAAAGATAATAATGGGGGGAAAAAAAGAAAATTTCAAAGTTTAAAATTTCAAAACTTCCACACCAAAATCTTCCTCAATTTTTGAATGTAAATATAAGGAAAGAGTTGTAAAGGGCGCGTCTGTACTTATTTTCTATTCAATTCAAACTTTGCCAAGAAGCTGAGGATACTTTAAATTATCTATAATTTAGGCCTTTTATAAAATAGATTAATTAAAGGAGGAACTAGGGGGAGAGAAGGGAGAGGGGGGAAAGGGGAGAGGATATATATATATTAGCCAATTCGTTAATTTCCGTCGTTGTCTTCTTCAGGGTCTTTAAGTAGTTCTTTCTTGTTTCTGTTGCAGAATCTTTCTGCCTCTCCCACCGATCTAAAAGTCTTTCTCCTGCCCTTGAAAGTAAAAGATAGTCCTTCAGGATACTCCCATGTAAACCATATCCCTTGTTTTCTTAAGGTATCTGTCACCATTTTGTATCCCTCTCTCTTAAGTCTCAGTCTTTTCGGAATTTCTTTGAACAAAGCCACCACTTTTCCTTCTATCTTCAAACTTTCTTGTTTTTTCTTCTGTAGGATTTTGTCCTTAAGAAGCATTGAATTCAGGAATAGCATCACATCTCCTGGCCCTTTAAAGTTCTTTGCTCTATCCACTCTTACTCTGTAGATCTTGTCTATGTCTAATGTTAGATCTTCTTCACTAACTTGCAGCCATTCTGCCAAACCTTTAATCATTTTTTCTTCTATTTGTTCGTTTGTTGTTTCCGGAACGCCCCTTGCTCTCAGAACCAGCGCCCTCTGTTTCATTTCGAGTAGCGCTATCTGATCCTCTAGATCTTCCTGTCTTTTCCTCAGCTTCTGCATTGCTTCATCTTCTTTCTCTTTTGTTGTCAACATATCTTTGCTTTCTGCTGCTATTTTCTTAATCTCTTCTTCTTGTTTTCCTACTTTCGCATTTAAATCCTTCACTGCTTTATCCAATTCTTTGTTTTTGCTATGTAGTTCGTTCATCTGGCCTGTCAACTCTGCTATCATTTTTGAGTTTCCTTCCACTTTACTCTCCACTGAATCTAGCTTCTCATTTAAGGTTTTGTTCATTTCAATTATTAGCTCTCTGATGTCTGCTAGGGCTTCATTTTCGTTTGGGTTTGGGTTTGACCCTGACTGTCTTCTTGCATTATTCCCTGCCATTGCAGTGGGGTTTGTTGAATTCTCTTTGTATTTTCTTAAGGGCATTGTATACTTCACTTTCCCTTTATTTAGGTAAACAGAGCCTTAATTTCTCTTTTTCCTTTGGGAGTACCCTTTTCCGACTGAATCAAAACATCTTTTTTGCTATAGTACACTGGCGTCAGAGAAGATTAATTGCTTGAGTTTAAGTTTTAATACAAGTTAAGTGTCCTGGCAGCTTGCCAATCTATATCTTTCCTCTGTCTGTATCGTAAGTGCTCAAAGTCTTGGCAGCCTGCCACTTTGCAGCTTTGTAACTTTGTAACTTTCCACTCTCTGTAACACTGAGACAGCAGCTGTTGCTGTTATCTCCAGTTCTTTAATCTCTGTTCCTTCTCGCCTTCGTCTCCTCCCCCTCTCACCCCCTCTGCCGCTTCTTTAGCCACCGGAAAAGAAGTCCTCAAAATGACTTTGCAGCTTTTGCAGTCTCCATCTTGGAACGAGAGTCCATATTATTTTAATTAGATGATTTTAATGTTTTATTGCTGCGCCTAGTTCTCTGTCCTTCCCCTGGCGCAATTATGTGGGGATCGTCTTTGACAGCTACTTTCCCTTTAGTGTCTGGGGAGTCTCTTCGCAATAAAACAGCGATGTGGTCTGTGAATCCTCCGACTTAACCTCCCGCCCGTGGTCCGATTTTAAAATCTTTTTAAAAGCAAGTTTGTAACACTCACGGTCGGTGTATTTTTCCAATCTCTTAGCCGAAGAGCTTTGGTGCTCGCTAGGCGGGTTTTCGGGCGCCGCTGCAGCAGATACTGTGTTGCCTTCTGCGCTCGGCTCCTCTCCTGCAGCTTTCACCACTTCAGGGTGCTGCTACAGAAGTTCTGCCGGTTTTCGCCGCTTTTTTTTTCACTCGATGAGGGACCCGTACCCTCACCTTTCTTTAGAAGGGTTTTGGGCGCCAACCCCTCCTAAAAAGTTGTTCTATCCGCTGCTAAAAGGCTCCGGTTTCGCCAGAGCTCTCCTTAACGACCCGCTGCTTAGCGCACCGCCACCGGAAGTCCATTTAGATTCATTAGCTTCTCCAATTATTTTTTCAGCCACTGCTAATGTAGTGCAACAAAACATGACCTATACATTTTTGCAATGGAAAGAAGTGAATCAGAAAATTCTCAAAACAAGGCAGGTGCTGACACAATATTTTTCTTACTACATCTCCCAGTCGTATAACCTTATTTTGTCTATTGTTTGAACTTCTATTCAATAAATTCCCCCAACACTTAAAACATCTCTTATTAAGATTAAAAAGGGAGAAACCTAAGGCAGAAAGACAACATCTGGAGAATGTTTACCACTGACTGGGATCCACAGAACCACACAACGTGCTACCCAAGGGTGCTTGTATTTCTTGAATAATAATTCCTTGTGCTGCATAGGAAGCTCCTTTGGAAACCCACAGGGCTTTCAAAAGGAGTTTGTGAGAAAGCAAAGGTGAACTGATATTAAAGATGGGGGAAACACCACTGGGCGTAAGTCAAGCTCTTAGTGCACCTAATGTCACAATTTGGATCCCAGCCATTAGGCAGAGTGAGGTGGCTGCATCTGGCAACAAATGCTGAGAAGCACAGCTGTGAGTGGTACATGATCTTCCTTGTACCTCCAAAGCTAATGTGCTGTCCTCAGGTGGCAGTAAATAAAGTTGTCCTGTTGTCAATCTTGAAGTAGGTTTCTGTTGCTGGCCTGGTCCGCTTTTGTACATGGGAAGGCACCACTTTCTTTCTTTCTTTTTTTGCCTCAGGCAGCAAAATATCTTGGGCTAGCTGTGATTCCACCCCTGTATTTACTACAACTACCACTATTACAACTGCTGCTATTATTATGATTTAAATTGGTTAGTTGCTTTATCCCGCCAAGGGCCAGAACCGTTTATTAAGCCGGAAATTGCTAGAGCTCAGCCCTGGCACCCCTCAGGTGGGTACCATTGACATTCTAAGAGTTCAAGGTGAGCTCTGGCACTTTTTCTAGAATAATAGCACTACCCTGAGCATTCCAAAGCAATTTACAATCAGCCAAACCAACACACACACACACACACACACACACACACACACACACAAAAGATACATTAAAACATGTGGGGAAAGAATTTTATTATTATTTATTGAATTTATTCCAAAAGAATAGCATTTGCTTGTGTATGTGTGCAATATTTAAACATGTTTTATTGCTCCTTTTTCAGCAGCCAAGGCGGTTCTTCCAAGGAAGTCTTTGCTGCATCTTTCTCCACAGACATTCTGGCCCTGTTTCAACTCCATCTAACTCTTTTTTGAGGTTTCTTAAGCAACATATTCTACACTAAGTGAACAGAAGAAAATACGTAGAAGGAAAGTTCCCCATCTCTTCCTCCCATCTACAGTCACCGGTGCTCCCTGAAAAGCCTCTGCAGAGGTTTAGAGATCCTTCTGAAGAATGTGAGATGAGAGCACAAAGGGCTGCAGAGGCAGCTGACCGCCTGGCAATTTCCTCTCCCCCAACAGCCCATCTTACATTGCTCAGGAGGGCCTCCTGACCCTCCACAGAAAAGCATTGAGGGCGGGGGCACAGATGGCTTCAGATGGGAAACTTTCCTGTTGTACACTTGCTTCACTTATCTTCAGTTTCAAGCCATTAATATTGTTATACTTGCCACACTAGTCTCTGAGCGGTGCAAGATTCCACGGTTTGTGTTTCCTTTGGAATGTGGCACAGTGGAGTCTGTGGTGTCTTTATGATATATGGTTTATTTACACATATATACAACCTGATGGAGGAGCTCACAGCCTTTACGCTCCCATAGCCACTCTTAACACTCCCATAGCCACTCTGACCTTTGTCTTTCTCACTACCAGTGAATGACAAACTCATAACAATATGAAGCCTAGCCTTCTTTTAGCACAAGTAATTTTAATCAACATCCTCTGCCATAATGCCCTGGAAGGCATGAAAAATGGCAGAAAGAAGCACGTTTTGAACTGAATTTCATTCCACCAAAATCTGATCCTAATCTTAGAGAGCCAGTGTGGTGTAGTGGTTAAGAGCGGTAGACTCGTAATCTGGGGAACCGGGTTCGTGTCTCCGCTCCTCCACATGCAGCTGCTGGGTGACCTTGGGCTAGTCACACTTCTCTGAAGCTTAGCTGCCAAGTTCTCCCTTTTTTAAAGGGAAATTCCATTATGCTGAATAGGCTTCCTCGCGAGAAAAGGGAAAACTTGGCAACTATGCTGAAGTCTCTCAGCCCTACCCACCTCACAGGGTGTCTGTTGTGGGGGAGGAAGGGAAAGGAGACTGTTAGCCGCTTTGAGACTCCTTCGGGTAGTGATAAAGCGGGATATCAAATCCAAACTCCTCCTCCTCCTCCTCCTCCTCCTCCTTGATTTATTAACAGTTCAAAGTTAAATATGACTTTCTTTGGAATGTGCTGTTTCTGGAACTCTCCCTCCTATGATCTTTTAGAGTTAGCTTCACCTCTAGTTCTGCTCATAGCCAGTGCTCTAAACTTCTAATAAAATCATTAATAGTAAATATGGGGGGGGGTCCTTTTGCTGTGTTTTTCCTTTTGACCCTCACCCTCCCACCTCAGTTTTGGTTTTATGCTTAGTCTGGAGGTTTTAAAAAAACAAGTTGATTATGGGGGCGTTAGAGGCTCCATGCTGCACTTTGAAGCTTTTTGTATGGAGGCAAGGGACTTTGAGTCAAAAGCACTTCATCTCCTTTGATGTCTAATATGCCCCTACCCTGGTTTTGCTTTATGTTTAGTTTGGAGGGTTTCTCTCTCTCTCCAAGCGGATTCTGCCGATTGCACTTTGAAGCTTTGCAAATGAAAAGGGGGAAAAGGCTAATCCAATCAGCTAAACTGTAGGCTGGTTTGCAGTTGTATCTGCATGTCCCCATCATTATTTCTGTCTGGGGGGGGGGGGGTAGCACAAAAGTTGTGCACATATACACCTATATCTTGTTTCCTTTCCAAAGCAATTTTCAGGAGCCTGGGCAGATCACCAAAACCGGTGATATTTTTAAGGGCACAAGAAGAGCTCTGTTGGGTTAGACCAAGAAGTCCAGCATCCTGTTTTCACAGTGATCAACCAGATGTCTATGAGAAGTCCTCAAGGACAACCTGAATGTAACAGCCACTTGTGATATGCAGTAACTGGGATTCACAGGCACCCTGCCTCTGATGGCGGAAGTATGACATATTCAAGTTGGTGGCCACCACTACATCTAGCGGAGGCAAATTCCATAATTTAACTGTGTGCTATGAAAAGACATGCTTCCTTTTGTCTGCCCTGAAGCTTCCAACATTCAGCTTCATCAGATGAAGGCTCTTTTCCAGGAAAGCCATGTTTGTCACTCTCACCAGAATGTGCATGGCTGGAAAACAAAGCTTTGCTTTGACATCTTCCTTTGTCAAAAGCTGCTTATTTCCAAGATGCATTTGGATGACTGCATAAATCAGTCTCCCAGGTAGGGTGGCCACTTTGTCCAAAAGCAAGAAATGCATCTCCCAAAATGAAGAAGAAAAAAAGGGTGCAAATTTGCATAGCTTTTGCATATGTTACTGTTATGTACTGAGCTGAATCCTAGAACAATAGGATTCAGAATCAGCGGGAGCTACCCAATCCAACTCCAGGTGGAAGTGAATCCGCAACCTGATTGGCCTGCGGGAGCAGCCAATCAGGCGGCTGGCAGAAGTGAATCTGCTACCTGATTGGCCTGTAGGAGCAGCCAATCAGGCTGCAGGCAGAAGTCAATCCACAATATAATTGGCCCACAGGTGTAGCCCTGAAGTAGCCAATCACGCAAGGCCCATTGTGTAAATAATGTATATAAGCAGATGGTTTTGGGAAAAGAGCCATTCGTCTTCTCTTCTTCTCCCTGATGAATATGAGCTGAATAAAGAGCATGAAATTCACTCTCGACTCCGAGTATATTTCACTGGCGACGAAGGTGGGATCCTGCTGAGCTGACCGCCACCACGCACTGCACCGCAGCACCGCCACCTGCTGCACCGCTGCATCGCACCGTGCATCCAGGCTTCAGCTCCAGGACCCAAGGAACCCAGAATGGCAACCGACAGCAGCTTCTTGCCATTCAAACCAGCATCAGGAGACTGGGAAGGGTACGCCGCCCATTTCAACTTCCTCCTGCAAGCGAAAGAAGTCACCAACGATGCCATGAAGAGGGCGACATTCTTCAGCGTCTGTGGAGAGGAGACGTTTGAAATCGCCCGGGCTCTCCTTGCACCTAGAGATGTCGCTACCGTCTCTTACAAAACAATAATGGAACGGCTGAAGGAGCACTTCTCACCACAGCCCTCGGTGGTAGCTTGCCGAAATGCCTTCTACGCAAAGCGGCAAGCCCCGGGGGAAACCATAACTGGGTTTGTGACCTCCCTCCGCCAAGCCGCCCGGTTATGCAACTTCTCAGAGTTGGAGAACATGCTTTGTGACCGCCTCGTCGGTGGCCTGAGGGACGAGATGTTGCAACGACGCCTCTACGCCAAAAAAGACCTCACGTTCCAGATTGCTCTGGAGGAAGCCCTGGCAACCGAAGCCGCCGAGAGGTCAACGCAAGAGGCACGACCGGCCCCGCCATCCCAACCGAGGGTCTACCACGAAGACCTCACCGACGAATCCGAATCTGACAGGGAGGAAGTACACCAAGTACAGCGGCGCACTCAAGCAGCACACACACCACAGCAGCCTCGACGAGAAGGAGGGAACTGTGCAAGCTGCGGGGAGAACCACGAGAGGAGGACCTGTCGTTTCCGCAACGCAGAGTGCAGGCAGTGCAGAAAATTGGGACACATCGCCCGGGTGTGTCGGGCTCGACTCACCCGTCGACAAGCATCAGATGACCGACCCAGGAGCCCCAGGTCACATGGCACCATGCACCAAGGCAACTCGACGGAGATCACGGACTACCAGGTATTCCAGTTGCCCCATCCCAGCACAGAGAAAATTTATATAGAGGTACAGATAGAGGGAGCCCCATGCCGCATGGAGCTGGACACGGGTTCAACTCTATCCATAATCTCGGCCCGAACATTAAGGGAACTGTGCCCTAATGGGGGTCCCAAACTAAGGCCGGCCCCATTCACCCTCCGGGACTTCCAGAAACGTAAGGTCCCTACAATGGGGGTGGGGACCTTCAGGGTGCAATATCGAGGGCGAAAGCAACAATTGGACTTGCTGGTAGTTAAGGGCCCCTACGTTAGCTTACTGGGACTGGCATGGTTTGGACCTCTGGGGCTAGCCGTTACCGGGGTGAACCGCACTAGCTTACAAGTGGACGTGGACGCCATATGCAAAGAGTTTCCAGGGGTTTTCGATGGGGCATTGGGACGATATACAGGACCCCCCATTGCCCTACAGCTAGACCCCGCTGTACGACCCATCAGGCACAAGGCCCGCCGGGTCCCGTTCGCCCTGAAACCCCGCATAGACGAGGAATTGGACCGGCTCGTGGAGCAAGGAGTGCTGGAGCCGGTGCCCAACGCCCCCTGGGAAACTCCAATTGTCACACCCGTCAAGCCTAACGGTTTGGTCCGCATCTGTGCAGACTACAAATGCACCATAAACAAGGCTCTCACGGCCCATGCATACCCAGTGCCAGTGGTCAGCCATGTCCTCGCCACCCTGGCTGGGTCAAAAATCTTTGGCAAACTGGACTTGGCCCAAGCGTATCAACAGTTGCCTGTGGACGAAGCCACAGCAGAGGCTCAGACGATTGTGACGCACAGAGGGGCATTCAGAGTAAAGCGGCTGCAATTTGGCGTTAGCGTGGCACCAGGCATATTCCAGAATCTAATGGACTCTCTCCTTAAAGGGATTCCTGGCGTCACCCCCTTCTTCGATGATGTACTGATCGCCGGGCCCACACCAGAGGAATTTGAGGACCGCCTCCGCTCCGTCCTGCACCGTTTCCAGACGGCGGGCCTCAAGGTGAAGCGGGAAAAGTGTTTACTGGGAGTGCCGCAGGTGGACTTTCTGGGATTTAAGGTGGACGCAGAAGGGGTCCATCCAACCGGTGACAAGGTACGGGCCATTTGTGAGGCCCCAGCGCCCAAGAGCAAGCCCGAACTTCAGTCATTCTTGGGACTATTGAACTTTTACCATGCCTTCCTTCCCCATAAGGCAGCGGTAGCGGAGCCCCTACACAGACTCCTAGATAAAAGGGCCCCTTGGGTGTGGGGCCAGCGACAAAGGGCCGCATTCCAGGCAGTCAAGGACTTGCTCGTCTCAAACTCGGTCTTGGCACACTTCGACGAGAGGCTGCCAGTGGTGCTGGCATGCGACGCCTCTCCCTATGGCATCGGCGCTGTCCTGGGACACCAACTCCCGGGTGGAAGAGAGGTGCCGGTGGCATACTTCTCCCAGACGCTTGCTGCAGCCGAACGAAACTACTCACAGATTGACAAGGAGGGTCTGGCAATCGTGAAGGGCGTAAAAAAATTCCATGATTTCTTGTACGGGCGGCCCTTTACCATAGTGACTGACCACAAGCCGTTGCTTGGCCTGTTTGCCCCCGAGAAGCAGACCCCCCAAGTGTTGTCTCCACGTGTCCTCAGGTGGTCAATTTTCCTTGCCGGCTACCAGTATGCGCTAATCCACCGCCCTGGGAAGGCGATGGGCCACGCAGACGCACTCAGCAGGCTACCACTACCAGAAACAGGCCCCGACCCAGCGCCTGCGCAAGAGGTTATGACCCTGGAGCTGCTTCCTGACCGACCCATTCAGGCACAAGAAGTTGCGCACCATTCCACAAAAGATAGGGTCATCTCCCGGGTCCTGGACTGGGTGTGGCGAGGATGGCCCAGCAGCAGCCCCGGGCCAGAATTCGCTGGCTACACAAACCGCAAACATGAACTGTCGGCCCACAAGGGGTGCCTGTTATGGGGAAGCAGGGTTGTTGTTCCCCAGCCCCTCCGCAAAAGGGTCCTCACAGCCCTACACGAGACACACCCAGGGGTAGTGAGGATGAAGGCCCTTGCCAGGAGTTATGTGTGGTGGCCGGGGATTGACAGAGAGATAGAGGCCTGGGTCCAACACTGCCAGACCTGCCAAGAATCCCGCCCGGATCCCCCAAGGGCCCCAGTCCAGCCCTGGGAGTCCGCCCGACATCCATGGTCACGCTTGCACGTGGACTTCGCTGGCCCCTTCGAGGGAAAAACATTCTTCATAGTGGTGGATTCCTACACCAAATGGCTGGAGGTCGCACTGGTACCGTCCACTTCTACGGCGGCAGCCATCCGGGTACTACGTAAGCTGTTTGCAACCCACGGGCTCCCTGACACCCTCGTCTCGGACAATGGAACCGCATTCACGTCAGAGGAGTTCCAGACCTTCACAGCGCAGAACGCCATCCGCCACATCCGCTCAGCACCATTCCACCCTGCCACCAATGGCCAAGCGGAGCGCATGGTGCGGACCACCAAGGACAGCCTCCACCGCATAACACAAGGGGACTGGGAATACCGCCTTGCCGCATTTCTTCTAGCACAGCACAGCACCCCAAGCACAACGACGGGCCAGAGCCCAGCTGAACTACTCATGGGCCGGCGCCTTGCAACTAGACTGGACCGACTTCACCCCGACAGAGCTCAGGATGAGGTAGTGGTGGGGAAAGGCAGGAACCCCCGGACATTTGTGGCCCAGGACCCAGTGTATGCAAAGAATTTTGGGGCAGGCCCAGCATGGGTACCCGCCACAGTCACCAAGGTGACCGGTCCCGTGTCGTACGAGGTACTAACGGAAGGGGGGGCAATGTTGGCGCCGCCACTGCGACCAGCTACGGCGACGATTCCCAGGAGGAACCCGGGAGGAGAGCGGGACAGAGGGGTCCCAAGGGGACAGCAGGGCAGTGAGGCCTGTAGAGCGAGAGGGGTGGGCAGGGGAAGCAGAAGCAGTAGGCACAGAGGGGCGCCCCGAGGCTGGAAGGACACCGGAACCAGAGTCACAACCTAGTGGTTCAGTGGCGCCAGACCAGACAGCCCCGGCACAGCCAGCAGCCTCGGAACACGAGCCAGAACCAGAACCCCTGACCAAGGAACACCCCAGGCCACAACGCACACGGAGGCGGCCAGCAGACCTTGGGGACTACGAATGCAACTTCCCGGGCAGGACTGGAACTTAGAGGGGAGGGGTGTTATGTACTGAGCTGAATCCTAGAACAATAGGATTCAGAATCAGCGGGAGCTACCCAATCCAACTCCAGGTGGAAGTGAATCCGCAACCTGATTGGCCTGCGGGAGCAGCCAATCAGGCGGCTGGCAGAAGTGAATCTGCTACCTGATTGGCCTGTAGGAGCAGCCAATCAGGCTGCAGGCAGAAGTCAATCCACAATATAATTGGCCCACAGGTGTAGCCCTGAAGTAGCCAATCACGCAAGGCCCATTGTGTAAATAATGTATATAAGCAGATGGTTTTGGGAAAAGAGCCATTCGTCTTCTCTTCTTCTCCCTGATGAATATGAGCTGAATAAAGAGCATGAAATTCACTCTCGACTCCGAGTATATTTCAGTTACTTTATATGTATAGATAGGAACACAGGAAGGTGCCTTATACAGAATCAGACCACTGGTCCATCTAGCTCAGTACTACAACACTTAACTTACTCTTTTCTCCGCACCATATTTGTTTAGAGGGAGTACTTTGAAATCTAATGTTTAGTCAATGTTTTCTTGCAGACATGCAGATGGAAAGTGTTTATTGGAGAGAACAGAAATTGGTTTTTTAAATTGTTATCATGCTAACTCAAGTCACTTTTGTATGAGACTTGCACGTGTATAAAGAGCTGCTAAATGGAAATGATTTTGTAGTTTAACATGATTCACATTATTCTGATTTGTTTCAAGGAACTCTTGCGAGACAATAAACCAGACAAAGGGATTTAGAAGAAGAATGGTCTGTTTTGCAGCTTCCCGTGTCATTCTGTATGTGTATGCACTTTGTGCAATTTAGTTTTTAAAGCCTAGCAGAAATCCTTAGACGTCCTTAACATAATCAAGAAAAACGGCAAATTGATGGGGTGGGGAGGCCATCCTTTTAAACAGAAACATGGTGGTAGTAACATGTCATGGTTTAAAATGGTTGGAAATGTAATATGGTAGTGGCATAGACTGATGCTGAGAGGCTGCTGCTTTCTCTGTAAAAGAATGAAGAACTTGAAGCTTCTGGATGCTGCTGGAGTCCAACTTCCATCAGTCCAGGCTGCCATGGCCAATGGCCAGGGATGATGGGAACTGTAGCCCAGCAACATCTAGAGGGCCACAGGTTCCCTATCCTTGAGGTACAGCATTAACTACTAACCATACAGCCATAGTGTAAACAAAAGAATGAATTGGAAGGTAGTCTTCAGGAAGTATGCAGTTTGGGCCTATGAATGTTTACCTGGAAGCATTGTATTTTTCTGTGTGTAAGACTAGGGTTTTTTTTACCCAAAAAATTAGGTTTAAAAGTGGGGCTTGTCTTACACACGGGTAGTGCTGAGGTGTGTTTTCTTAATTTGGATCCCCACAAAATAGGGGCATCTTATACATAGGGGCGTCTTATACATGGGAAAATGCAGCAATTGTCACTGAATTGGACTCATGGCGAAGTAAGTGTTATAGGATTGCAGCCTTAATAACCCTATTACATAGGTAATATGCTGCCCTGCATCTTGCTGAATAAGTGAAATATACACACCTTTGAACCAGCCCTAAGTGAAACAACCAGCAAATTTATATATATCTCCTGCCCGTTTTACTGTTAGTAAAGCTGGCTCCAGTGATATATGATGTGACAGTGCTAATGAGTTCTGACTCATGCTTTTATATACTGAGTGGTGCTGTTATGCTTTCAAGACAGCGCGGCTGGTTGCCAGACAGATCTCTTAATTTTCGTAGTACACTTTATAAACTCAAAGGAGCAGATCAATTACTGATGCCAGAGACAGCACCTTGCTGGAGCAGGTATCTCATGCGCTGATAAATCAAAATTTCCTATCTATGGATTTGTGTCATTTCACTGAAATAAATGAAAATGAAATCAAACACAAGCACATTCATTCAAGGTATTTAATACCCATATCCTGGAAAGAGGCCACGTTCTGGATTTCTAGGTTAACTGAGCAGTTCTAATAGGTGCCACCCACAAAATCTGATATATACAAAAGCCTGGAATCACTTCCTAATAAACATTGGCCTGGCATGGGATTTGAAGCTGGAGCCAGCTTGCAGGGCAGCATGGCGGAGGGACCAATTCCCCCTGGGACCATGTGGGTCTTCATTCTCTAGCATAGCCTGGTGAGATCTCAGGAAGGGGTGAGATGGTACTTCCCCCAAATTGTACCCCTCAGAGAGCTACAATCCCCAGAACTCTTAACAAACTTTGGGGGGAAGTCCTGTGCTTTAAATGTACAGTGTGCTTGTGAACCTAATACTTTGGCATGTGGTACTCAAATGTACTCAAATAAATAACAAATTGAAGCCAATAGTTATGGAAAGTTTTAGTTTCATGGTGAATATTGACTAAATGTAGTCCTGAGATTTTGTTATGGTGTATTACGGTGTTTCCGTGCGCTGCTCTGGTTCACCAGAAGCAGCTTAGTCATGCTGGCCACATGACCCGGAAGCTGTACGCCGGCTCCCTCGGCCAGTAAAGCAAGATGAGCACTGCAACCCCAGAGTCATCTGCGGCTGGACCTAACGGTCAGGGGTCCCTTTACTTTTACCTTTATTACCAGCTCAGTCGGTAGAGCATGGGACTCTTAATCGCAGGGTCATAGGTTTGAGCCCCATGTTGGGCGAAAGAGTCCTGCATTGCAGGGGGTTGGACTAGATGAGACAACTCTACAATTCTATGGTTCTATGATAAACAAAGTGAGAAATAGTTTAGCGCCAGAGCCTATCAGGGACTTCAGTGGTTAATGCTTTTGTGAGATCTTTGCTCCTATCTGCTATTCTCTTGGAGAGCCTTGGCTGAAGGCTGCAACTAAGGCCAAAGCAAATGTACAAATTAAAGATGCTGCCAGTCTGCAGAAAGCCTTTGGCTAGTGTTACATTTTTTTATGTGGGACTCAACGTAATGTGCTCTTGCTGTATCTTATTCCAAACATTACTTCAGCAGAACTTGTAATCATACAGCAGAATCCTAGCGACAGGAAAACCTCAGGGGACAGAGTATTCCAATTTATGGAACATATTTAATATTTGAGAACATCAAGTTGAACTTTTTGTTTTGTTTTGTTTAAGAGTTACCCTGAGGAATTTAGATGTCACCTAGCCCTGGGAAAGTTTTGAATCGGGTCATAACCTTTTGTAGGCAGAACGAGACATGCTCCCCAGACAGAGTTTGCTGAGCATGTTGGGAAGAGGTGCTTAACGCTTCCTATGCTTGCTGGTTTTCTGCTTCAGATAATCCCTGGTTTGTCTTTCCTCTCAGCCCTCTTGCTTTTGGGGCTCAGCTGAGGGTGTGTGTTAAAAACAGCCTTCCTTCTTGTGCAATCAAGAATCAATATCTGGGGCTCATTAACCCTCCTTCCCTCCCTCCGATTCAATTCCTGAAAGTGTCCGCAAGCTCCCTATTAGTGACATGAGAGAAACATGGGGCTGGTGGTTTTAATCTGCTTTTGGTTTTATTGTATTTAAATGGCTTCACAGAGCTTTAATTATTTTTCCTTATAAGGTGCTTAAGGGCCCTTTTTCAGGCTGAAAAGCGGTACATTGATGACGATATAACAATGAAGTAAAATAATGGTTCTGCCCATAGGAGACGAGAATAATGAAATACAGCAAAGCATGCGCCCCGGCAACCCTGGAAGTTGTAAATCTTTGACCCAATTCTGCAGGATTCATCCATTTCTTCAACTTAAAGTCACAAATCTGAAACCATGTATGGCATAGCTGCCAAGTTATCCCTTTTTTAAAGGGATTTTCCCTTATGCTGAATAGGCTTCCTCGCGAGAAAAGGGAAAACTTGGCAGCTATGATGTATGGTTGTGTAAATGTTGCATAATGAGCAAACAGCATATAGTTAATTACAGATATAGATAGATAAACACTGAGGGAACAAGAATAAAAGAAGGAATTTTCTCTCTGTTTTGCTTTCTCACTTTATATTAGGGTTGCTACATTTCAAAAGTGAATATCTGAGCTTTTTTTTTTTGCAAAGTCATTGAGCTTGGGGTTGTTTTTGTTTTTTGGGAGCAAAATCTAAATAAGTAAGTAAATTTTTGAGCTTTGTTTAGGAAAATTTGCCAAAATCTAGACTTCTGACATGGGTTGCTATACGTCCAGATTTTCCTGGACATTTCAGCGATTTCTGCCCAGACACTGTTTCTGACTGCCATATTCCAACTATGTCGGGGAAATTCAGGATGTGTGACAGCCCTACTTTAGGTAAGCAGGGTAATGCGGTGTCTGCTGGTGAGATTCCTCTGATCTATACCTACCACCCAGGTGTACCGCAGTCTAGAACTGAGACATAAAAACAGGGATTGAACCCTGAATGTAAGTGTGTGCTCCAGCACTGAGCTATGCTCTCACTATTCAGGTAAAAATAACTTAGATATTTACTTCACAAACTGATTAGAATATACGTTCCATATAGGAATATTTCAGATAGTGTTCCCTAAAACAAACCACAGCGTAACATTTACCTTCCAGTTTTCAGCCACATTCTTGTTGCTGAAAACGTGTTGTGACGTAAATGTTGTATACGGCCTGAAACCCAAGTAGGGTAAATGGTTGTATATACAAATTTTAATTAACAAAACAATGAGGCAGTGCTTTGTTCTTTAATTCATCTAGGCAGAAGGCTATAATCTTTTTAGAAATCCATTTACTGTACTTTCTCTTTATAATGTAACGAAATATATCCTGTGCACTTGGCCAAATTCTTGAGGAAGCAGGTGTTCTGCATCATTACAGCATCTTCTGTGCCATGAGACAAAAGGAAGGAAATTCAATTTGGATGATTTTTTTTTTTAAAACTCCCCTGTATTATAAAAATTCAAGTAGCACTGCATTTGGATAATCCAAGCACAAAAAATGACCATATTATTTATTGCACCTATGAATCATGAAATGTTCTTTTTTACTGACTGTGGAACAATTTCAATTTCTGTTAAATATTTAAAAGGTCTACAACAGTTTGGACAAGCAATTTCGCAGTTACACACTGGGTCTGATCAATGTGGCTCAAACTGCTTTGTTTACAGAGTATATGACTCGTCATTTAATCTATTTGATGTCATTCTGGTTTCTTCATTCTTTTCAAAAACAAGAAAGCAATGAATTCCCCATCATTGCCAATCCACAATCATACACAACCATAAGACCAGCCATTCTTTAAATATTCAGGTGAGGAAAAACCTGTTCCTATTAAACATATTATCAAACCAAGCTTCACATTTGCAAAGTGTGGCTCCTCTGTTTAACCAGTTTTTTTCCAGGGTTCAGCACTTGTTTCTTACATTCTTTTTACAATAAAGGAGGTCCTGCCACAAATTTGAAGTAAAGTGAATGGTATGGAGTGGATTCAAGTGATTTGATTTCATACCCTAGTTTCCCAGTTTCCTGTCATACTATGGCCTCAGTGAGCTCTTCCTCCCTCCCTCCCTGTGTAGGCTCCCTCCCCTTACTTTTTTTCCTTAAATATTTTCATACTTCTGCAAATCTGCTGACCCCCTCATTGACATAAGAGGTGCTGTTTTGCCTACTTAAGCGACTAGAATTAGTACGGTATGTATTGGCCTGCTTCACATGTCACATTAAACCATAGTTTAAAACAAACTATGGCTTAATGGGAATGAGCAGCAAGGCGTTCCTTCCACACTCCTGCAGCTACACAGATGAAGCAAGCCAGAATCTGGCTTGTTGTGTCATCCAAACACAGGGTATGATTTGTCTCCACAGACCAAGAACAAACTTTGGAGAGAAACAAACCATGAGTCTGGCTTCAGACTCTGGCTTGTTTTCCTTATGGTACAGAAAGATCAGGGGAACAGTGCCATGGGAAATTTTGAGCAGCATGCAGCAGCACACTGGTCATTCACATTAAACCATAGTTTGCCTCAACATTTGAGATAGTGTCTTTAATCTTTAAACAAGACATTCTTGTTATCAATCTTTAATTCAACTGCCAACATACATACATAGGAAGCGGCTTTATATCAAGTTAGATAAAATGTCCCTCTAACCCAGAGTTGCCCTACACAGACTGGGTGGAGCTTTCCAGTGTCTCAAGAGGTAGACATTCACATCACCTGCTACTTAGAATCATAGAATTGTAGAGATGGAAGGGACCCCAAGGGCCATCTAGTCAACCACCTGCAATGCAGGAATCTTAGCTAAAGCATCCATGACAGATGGCCATCCAACCTCTGCTTAAAACCCTCTAAGGAAGGAGAGCCCACAACCTCCCAAGGGAGACCGTTCCACTGTTGAACAGCTCTTACTGTCAGAAAATATTTCCTGATGTTTAGTTGGAATCTCCTTTCTTGTAACTTGAATCCATTGGTTTGGGTTTTAGTCTCCAGCAGGAGAAAACAAGCTTGCTCCATCCTCCACATGACAGCCCTTTAGATATTTGGACATCCCTTTTAAACTGGATTGACCCTGGAACCACTTGCATGCAAGGAGTTATGGACCCTCCCTTAACATGAGAAGGCAGTTGTAACCAGGTGTACTTTACCAGTGAGAAAATATTTCTGTGGGCTTTACATTTAAATAGCACTTTGAAACTTGTTCTAAATCAATCTTTCCTACCTCCATTATGAAACTGAAATGCTAAAAGTAATAGTAAATGCCATTGTATTATGTTTTATCTCCACCTTGTGATCAGAATACCAAAATTGGGATAGCCTGGTATTACTACTGAATTAAATTAGAACTTTAATGACATCTAGGAGCCTGATTCTATTAGCTGCTGTGCTGGAGCAACAATGGCTGTGCCAGTAAACTATTATGTCTGATGGCACTTTGCTGGCATTGCAATTTAGGATATCAATAATGTGCCTAAATCAGCAGTAGCCTCTGTCCCCAGATGCAGCACAATGCAAATGTGTGGTGTAGAATAGTGGGTAAGAAGGATGAAGACACAGCTCTCAAAACAACCAGCTCTTTATTCTAACTCTGAGTCCAGACTGAACAGTAGCTTAGCCAACTGGCTTATATAGTACTCAGTAACTTGCAACAGTAACAAACTTCCCCTAGCTACCCAATCCGTGAACAGCACTCTCAATCCTTCATTTGCATGTTGTGGACCTGAGCATAGCTGCCAAGTTATCCCCTTTTTAAAGGGATTTTCCCTTATGCTGAATAGGCTTCCTCGTGAGAAAAGGGAAAACTTGGCAGCTATGGACCTGAGTGAGAACTGCAGCCACAGTGGGCAGGGTAAGAACTGCAGCCACGGTGGCCAGAAGGAGTACTGCAGTTAACTTAATACATAACACGTGGTATGGTTCAAATGTGGTGGGACCATGCCTGGCATCAAGGTGGTTCAAATGTGGTGGTTCAAATGTGGTGGGACCATGCCTGGCATCATGGACTTCTGAAAGATACACTATCTTACCCAAGGTGATTAACCCTTCCTATTGTGACCTAACTTTGCAATTTGTCTGAGAATAAATTGTTGATTATCCTCAGCATATTCTATACTTGTGGGCACATTTATGGATTCTACATAATCTATGATGTATTTCACATTTCTGGTCCCTCCTTCAGGAATCTTGACTTATCTCTTTACTTACCGGTTTGATTTTGGCTTAGGGAGAGACTACCTTCTATATGATTTACTTCCCAGGAAAGTTCAGTTCCCTCCATTATTTATTTAGGGAGGCTATGAAAAAAAAGCATTAGCCTTTGTCACACAGTTTGATGTGTTTTTGTGGAAGGACGGTCCATTGTTTATCTAGGCTAAGCAAAAGAAAAGTAAAGAAAACAATTATCTCCAGATGGTACTTTGAGGAAGATGTAGCTGACTGAGGTAGAAAACCACACTCTGGAGAGAAATAATGATGGGTTCTGGAATCTCTTGAAACCCGAAGAACAATCCAAGCATTCCCCAGAGACTGAACAGTAACTGGGATTGCTACAAGCAATAGTGAAGCTCAGCCAACAACAGCGAGTTGGCTATAAAGAGTTGCACCATCCCAGAGATGTATCATCTTGAGACACATACTGCAGGATAATATGCTTCTTTGTTTATCTCCTCTTTCATGGCTTTCCCTAGGTGGATTGGTTTATTTTTGTGGTACCATCAAGGTGTTAATAGAGAGAAACAATTGGAAAATGGTGGCTAGGGATGGGAGAATCTGTCAATTTCAGTTTCTCATTTTCTCCAATCTTAAGTTTAGTTTTCCACATTTCCATATCTGTTTATGATTTTTTTTTAGTCCTCATGAAAATCCACCAGCATTTTAGTGTGATTTTCTCACAATGTACACATTTTGTACTCATTTTTTCCTATTATGCACATTCTTGCAAAGCAATTTCCACTAATGTAATGCATTTTGAATGTTATTTTCACCAATACATACATTTTTGCCTTGGTATGTGCATTTTTTACTTGGCAGGAGAACTGTATTACAAAATTCAGAGAAGTGTGAATTTTGAAACGGTGGTTGTGTTGGAGTTTCCCAAGGAAGTGCAAATTCAGTAAGTTTGCCATGAAATGTGAACTGCACTGAATTTGTTCCCCATCCCTAATGGTGGCCTAGAATATAGGGAGCTTAATATCTTTCTTGAATTTTCTGTGTTTCTCTCTCTGTGTGTACATCATACAGACACACATTAAGTTTCTAGCCAGTTCCATTCTAAGAACTTGAGGAAAGAAACAGTATTTAAAACAGCAACCTACTTAAATTCTCTATCAAAGTGTAGGGGAGGATACTTGTTAGGGTGAATGATTGCTTAGTATGCTGAAAGCTGGATGGTGTGTATATACAATGCCAACTATCACATAAAACCTATCAACAAGCAGTTAATTAAAAACAGAGGAAAACTTAGAAGGTTGCATCAGGCAAAATTGTCCTTTTAGCAGAAGGATTTCTACCTGCAGAATGGGATTTCCTCTTCCTGTGCCTCCCTGCACAAGTCTGCTCTGCAGGTTTGCGGGGAAACCCAGAACATTACTGTACTTTTAGAACTCCCCCCCCCCAAAAGCTCTTTTCTTCCTGGAACTACACATTTTTTGTCTGCTCGCACCTTTTAAAAATCCCAGCTACCCAAAGCCTGGATAAAGCCTACCACAGTGAATATAGGCCATAGCTGCCAAGTTATCCCTTTTTTAAAGGGATTTTCCCTTATGCTGAATAGGCTTCCTCGTGAGAAAAGGGAAAACTTGGCAGCTATGATATAGGCTAGCAGGAACTGTTCTCAGTGCATTGATTTACAGAGCTCCTAGATAAAGCTTTCACTAAATGCAGACATGTATAAAACAGCACTCAACATATTCCTCTTGCTACACAGAGCTTGGATAAGGGCTGCTAATACAGGGTCAAAGAAAGTCCACCCAATTCCAGCTATGTAATTGCAATGTACTCTAGACTCTGAGAAGCAGAAAGCAAGAACAAGTACATAATGCAAGCCGTTGAGCCCAGCCACAGACCATTAATGACTACATAGACAAGGTTCAAAATCTACACAAAGGGCAGGTGGCTCTAGGTCACAAAGCAAGTCAAGTCCCTGATCAAGGGAAGCTATCGTAGTCTATTCAATTGCCACCCCATCTCAGTTTCTGTTGGTAAACTGACCCTTAGACAGACACCTGAGACATGAGATATGCCCGCATGCTTATTTTGAACACGTTAAAAAGGAAAATAACAATGAAACCATACACAGATCCGTTCAGAAGCAACCACAATGGAGTTCAACTGGACATGTGCTCAGTGTGTGTGTATAGGATGGCAGCTTAATTAGACCATTTGCTTTTGTGTGTGTATTTAACACAGGGCCTTTCACTTTTAAGACTGTTATTAGTCTTGGCATGGAAACTCTGGGAGCACATCCAAAAAGGCAGGAGGAAAAGCAATCAAAAGAAATAAAGATGGTTCACTAACTTGCTCGCACATATGTTCCTATATCCATCAGTGCCCAATCTCCTCCTCTTCCTCTTCCCCTTACCTGCTACACGAACGAGCATCTAGGCATGAGCACTGACAAAGAAATGTGTCTTGTGAGGTGTTTGCTTTAGGCAACTTCAGCCAGCAACGTTGAGGAAAGCCAAGAACGGAAAGAAAAGAATAAAAAGTGTGTTGTAGGCTGTGACTCTCCAGATGTTGGTGGACTACAACTCCCAGCATACATGACCGTTGGCTGAGGCCCATGGAAGTTGCGGTCCACCAGCATCTGGAAGAATGCAGGCTAGCCATCCTTGTTAAAGCTTTCAGTTAAGTTTTCACTTAAATTCATGACAGGAGCTGAACAGGAAACTGCAACTGCTTTCCAATCAAAACCATCCATTTGTAATCTACATCCCCCTCCATCAGTCATCTGTTGCGGGGGACAAGAGGATTATTGTGGGTTATTTAGCTGTACCTGCACTGGTACAGTTATAAGGTGTGTGCAGTGCTTTTTTCTGGGGGTATGCAGGGGTACGCATACCCCTAAACGTTTTGTGAATTCAGCAACCTTTTTTTTGTCAGTGGTATAGAATGAATTTGGAGTCCCATCCATTGGCCAGAATCATGGGGTTGGTTGCAACCTTAACACGATCCTCCAAGTCAATGGAATTTAGTAACTGTCAGTTGCACTCGTCTAGCAAAAAGGTGGGAAAAAACACTAGCAAAATGGCAAGACAGGTTTCACTGCAATACAGTATTCCTTATCTGTGTATACAGAAGGCTCAGAGGCCAATCTATGGAAATTGCCCCATGGCTGAGGGACTGGCTGCCTTGAGGGGCTGTCTCCTAGTCTCAGATTGCTTCAGTTGCTATGAGGTTTCTTAGGCTGTCTATCTCCTATCCCTTGTGGGTAGCGTTTGCCTTTGTTTATTTTTTAAGTTAAGAAATTCATGTAATATCATATGTTTGGGAATAGGTCCCTAAGCAGTGCATTCATAAGACATGCATTATTCATAGAGTTGTTTTCCTATGGTTTTAAAAACCCAGAAGCTTCGACTGAGTCCCGAAACCGCTCACTCACCAGTAGTTTTATTCAATGCTAGTGGGCCCATTTTCTGCAGCATAATGCTGCATTTGATTTACTTATTTCATTTATAAAAAGTTTTCTATGTCACCATATCATGAACTATCAAGGCAGTGTACAGCATTGAAACATAATTTGGGGGTGGGGTGAGGAAGGGGTGGGGGTGGGGAGAGATGGGAGGACGCCCTGTTGCACAAGTGGAAGTCCTTGCTCAGACTTCTGCTGAAGGGACTCATTAGATGGTTCCCACATTTATTATTAAATGTTAAATTTCTATCCTACTCTTCTTCTCAAAGGAGCTCAAGGCAAAAAACCAATGCAGTAAATAACCTAAGGCCCAGGGGCCAGATGCGGGCCAATTGCCTTTTCAATCCGGCCTGTGGACAGTCCAGGAATCAGCATATTTTTACATGAATAGAATGTGTTCTTTTATTTAAAATGCATCTCTGGGTTATTTGTGGGGCATAGGAATTCGTTCATTTTCCCCCTTCAAAATATAGTCCGGTCCACCACATGGTCTGAGGGACGGTGGACCGGCCCATGGCTGAAAAAGGTTGCTGACCCCTGCAGTAAATCACATAATTAAAAAGCAAAAACACCCCCAAAACATTAAGAACATCTAATATCACATGTTCCCACAGTGACTATTTTCAAGGGTGCTGGGAACAGTGGGTTTCAAAGGCCAGGCTGAGCAGGAATGTTTTCAAATTCCTCCTGAATTTTAATAATGAGGGAGGCTGATGCAACTTGCTAGGGAGGGCATTCCTCAAATGGGGAACCAGCACTGAGAAGGCCCTGCCACAGGTCAGCAACAGTCAGGCAGCATCAAGCAGCAGCAGCAGCAGCACCAACAGGCCTTCCCTGAAGGTAGCAGGAAGGTTTTCCTACACAGCATGGTAAAACCAAAGTGGGGGTGTTTGCAAAAGGCCTGGGTGGCCTTGCCTTTCATAGTTAAGAGACTGCAGAGGACAAATGCTGCTAAGACTTCTCTGGACCATATCCACTTCAATTCCCTTGATCTGTTCTCCTCTTTGTTTTGGGCCAGAGCTGCAGCCCTGCGTAACCCGGATGGCAGGGGAAGAAGAGGGCAAGTAAGAGGGCTAATGGAGGAAGGAGACAAAAAAGCCACATCTGCACCAGTTTAACTTTGAAAGATGCAACACTGTCAGGTTGAGACATGCTGGCCCTGATTTCAAGGAAGCTCTGAGACTCCTGTTCTCAAATCTCTACCCCATGGGTTGTGTAAATCTGTCACATGCCGAAACCACCAGCTTAAAGCTGTGGGCAGAAGTGTCCCCTGTCTCTTTGCTATTGCTTTCTTACTTATTAGAAACAGCAGGGGGTTTTACTAGGAGCATCCATATTGCTACGTGAGTCTGAGTACAGCTGGCTCTCAGGAGACCTTCTCACAGGGTGAATTAGCTACCAGGCCTCTGACTTCCATTCCATGGAATGTCTTATTATTGCTGCCAAAATAATAATAATTTTTTTTATATGATGATAAAGCCAAAGGCTTCTCTGTGGTTTCATTTCAAGCAGAGTGGTTGAAATAGTCAACTCTTGTAATTGACACACTTTTATTGTGTGTGACATATTTACTAATGAATGTTTTTGTGGTGTTCTTTTTGGCCAATAGGTTCTCAGATAAGATCTCTGCTGAAAGTATGTGTTTTCCCCCAACTCTTCTCCATTTATTTTTCTTCTGAAAGAAATTTCACCATTGTTGCCCTCTCTAATCAGCTTCTCCAGACTCCTCTAGCCTACCTTTTCATTCCCCACTCATTGTCTTGGGGCTTTCACATGCAAAAGACACATTTTCCTTCTGTATTGTAGCCTACTGTCTATTGCCTGCTATTGTTATCTACTTCTGGCCTGTGAGTTATTGGGCCTGGTCTATTCAGCTGATAGGCTTCTTTTGATCAGAGATATCAAAAGAAAAGTGACACCCTTTTCAAAAGAAACTCAGCTCAAAGTAAATCCAGGTCTTCATCATGATTGCTCTTTGAAAGTCCTCAGGAGCATTTGAACATTTCATTGAACTGACTCAATTATTCCTTAACAGGAGTTCTTTCTGCAGAGGGAAAAGTAAGAATGAGGTGTTTTTTTTAATAAAAAAAAAGGGAGAGAAGAATTGAGGGACTTCCCTGGTCCACACATAACAGAGAAGAACACAGGTGTTGAAAAGGCTTTGACCAAAATGTGACATTTGGGGAAATGGCAAAGGTGGTTTAAAACACAAGTGAGGACCTCACACCCAGGGGATAAATGAAACCCTCCAGCCTTTTCTGTCCAGTCCAAGCCACGTTACCTTGCATCTTGCCTTTCTTGAGTGCTTTAGCCTGGCTGGAATATGTCCTGAGATTGTGAGAATACCTCATGTTTGCTGAATGGAAATCTCTCTCTCTCTCTCTCTCTCTCTCTCTCTCTCTCTCTCTCTCTCTCTCTCTCTCTCTCTCTCTCTCTCTCTCTCTCTCTCTCCCCCTGACTCTCACATGACCAGAATGTGGCATAGTGTACAAAGGTTAAGAGATGTCCATTGCTTCACCCACTTTTGCCATTGGTTCTGGTATGTGGTCCTCAGAAGGCTGTTCATGCAGGTCTTGGCCTTAAACCCCCCCCACTGCTTTAAAGTTTAGGGCCTTTCCACAATGACCCAGACATACCTCATACAGAGAACACATCCCAATAACTAAAGAGTATTTCTATGTACAAGTCCCCTTATCCCCTTCCACTTAGTATACCTAGTCCTCCCACACAGGCTGTATACACCCCATACATTTAAAGCGCCCCCCCAAGGAATCATGGGAACTTGTTAAGGGTGCTGGGAATTGTAGGGTGTTTTTTTGAACAATTAAACAGTTCCCCTGATTCTTTGGGGATAAACAGTACTTTAAATGTGCTCTAAACCATGGAACCGTAGAACTGTAGAGTTGGAAGGAGACAGGGGTCATCTAGTCCAACCCCCTGCAATGCAGGCGCAAACCCACGGGACTAATAATCTCTTGCTCTATCGACTGAGATAGCTGAATGTACAGTGTCCACCCAGCTTACCCTGGCCACCTACCCAACTCCTCACCAATAACTGAAGTCCTCTTCTCTTCTCCGCAAGGGTTGTTTTGGAGAAGAAGCATGTCTTATTTTTAAGTCATTTCAACAAAAGGTGTAGGGGAACCATCAACTGAGCACTCAGTGAAACCTGCTGGGGAATAGATATGGGAGGCTGGCTGTTGTGTCTTAATAACCCTTTGCATTTCTGTCTCAGTTGTGTTCCCTACCCAGCCACCAAATAAAGAAACATGTTTGTTTGCCTGCAGTAAGAAGTGAGATTTTATTCTACAGTTTATTTACAGGGCTGGGTGGTTATTGCTAGAGGGAGAAATAAAGAGATAACTTAAAGTGATATGAAAAATATCTACCCTAGGTTACCATCTACTCTTAAAGCACTCACTATACTCACAATCATAGTGGTGACTGAAGGCTGGAGCTGTTGTAAACAATTATTTTTAGGTGCTATGACCTTTCCCCCGTCTATGCAAGGGTATACTGTGAACTTACCATTCAGAAAGGTTTCTTGCATGTTCATCAAGCCTTTTTATAAGTTTACAAAAGGAAGTCTATTATGCAGTAAACATTTTACAAGGTTAAGGACTCAAGTCTCATTCACTTCAACAGGAAAAAATTCCTTCCAGCAGCACCTTAAAGACCAACTAAGTTTTTTATTTTGGTATGAGCTTTCGTGTGCATGCACACGAAAGCTCATACCAAAATAAAAAACTTAGTTGGTCTTTAAGGTGCTGCTGGAAGGAATTTTTTTGCTGTTGTTTCGACTACGTCAGACCAACACGGCTACCTACCTGTAACTTCAACAGGAAAGTTACCCATATTGTTCTCAGCACAACTCGCCCTAAATGCTTGACTGTGGCTGCATTGAAATGTCCCACCTACCGTGTTTCCCCTTTTTTAATACATAGTCAAAAAGTAAGCCATGGCAGCATTTTTTAGTTTCAGTGAAACATAAGGCACCCCCCGAAAATAAGGCATACCTCCATGCCGTGTAGAACGAGACCGCCGAGCGCTCCAGCCAGCCAGCGGGACCCAGGCAGCCAGAGGGGCCTGGAACCGGCTGCTGCTGCAGCAGCGAGCGCACGGAGCGCCTGAGCCAGCAGCCTGGCCTCTCTTTTTTTTGCCTGCTGCCCCGCCACCGGAACCGACGGCTGCAGAGCGAAGTGCTCCGCAGCGCCGGGCGGAGCGCAGCGGCCTGGCCTCTTTATTTTTATTTTTTTTGCCTGCCACCCCGCCACCAGCAGCTGCAGAGCAGAGCGCTCCGCAGCGCCGAGCGCTCGGAACACCCTGCAGCAGCCTGACCTCTTTTTTTCCTGCCGCCCCACCACCGGAACTGGCAGCTGTGGAGAGGAGCGCTCTGCAGCCCCGAGCTCTCGTAACGCCCTGCAGCCCTGGGCGGAGCGCAGCGGCCTGGCCTCTTTTTTTTCTTTCTTGCCTGCCGCCCCGCCACCGGAACAGGCAGCTGCAGAGCGGAGCGCTCCGCAGTGCCAAGCGCTCGGAATGCCCTGCAGCGGCCTGGCCTCTTTTTTTCTTTTTTGCCTGCCGCCCCGCCACCAGAACAGGCAGCTGCCTTGGTGCCTGGAACCGGCTGCTGCTGCAGCGCCGCACAGAGCGCCCAGCAGCACCCCGAGCCAGCTGCCTGGCCCCTCCGAGGAGGCCTTAAGGTACAAGACATCCCCTGAAAATAAGACACCGTGTGTTTTTTTGAGTAAAAAAAAACAATAAGACGGTGTCTTAAAAAAGGGGAAACACGTAGCAACGTACTTTCCCCATCTAACAAGGAAGGCTGGCTACAGGGCTGTGTTTGCACAAGCACTGCAGTACTAGGAAGCGTGTTTGTTTTTTAAAAACCCAAAACACCCTTCTGGCCCAGCACTGGTTTACTCGTAAAATTCACTCATTCATATGATTCACTCAGGTGGCAAAAACTCATATTTACCCATAATTTTATTCAGAAATAAGTACACCATTGAATTTAATGAGATTTACTTTATGCTAAGTATGCTTAGGATTATAGTCACGGCTACAAAGCAGCTAAAAGTTTCTAATGAGACAACTGGATTCTGTTGTTTAGCACATTTCAGTTTCTGAACATTTATTTATTTACTGCATTTAATCTTCAAAGTGATGCCCATGGTTCTCAGTGTGGTAGGTTAGACTGAGAGATAGTGGCAGGCCCAAGGTTACCTGGTGAACTTCAGAAAGCAATAATCTCATATAATAATAATAATCTGTTCAAGTCAAATAATAATAATCTATTCAAGCTGAAGTTGAAAAGTGCCACCAGTATCTGCATGTTGCATTTTTAGTCCTCCCGCACAGCAGTGACATTTTACTTAAGACAGAGAACTGTGACAATGCAGATGAAGTCATTTGGGAATGCCTCCCCCTCCAACTCCTTAAACTAATGAAGGGAAATGTATTAAATGGAAGATTCTTTGTACTGAAGTTAATCCTAATATGCAATTCCAAGTAGTTGCAGTTTGCATTTAAAATCAACTGCATTCATTCCTCCAAGGATGCAAAATATTCTTGTTTTATTGTGGAGAGACAGTGCTGGTTCTTTCAAGAACAGCACAGCATCAAGCTGTTTGCTACACCTGCAGTTTTAGTCATTTTCTCATTAGTGAAAATGTGTACAAAACGGGTACACGTCTTTGAAGCTTTAGCTATGTCAGAAAAGCCGCGCAGAGATTGTTATTTGTCTGCCAGCTCTACCATGAGCTCATTAACGCCGACTCCAAGCAGTTTAGTCTTATGGGAAAGGCTCAACCCAAGCTGGGGAGGCTGGGGCGTGTCAGAGAAGCAAATCTGATCAGCTTGCAGCAATCACGTAAGGAAGCTATAACAAGGTGGCATGACAAGTGAAGGAGGGACATCATTACTCTCCAACTGCAAACAGGAGAGAGACATGGTCTCAGATTTCACAATCACATTTCCCCCTTCCTCGTGGTAAAAAATTAATAATAATAAATTCAGTAATTAATTACAGGTAGGTAGCCGTGTTGGTCTGACGTAGTCGAAACAAAAAATAAAATAAAATTCCTTCCAGTAGCACCTTAGAGACCAACTAAGTTTGTCATTGGTATGAGCTTTCGTGTGCATGCGTGTATCTGAAGGTGTATCTGAAGAAGTGTGCATGCACACGAAAGCTCATACCAATGACAAACTTAGTTGGTCTCTAAGGTGCTACTGGAAGGATTCCCCCCCCCCCCAGTAATTAATATTTCCTTTCCTTTCTCCACTGGCCAAGTCAGTTTCCCCACTCTGCCTAATGCTAGGACCAGCCCTCACCATGGCATCCCTTAACAAAACCAAAGGATCTGCAGCCTATCAGTTCCGTTCTAGAGTTTGCAGAAGGTAATCCCTTACCAAAAGCTTTCATGTCATCAAAATATCAATTTAATTTTTATCCAGCTTGGCTTAGCTCTTCTCACAACTCTATGTGATAGAGTTTTCCTCAACAATACTTTGCACTAGTTTCATTCAACAATATTTTCAGCAACTCAGTGCTAGGGCTGCCATATTTCAAACAGTGAAAATCTGGACAAAAAAGTTTGTGAGCCCCCACTACACGTGCCTGGCTGCAGTCTGAGGAGCTAAGTCGATGACTTTAGGGTGGCTCAAAAGCGAGATTTGGCAGAGTAAGCACCATGTGGTTTGCGGACAAATGTTCCTGTATCCAATCCCATTATCCATATTCAGACAACTAATGAATTTGTGTGTGCATGTGTAGTGGGGCTCAGGATCATGCCTGCTGTCCTCAGTCCTCATTTGTCTGATTTTCTGTGCAAAGCCTATGCATGTACAATTTGTGTGAGTGTGGTCTCCGTATGTACAATGCACATATACATATATACACATGTACAGTCAACTTCCTCTCTCTACACATTCATTGGTCCTCTCTCTTACAGGTCCTACCTAAACTGTTTACTTCTTTTTCCGTATCTGCTTTGGTGTTAAAAGCTTTCTGTTAAGAAAAATCTTTGGTATTTAGAGACCTTACCTTGCCACCACCTGGCCTACAACACACTTTTTATGACACTTTTTGCTGTTGTCTTACCTCTCTGCTCTTCTCTGTGGTTATTTTGTGAGCCACCTTGAACTTTTATAAAGAAAGGTGAGGTATGTGCATTTTAAATACATTTTAAAAAGCCATTCTCTGCATCCTGACTAAAAGTGTTTTGTTGCATCCTTTTAGGGCCAGCATTTTACAGAATGGACCATGTCAGACAGATAACAGAAGGGAAACAAGTGGTTTTTTTGTGCCTTGCTAGGTCCAAGGTGTGTTTTATTTAAAGGTGTGTTTCATCTGAGGTCTCTGCCTCTATGCCTTATTTTATGCATTGTTTTATATTATATTGTGATTTTAAATTGTTGTAAACCACCCTGAGTAGTGTATAGACAATGGCTTGCTAATCTGTGGATGTGTTGGACTTGACCCCATCACCCCTGCCTGTTGGCTATGCGGGCAATATCTGGCCCTGCTGGCAATATCTACAAGTTAGCCACCCTTGGTACAGACACTAGAAGGGCAGAATAGAAATAATTCGTCATTTTTATATTTAAAAAATCAGTTACCGTATACAAATAGGTCTGTTTCCTGTATAACAAAGAATAAAACAATCTATCAAATTCTTTCACAAGTGCCACCTAGTTAAAGATCACAATGTTCTTAAAATTAGGAAAGACATAGCGTTAATACAACTTTCAATATGATTACACGCATGGCTATTGAATATTTTCTGGTGATTCAGAGAACAATTCTCCGAAGTTGAAGTAATATTTCTGTTGGGTATTTTATGGAGCATTTAAATGTATGTTTATGAAGTGAGGGCATTATAATAAAGGACTCGTGGTATGTTCGTGGGCAACTCTTTCCTTCTAGTCATTCGCAGATATATTCCTTTTAGATATACCTGCTCTCGCACCTCTGGGATTTCCCCAAGCACAAACAATATTATGAAAGATGGCAAAGAGTGTTTTCTGTGCATGCAGAATCTCTGTTGCAGTCTAAAACTTGGCTCTGCTTGTAAAAATCCATGATGTGAAATATATGAGTATGTATTACCAACCCTTGTGATGATTCAGTAGCTACTGCAATATGTTCTGCATTTCTGAGAGAGATACAAATAACGGCTTTAAGAGCTAAAGAATCCTCTGGTGTGTGTTTAACCTCAAGGCTATTACCATTTTCCTGCTTAGCCAAATGAATGTGATAGAAAAACATTTACAGTTGCCTGAGGATTCATCTTTCGAAGGGTGTATGAGTACTATGGGGAGGGGGGAGAAATCCCTTTGATTTATGCTGATACGCTCTAGTAGGAGATACATTTTCAATTAGCAGTTGGGAATTTTTGATTTAGAAGGGGACATACTGAATGCAGCAGGCCTTGATCATTATCTGGTTTTATTAAGATATATGTTTGGTTGAACAGCACTGTATAAAATTCAGCAGTTGATATATTGGATTGAGTAACTGATGTTGCAGGGAAAGGAGCCCCACTTGATGCATTGCCCCAGTGTCAAAGGCTGATTAATAGCTTTTTCAGATACAATGCAATTTCAAATGATAGGTCTATTTTAAAAACTGCACTTCCAAATTAAGAAAATTACAGATAATCTGGTTTGGTAATTAATCACATGCCCACTTTAGTAGCTAATGTGTCAGATCCAATGTTTTGACTCCTTCTCTGCTCAATGAGTCATATAACCATTGGAGGGTCCGGCGTACTTCATGAGGCACAGTCATTATTATTCCCATTTTACAGAGGAAAGAAGGAATTGAGGCCGAGAGAGAATTCTGTAAGGTAAGTTAATGAGATAGGGTTGCCGGTTCTTGAACCCTCAAGCACGGTTCACAAGCAACACAGTGCAGTTGCTATTAGTGGATAGAGTTCTACAGCCCAATTAGTTATAGGGGAGGCAAATGTAGAACAAAGATTGGTGGCGCAGAGTACATATTAATTAAGACTTTTCATGGAGATGGCAAAACTTCACATTTTTTAATTACTTGACACCATATATTAATTACTCGGAAAAACAAGTACAGTGAACAAAACACGAAGTACAGGGCAATATAGGCATTTAGGAACCTCTTAATTTGGTTCCCACCTGCTTGGCTACTCCACTTTTTTTTTGTGATGCAGGGATGTGTGTTGGGGGCATAGCTTCATCACTGTATTAATACAGTACCACTTGCATCCAGGATATCGTAAAGGTCAACGAAGTCTTTAAAGCCCAGCTTGATCACTGAGAGCACCCAGAACTACTCTGTTAGTTGTCCCCTCTGTTACAAAGGCTCGACTGACTTCAACTAAGGCTCAGCCAGACTTGAGCTTGCCTTGCCAGTTTCCTCTAGGTTGGAGAACACAATATTTACAGCTGAATTAGGGCCAACATCGATTGCATCAGACTCATGAAAGCATCAGACTCATGCTTTCCAGGCAGGGGATCTGTCCTGATCTACAGGAACAATTTGATGCCCTAAGCTGCCATGTGCCATATTGTTGCATGAGACGCATTGCCATGTGGATCACTTTGTAGGCATGAAATGGCGCACCACAACTAAACAGAAAATTGGTATAGTTTCTCTCTGTTGTCCCAGTAGTGTATATTCTTCAGGCAAGTTGAATCTTTATGAGATATCTGTTTTCATGAATAAACAACTTAGAAATGAGCCATGCGCTGTCACTTTTATTACTATAAGCTCTGTGGCATATATATTGGGGGGTGGGAGAAAGGAGATTTGTACAACATGCTCTCACAGCTCATGACATGTGCAGGCATGTATGAGAGTGATTTGCTGCTGAATCTCATAAGAAAACTGACACTACCCTTTTGTAAACTCATAAATCCAGAGCGGGTCACTTTTCCCATTACAGCTACGGCATTGTTTGGCTGATCTAATGTACATTTTTATGATAAGAATATAAATCGCTCATTCACACTCTCTCTCTCACACACACTACTTCCAGCTTCTTTTTACTACTCACAAATAAACTGATACATCTTTAAGACTTTTCTGAAGTATATTGACTGATTATGAATAATACCACCACATTATATTTAGCCGTCTTACAATCTTGGATAGTTTGATATCTTTGCTTTTATATCTTAGCAGGTTTGAGGTTTGGTACCCTCAAACATCTCTTCCTCCCCACTCTCTCTCATTTGCATTTGATTTTGATTCATGAACACAAAGGAGTGTGAAATACGGAAAGCACGTTTAACAACACACCACAGCAATACATCACTTACCGGCCCTTGCCCAAGCTCATCTCCCCAGGTTGACAAAGCAGAAAACAGCTGGTCTTGCAGCTGCATCGTGACAGGACTCATCAAGCCTTATTCAACTTGTACGGAAAGGAAAAGTTGACAATAGTGTACGGCAAAATATCAAAGTGCATAGGTAATTGGGAAGCAGATGCAAAATGCAAAATATCAGATGTTCATGAAATGGGAACCAACTCCAAATGACTATCCTGTAAACAACGTAAGTGTTGGGAATACGAGAAGAAATAAAAACAAGAAGTCTCGAGTTCTGTAACAATAATCAGTTCTTTTTTTTCATTTTCCTCAAGAGGCAAATCCCAGAAGAGGGGGATAGAAGCATCTGCTGGAATTGGCTATGTGGCAGAGTGCTGATAAGTTGACCTACCCATTGTCAGCTCTTGTTATAGCCAAGACTACATAAGAAAGAGGGGAAAATGCCACCCATTTTCTAGGAAGCGGCAACCAAGTCCAGCATTTTGCTTGCTGTGCCTTCGGAGAAGACCATTGCTGTGTGGGGAGAAGTTGAGCTGATTGCTAATGCATGATGGTGAGGGAGACAAAGTTGAGGTTGAGAATGAAGTGGATGATCCCTGAACAGTGAGCTGTGAGGGATTTTTTTAAAAAAATAGTAGTAGTAATAATTCTATACTATTAATAAATGGTGCCATTTCAGTCCAGTTGTAAACCTTTTCAAAAAAGGTAATATGAGCGACTACCATGCTTCACCTTTAAAACCACTCCTGGGGGCTCTGCAAATTATAAAAGTGCAGATTTCTTGAATGCGGGGCTAAAATATTCAAGCAATTTCTTGACGTGGAGACACTTTCAACACTAAACTGAGATGAAAGAAAAAAGCAACCTTTACACCTTACACAGTGGTTATCCAATGAATGATATGTTCAGCCAGGTCCAAGAATGTCAAATACAAAATGTTTCCCTTTTCAACTATGGTTTTCATGAAAACCATAATTGCCTTTGTGATACCTGCTGAGTTGTGGTTCAGCATCTGTATGTGTTTAAGCTTTATCAAAAGCAATTGACTTTTCCTTGCCTGCAAGATAACAGTGCTGGAACATTGTTGTGAGCAGGAAAATGGATATAAAATTAATTTGAATTATTATTTGTTCGGTTCATAAATTTTCCACCATGGAAAATAAATACAGATGTGGATATCTTGCACGATATTGATCGCCTGCATCTTGAATATAGGAAAATGGATATAAAGTGAATTTGAAAGCTTCTTTATTGAGTTCATAAATTCTCTATCCTGGAAAAAAAATGCAGGTGTAGCTGTCTGGCATGATATTAATCACCTATGTCTAGAAAAGCATAATTACATGCAACCTGATGGAATGCCCATAGAACATTAACAAGGTTTGGGCTATGGTCTTCATTCCAAATTTTTCTAGAACTGTGTGCAGATGACATGAAATATGTGGATAATCAATGTGTGGATTGGAGAATGGGAGGGCATGTGTGTACAGAATGCCTGATCAATGTGTGGAGTTTGGGGGGGGCAGGTAAACAAGTATGCGATCTTATTTCCTCTTCCATGCTTTGATTGTCCAGACTTTTTGTGTTGTCTGCACACAACTGTGTAACTACTGGTATTATTTAATGGTTTGGTTTTTTAAAAAAAAGGTTAAATGCAACCTTAATGAGCAAGATTTTTTCCTTGGTACTATCACTGGAGAATAAAGCACAGAGCATTCAACAAGAGAATTATACAAATTAATGGAGGATAAAGCTATCGATAGTCGTTATTATGCCTGTGCTCTGCATCTACTATCTGAGGCAGTGTGATTCTAACTGCCAGCTGGACTAAAACATAAGTACAGCGGACGTTCGGGTTGCGAACGTGATCTGTGTGGGAGGACATTCGCAGCCTGCAGCGTTAGCAACCCACAGCACCGCACCTACACATGCATGGTTGCGATTCAGTGCTTCTGCGCATGCACAAAGCGCGATTTAGTATTTCTGCGCATGCACGAGCGCCGAAACCCAGAAGTAACCCATTCCGGTACTTCCTGCGCTCGGTGCAGTGCGCAACCCGAAAATGCACAACCTGAAGCGTCTGTAATCCAAGGTATGACTGTGTTAAATTTCAGCGGTGCCCTGTGCAATGCCAAAATTCAGCGCCCCAGCCTCTTGCTCCATGCCCAGTGCGACCAAACTGGTTACACTTCCCTGAATCTGCCTCTGGGTGGCCACTGTGAGAACAGGGTGCTGTAGGAAATGGGCCTTTGGCCTGAGCCAGTAGGATTCTTCTTATGTTTTTATGATCATGTGATCATAAGCAACTCTTGTCTGTAGTTTCTCACTCACCAGTGCATAAATGTGACGTGAAGGTAAAGGTAAAGGGTCCCCTGACCATTAGGTCCAGTTGCGGACAACTCTGCGGTTGCAGCGCTCATCTTGCGTTATTGGCCGGTGTACAGCTTCTGGGTCATGTGGCCAACATGACTAAGCCACTTCTAGCGAACCAGAGCAGCACATGGAAACGCCGTTTACCTTCCTGCTGTAGTGGTACCTATTTATCTACTTGCACTTTGAGGAGCTGGGACCAAGCAACGGGAGATCACCCCCGTCGAAGGGATTTGAACCACCGACCTCCTGATCAGCAAGCCCTAGGCTCAGTGGGTTTAACCCACAGCGCCACCTGCGTCCTCAGCAATTTAAATGTTATGGACTGGCTGGACACAGAGGCATAGTGGCAGGCACCGGCTGGGGAACCTGCAAGGGATTGGTGGTGGGACAGCAATGAGTGGTCAGACGGAGAAGAGGCAGAAGACTGGGAGGAGCTGAAAACGTAACAGAGTTTTGTGAGCAGGGAGAGTCTGTGGCAGAGGGAAATCCGAAATCCGAATCAGAAGAGGAAGCAAGAGAGGAGGGAGGCCAAGAGTCAGAGATGAGTCTGGCTGCTGAAGGAGTCACAGTGTCTTCCCCTCCTGCTGTGACAAAGCAGGGATCTTCAGTCTCCACCACTGCCTCACAGGGACAAGATCTACTGAGAAGAGTTGCTGTGCTCATTAGACCTGGCTCCCTCTGAGTAGGACTTGCTTCTGCCAATAAAGAGTTAACTTCACATACTCTGACTGGCTCCCTGACAGAAAAGTATAGGAGGCGTCTCTGGATTTGGATTGGCTTTGTTCAGTTTGGATATCCACATGGTCTGTTGACAAGGTCCAATAATTTGCACAGTCCAGCAACAGTGGGCACAGTCCCAACTGCGCCCTGTTCACTGGGCAGAACCCCAACTAATCCCCATGTAAGATGAACAGGGTTTTCATATCCCTTTCTCTCATTGCATTTTGCTTTCATAAGCTGTCTTGGCCTAACCATTAACCTTGCATGCAAAAATATCTCCTCATAATATAAAGGCCTTTTTAGAACACTGCTCCAGGGAAAAACATGTAGGCTGTGCAAAAACTCCATTTTTCCCCCCCAGCAGGTAACACGAAAAGAGTTTCTTTTTATCATGTTACTTCATACTTCAGGAATTTATTCCCCAGCAGGAGACATGTGGCATCAAAATGCTACTATGCAGACACTTGCAATTCAAATCCTTGTGGGATTAATTATGCTCACTCACTTTTGGCCCAGTCTGCAGCTCATTTAAGCAGATGTATTTGGAATTAAACTGGTTTGGTCTTATTTATCGAAATGAGGCTAAATTATTTAACAACCTGATCTTAAACACCTTTACTAGGTAATCAGTTCCATAGACGTGAATGGGATTTACATCCAAGTAAATGTGTTTAGTATTACATTCTCAGATCCAAGTAGTTTGCTTGGAACTGAAACGTCAACCAAATTATCCTTCTCCTCTTCTGTAGTCACTGTCCCCTGAATCTGTTATTTCACTGCATTAACTGTTATTTATCCCAACTTTCCTCCAAAGAGCTCAGTGGTGCATACTGTGAGTGTGTGTACACACACACACACACACACACACTTTCCTTAATACTAACCTTTCCAAATTTACTATCTGGACAGGACTCTGATGGAGTATGGAGGACAGAGAGGGAACTCTGAAAACCAGTGTAACACGTGGCAAATACAATCACTTAGATATAAATTTCATTTACAAGCCACGCTGGATTCTTGGAAGTTAAAAGAAGTTTGCAACCTTTCCCCCTTAGAATTGGCACACAGTTGGTCACTTGAAGAGATCAATTTTGCTTTCATACCACATAGTACTTCATAGTAAGCTTGGTTTCAAAGGATTGGTTTAATCAATCAGGTGGGATTCTAGACAGTATAAGCTTGGTGTTTATTAAGCAAGCCATTCCTTAGTTTCATGGAACTGAGATATGATGGGAATTGGACTCAAACACTCGGTGTGTAGTGAAGCTGATTTACCTGAAAATAATGACAGGAATGTATCATGAACCATAGAGAGTAAATGATAAAAAGAGAGAGATGCAAAAAGTAAACCAGACAGCATAGTTTCCAGGAGGTGCTGAAAGGTCAATAGAATTGGCACTGTAGGGTGATTGTCAAAACAGCTACAAGAGAATGACTTTGCTGGAAGACACAGACTGCTAAAGAAGGCACTGTTTTGAAACACTTCTTGGTGAGAATTAAAAAGGAATTGGTAACAAACTAGGCAACTAAAAGAACATCGGTGTATTACATTTCGCAGAGCTCAAATCTGTACGTAAGTTCAAGTGAAAGCTGTGGCTGAGGGAATAACTGCAACTGTTGAGATTGCAATGCACATCAAAGGAATTCAACAGAGCAAAGCCCAGATGGTGCCTTGAGATGCACTGAAGGTTGGAAGTGGGCATCTAGTAAAACTACAGACAAGTAGGAGAAGAAGAGAAGGACAAGTTACACACACACACACACACACACACACACACACACACACACACACAAAATGGCATGACTGCTACAGTCTCCTAGAAGCGATGGTTTTAATTAGTCTAACAACTAAAATGCCGATCAAACACCTAGCCATTCATAGGAAAGCATTATCTATGGATATATTGAACAGAGTAAGGGAAACCATAGAAAATATATTACAAAATAGACTGGCCTTGTAAAAACAATATAATTACGGTATATTGGTGTTACATAGTTTGCTTCAAGGTGTACCATTCAGGGAGTGCAAAATTTTATTTCTTGTGGCTCAGGATGTGGACTGAAGCCTGTAAGCTTGGTCCGGTCCACCCAGGTTGGAGTCAGTACTGCAACCTGCCCACAATTGGCCAGTTTACTCCCCATAGCTGGTGTGAGGACCAAACAGGGCTGCACCAGTCTGGGGAAAACCCCTCGCCCATGTCCCCTGTTGGAGCAAAGCGAGCGGGGAGTCCCCGTCCTGCAGTGCTGCCTGCCAAGCGTGGTAAACGGACTTACTGTTCAGGGAGTAGAAAATATGTTTTCTGGTAGCTTGCTTTTGCAAACCACGCAAGAGAAAATGAGCCTTTGGCCACTGCTAAGACATGGCACCACTCTATCACCATGGTAACACAGTTGTAACTTGAGCTGCTCTGTGAGGTGAGGGAAATAGCATGTTCAACACATGTACAAGGCAGCTTTTCCAGGGTAATTTGTGGCATGTTGCTACATGGATTTGGCCTACATGCGTACATAATGGGATGCATGTACACCCAGAGAACAAGTGTTAGAACATTTAACCAATAATCACAGTGCACCGCAGGAAAAACTGGGTTTCCTAAGAGGGTGAATTAGCAATGAGGCAATGACCCAGAGGTTAGAGTAACTGAAAATGTAGTTTATTACAAAACAGAAAGATTAGGCATTCAGATTGGATCAGTACAGTAGTAAGGATGAGGCAATCTATCAGTTTTGGTTTCTCTCAGCTTCTCTTTTTTCAGCCACGTAAGTTCTCCCCATTTCTATGTCAGTTTGAGTTTGTTTGCTTTTTAATAGAAAAAAGTCCCTATCAGCAATTAAGTGTGAATATGTCCTAACTGTAGTGCCATTAATCCTAACAGACACATTTTTGCAAAGCAAATTCCACAATATAATGCATTTTTATACGTTGCTTTCAAAAATGTTGCATTTTCATGCACAATTTACACTAGCATATGGATTTTTGTACACAATTCTTGGCTGTAGAACTGCATTACAAAATTTGGATAAATGTGAATTTGAAAGGATGGCTTTGTTTTGGTTCACATATTGTTTTGGAAAGTGACTTTGGTAGGCTTGCCTTTAAATGTCAACTGAATCGATATTCCTCCCCATCCCTAATCAGTCATTACCTGATTAAATTTTTAATGCAGGAACAGGACTGGACAGGATTGGGTTGGACAGAGTAGCATGTGGACAATATAGGAAAGTTGAGGAGGGGAACCTAAGGAGATAGGATGGTAAAGGACACCGGATACATGGAAAGCTAAATTGAGTTAGAGAACAGGGTTGACACACACATTTTACTTAACCTGAAGAACTTCAAAATGTGGTCCTGCTGCATATTTTGGGGGGGATTGGCTCCTTCTCATTACCCTGTAGCCCTGGACGTCTGCCATGATACAGATTTGTATGGACAGAAATTGTTATTCACAGTCAGCATCATATTTACATTCTCACCGAAGTCCTACATAAGCAGCAACAAGCAGGACACACCACCGTGTATCCAGGCCATTAATTTCTGTCGTACTGAAGCTCCACAGGTAGGAACCGCTGACCTGGTGCAAACAAGCTGTGCTTCTTTTCTGTGTTTGGTACCATTTCTTATGCAGGGCTTACCTGTTTCAGGTCAAGCTGCTTATGTGGGCTACAGGTCATGACTCATGTCTAAAGATAGAAAGCGGGAGAGGGAAGAATGAAAGAGCAGAAGCACATGCCAACAGGTCGTTATTTCCTTACCCTGCACATTTGTCAGAGTAATAACACATCATGATTTCCTAAGTGCCACATACCAAGGTCACGTTGCTATGGAATTGCTATGGTGAGCTTTTCATGAGCATAATGGCAACAACAGTTCAATATTCAGTCATTGTTATCATAATGAATACTCCATACGTGTGTGTGTGTTGCAGTTAGTCGTGATAGCTATCTCACTCATGGGATGTTGCTGTGCAGAAAAGAGGAAAGTTTGTTCTCTAAGAAAATAGAGGCAACAGAAGGAAACTCCATTCTCTGAGAGAGAGCAAGATGGTTTCTAAATAGGATTTCCCTCCCCGCCAAAATCTAGTTCGTACAGGGTTCTCGAAGCTACGAACATGAGTTTGACCAAACTGCGGGAGGCAGTGCAAGACAGGAGTGCCTGGCGTGCTATGGTCCATGGGGTCATGAAGAGTCGGACACGACTAAACGACTAAACAACAACACAGGGTGGGTGGGTGGGACTTTGAGTTAATACTTCATAGCATCTACAGCTTTTTCGTAACCCTTTATTTTCTATGGTTTATTGTTTTGTTTTCTATTGGGATTGCTATTTTGGCAAGTTTATATCAGTCAGAGGGCCAGCTGCCTTTTGCAGTGAAAAACATCAAAGAAGCTTATGGCATCTTAAAGGCTAGCAAACTTAGAAGTGGCCTTCACAAATCCACAAAGACCTATGCCAGCAGTGGAGGACTCCTGGCCTTCCGGGTCTCCCCATTTGGTTTGTGAGTCCATTTTGGCCAAGCCCCGCCACACCCAGCTGCCCTATGGCTGAAGTCTTTGTGCTAATATTACATGCCACGGAAACACAGGCACACAATTCTGCCATTTGCCTATTCTGCAAATAGGCTGGCACAATACCCGCAGAGTACAGAAAGAAGCAAGAGTTATATTGGCCAGAAGTGTCCCTGGACCAAAATCGCACACACACACACAATCCCTTAACCAACTTAGCCCAGTGTGTGGTTTTGAAATCTCTGAACTTCAGATTCCGTTCTCCAGTGTTGCACACATCATCATAACATGTTCCATTATTCAAGACCATTATTCAAGATGGGCTTTCTTTCCTTCTATGTGGCTGTGTGTATGAGTTTTGGGCCGCTCTGTCAAACAGCAATATGAATGTTTCATGTGGCAGCCATCTCACTGTACTAGGCATCCCATGCCAGCTGCAGTAGAAGGGTAGTTTAATACAGTGTTTCCCCTTCTCTCTGACTATGAACACTGTGTGATTGCTGTGTTGATAATATGCATGTCTTGGCAGATCCAGCCTGGGGCTCTCAGCACATCAGCAGAGGCGCCTAAGGCACGGTGAGTGACCAGAAACTGAACATCATTAGGGCATATGAACCAAGCAGGTACAGCTTCAGCTCATGATTTTCTCCCATGTATCGATTCTTTTCTTGATGTGACAGGCCAATCTTCTCAGCTCACTTGCTGTCAGCCACTGCTTTCTGTCTTCTAGTAACTCTCCGATGAGCTTGATTTTTGGCTTTTTTGTTTAGCTCTTCATGTTAAGTGTAAAGTTACTGTATCTCTGCAAGAAAGAGCAACAGGGTTTTATTCGGCTGCCTTGCACGCAGACACACTAACTTCAATAATGCTGCAGCATTTTTATATATTCACTTCATAACTGGAAATTAGTGAATGGGCAAACTGTTCAGGGATGGGTTGGTGAATGAGATCTTGGGGTCATTGTTTTTTTAGTCCTGGGAAAGAAGGCAGTGGTGAAAGGATCAGGCTCTCTCCCGGATGAGATTAGAGTCTCAGTTGCTTCAGCTACAGGGCTGGGAAAGCAGGGATGAATGAACAAGCCAGCAAAACAAGAGCAAGCTATCACCAGACAGATTGAGGGCACTAGGAGAAGGGGACGACAGAGGACGAGATGGTTGGACAGTGTTCTCGAAGCTACGAACATGAGTTTGACCAAACTGCGGGAGGCAGTGCAAGACAGGAGTGCCTGGCGTGCTATGGTCCATGGGGTCAAAAAGAGTCGGACACGACTAAACGACTAAACAACAACATCACCAGACAGGTAGCTAACATAACAGCAGGGAGAGATAACCAAGATGGAATCAAGGGCCAGGAGTATAATGTTAATTCAGTTAAGAGCTAGAAGGTGACTGGGAAGAACTACTGGCAATCTCAGGTGTGTGATTTTATCATCTTTAAAGGCTCTTAATTAAGTCACTTCCTGCCTTCTTCTGCTGAAGAGTCACACAAAATTGATATCTGTCAGTCACACAGCACAGGCCTCAGAAAGCAACTTGCATCTTCTGAGGAGCAAGAGGGCATGGCCCCAGTTTTGACAGGTTCCCTGAGCCCAGCTACACCAGATTCTGAGCAGAGGCTATCAGGTGGCTTTCCTAGGCACATAGTTGTCAAGTGCTCCCTTTTTAAAAGGGAAATTCCCTTAAGCTGAATAGGCTTCCTCGCGAGAAAAGGGAAAACTTGACAGCTATGCCTAGGCAGGATCTAGACACATCAAAAAAGCGTTTCAGGAAACACGTGTTGTAAACCTCAAAGTGGGAAGTCACGTTGGCGAAAGACAGAACTCCACAGCGCCATCTGGTGTCACAGTGTTATAATGCATTTAAAACGCTTTTTATTTACTAATGTAGCTTGAGTCCCTAATCGAGGCCTGGTGCTGCATTCAAGGGCTGTGGTGTTGATGGTAAAAGCAGGGAGCCCAAACTCTGTGCCCTGGCAACTTAACACCATTCCTTCTCCAATGAGCCCTAGATGAGCTAGCAGAGAGCACCCAAACAGCAAAGAATCTGGCATCTAGCCCAGGGCTTCATTTTGGGGAGAATACTGCTGAGGAATCAATAGTCAGTTCCAGGAAAAGGTCTGGAATATTCGTAAGACAAGGTCTCTGAGCATATTCAGGGTGCATTTCCCGCATCACTGAACATGAGCAATCTACCCTCGCTCAATTGCACAGGTAGCTTACACTGATACGACTGCCCTGTTGCTCAAAGTTCAGACCAGTATTCAGGACTAGATAGTACCTGCTTTACTTTCACTGCTGATTTCATCCACAAACTTCATCATGGCTGCATATACACACTATTCATTTAAGGCACACACATCCCTCAGGAATTCTGGGAACTGTAGTTTGTTAAGGGTGATGAGGGGGGCAAGCTACAGTTTCCAGGATTCCTTGAGGGGAAATGTCCAAATGTCTTTAAATCTGCTTTAAATGGTGTGTACACAGCCAGTGTGTGTAATGCTGAACCCAAAACGCTATGGAAAAATGCTTGTTTGTTGCCATCATTAATTCCTTAGTGATGACTGGGAGCCTTTTAGGAACAATCAGGTTCATTTCTATCTGGAAACTGAATGCCTATCTGTACATACTGAGCTTATTAAGCTTTTATCCTCAGGGAACACAGTCATTATGCTTGTGAAACATTGCTCATATTCTCCCCCCCCCCCAAATCTTAAGGCAATATTGCGGATATAGAATAAGACGCTGAAGGGGAGGGGGGAAGAGAGAGCCCTGCATCTCACACTTTTCTTTCAAATGTCAAAGCAGATAGACGGCAGAAAGCTAAAAATCTGCAGGAGCTCACTGATCCTTGATATTGCTGCTATTCCAAATGCTATTCAGATTAATTCTTTCCAACTTCAGTGTTGCCAGTTATGTACATGTTCCTTGCTCTAGTTGCCCTGAGTTAGCTCTTCGATCATTCTCCAACGAAGGACAGTTGCAAGGGCTGTACACTACATACTGCATACTGAAATGGTGCACCAGTAAGTTTTCAAATTTTTTAAAGTGAATGGAATGTGCAAAGCTAGATGTTCTCATTAAATGAACTACTCACGGAATTATTCTGGAACTTGCCTGTCGCTTGTGTCACATGAGTTAACTTGGAAAAATTGCATGCTTGATAAATAACATCTTAGAAAACAGAATACTTACTGTAATACCGAAACACCAGGCTATTAACGAAAAGAAGTAGCAATAAGGAGTAAAATATTTTAACACATCATCAGAGGAAGGCATAATCTCAGTGCAGGTTTGCACAAATGTATGTATTTGACTAGGATATGTGATTTACAGTGCAATTATAACCATGGGTTGAATCAAATCCTAGTTCTACTCTGAAATTAATGGACCTAAGTTAGTTATGCCCATTACCTTCAGTGGGTCAACTTTGATTAGGACAAACATTAAATACAATCTCATGTTTATGGCTATCTCAGGATAATTATTTTCAGTGGGTAGACATTAGTTGGATACAACCTAGAGCAGGGGTCAGCAACCTTTTTCAGCTGTGGGCCAATCCACTGTCCCTCAGACCTTGTTGGGGGCCGGACTATATTTGGGAAAAAAACAATAAATGAATTCCTATGCCCCACAAATAACCCAGAGATTCATTTTAAATAAAAGCAAACATTCTACTCATGTAAAAACATGCTGATTCCCGGACCGTCTGTGGGCCGGATTTAGAAGGTGATTGGGCCGGATCCGGCCCCCGGGCCTTAGTTTGCCTACCCATTACCTAGAGAGCTTTGCTGCTCCGCCCCCCCCCCCCTAGAGAAATGTAGGCATCAAGTTGTCTGCCTGGTACAAGGGAAGGAAGCCTCAGTCTGGGCATATAACTGAGTACAATTTAAGTAACTCTTACCTGTGCTACTGGAATTCTGGTCTATCAATAAACGAAGAGGAGGATAATAATTTAAAAGTAAGTGCGGTGGGAGTTGAAAGGGTAGGGAACAAAGGAACTAATGCACTCTAGTTACAGAGGGCAATGATTTAGCAACTGTTCATGCTGTCTGCAGAATGTGCAAGAAAGGACAGTCAGCATCCTGTGAGCCCTGACCATGCTTAGTCTTTGTTGGACTGTGCTGTGCTGCCTCCTCCCCTTAGCATTTTCTCCCAATATATGCATTTTTTGTGAACGATTTTGCCTTATATGCATGCAATTCCCCCATAGATTATACATTTTTGTACATTTTCACTACTATACCCATTCCTGTGCAACCTACGTATTTTATGTGTGCATTTTTGGTTGCAGAACTGCATCACGACATTTGTAGACATGAAAGGTTGAAGGATGACTTCAGTTTGTGTATTTGGTCGGTTTGCATTAAAATGCAACCCAAACCAATTTTTTTCCCCTATCCCTAACTGCCACATGACTTTTAGTACTTTAAACCTAAAGGTATTAAAGATATATAAACAAGAGCTCTTTCCTAGACAGCTTCATTTTCAAATTACTTCTGGGAAACACACCAGGCATTTTGTTTCGACATGATATTCTAAATACTTGTTGCAGTTACAGTTTGCTGGAAGTATATTGTTATTTCCTGGGAATAGTACAGTCAGCAAGGCAAACCCCAGGCAATCAAATAGATGGATATAAGTAGAGAAAGCTGCTAAAATATGAAATAAAAGCATCAGGTAGTCTTTTGTCAAGTGAAGTGCATAGCTTTCCAATGTTCAGCCCTTCAACAACTAGATTTAACTTTTTTTTTTTTAAGTTAACTCGAATAAACAGTTTTTCTTAGCTTTCGGAAACAGGTCTTTTTACATCAATTACCTTCCATGCCTAGCCAGATGTATTTTTAGAGTGAATCAATAGAGTAAAGATTAGGCAAATGCTGTGTTGTGCACATTAGAAAGTGTGATTTTAAAAATAAAATGAAACTAGACAGCCTTATTTGTAAAACTTGGTTCCTTCCAACCAGCTGAATAAGATACACAGGCTGACTGAGCTGTAAGGATGTACTTCACACAGGTGGTGTTGTGGTCTAAACCACTGAGCCTCTTGGGCTTGCTGATTGGTACATGGGGCCTTCTCGGTAGTGGCACCCACCCTGTGGAATGCCCTCCCACTAGAGGTCAAAGAGAACCTCTAGTGGGGTGGCATGCCAGAGTGAGCTCCTGTTGCTCTGTCCCAGCTTCTGCCAGTCTAGAGAACTCTAGTGGGGTGGCATGCCAGAGTGAGCTCCTGTTGCTCTGTCCCAGCTTCTGCCAGTCTAGCAGTTCGAAAGCATGCCAGTGCAAGTAGATAAATAGGTACCACTGCGGCGCAAAAGTAAACAACGTTTTCTGGTTTCCATCAGGGTGTTCTGTTGTGCCAGAAGCTGTTTAGTCATGCTGGCCACATGACATGGAAAGCTGTCTGTGGACAAATGCCAGCTCCCTCGGCCTGAAAGCAAGATGAGTGCCGCAATCCCATAGTCGCCTTTGACTGGACTTAACTGCCCAGGGGTCCTTTACCTTTTTACCTTGCTTCACCATACTGACCTTCATCTGTAACCATAGGAGTTCAGCTGATGAATTTATGGAAGATATTGAACTAGTTTGATCCTGATTCAGGGTGTGAGCATGGGCTTGTTTGAGCAGCACCTCTCCTGCACCTTATGGGAGGCTGCTTCTGGGGCCCATTTCAAGTTACCAGAGGGACAGTGAAATGTTTTTCCAACATAATTTTCTCCCTTTTCCAGCACTGGATTTAACTCAGGTTTCTGCTTGAGGTGCACTGCAGCCATTAGAACAGAGTGACAAGACTTAATAAGTTTCAAAAGGTTTGCCCTCCTGTGTCCTTGACTGGCTTCAACTGATGGTTAATATTTTAAATGAAAGAAATAGGTAGTACTTACCTCATGCTCACATAAGGTGCTTAACTGTTTATCTTGACAGTGGGGCTTAGATGCTTTGTCAGCCAGGACTCTTCTCACACTGCCCTTAACATAGGAAGATATACATTTATGGAAGGACTGGAAAATAATAAGTCCACCACTTCCATCACCTTGACATGGACGTATGCAGGAAACAGCTGAGCATGAGAGGGTCTGGGTGCCCCTTTGTTGTTTAGTCGTTTAGTCGTGTCCGACTCTTCATCACCCCATGGTCCAGAGCACGCCAGGCACTCCTGTCTTCCATTGCCTCCTGCAGTTTGGTCAAACTCATGTCAAACACTGTCCAACCATCTCATCCTCTGTGCCCTCAATCTTTCCCCTCTGTGCCCTCAATCTTTCCCAGCAACAGGGTCTTTTCCAGGGAGTCTTCTCTTCTCGTGAGGTGGCCAAAGTATTGGAGCCTTAGATTCAGGATCTGTCCTTCCAGTGAGCACTCAGGGCTGATTTCCTTCAGAATGGATAGGCTTGATCTTCTTGCAGTCCATGGGACTCTCAAGAGTCTCCTCCAGCACCATAATTCAAGAGCATCAATTCTTCAGCGATCAGCCTTCTTTATGGTCCAGCTCTCACTTCCATACATCGCTACTGGGAAAACCATAGCTTTAAATATATGAACCTTTGTTGGCAAGGTGGATGCCCATAGTCTGCTCTAATCCATCACCTGTGTCCTGTTTAATAGGCAAGGATCATTGCTTACTGGGAGAACAGCCTCAGGTTCGACCACAAGTACGGTATCTCTAGGTAGAGGTGAGAATGACTCCTGTCTGAAATCCAGGAGACCTGCTTCCAACCATTGTAGGCAGATGGACCAGTGGTCTGACTCATTTCAAAGCAATTTCCTACGCTGATTATGCAAACTGTAGTGTGATAAAGCTTTGTTTTCAAACTGGTGGCTCACGCATGCATGGAGAATGGAATTACAACAGCATCACAGCTAATGAATCACAGATTCTTAGTCTGCAGGTGTCCAGAAACAGATTGGAGTAACTGGCAACTGAACAAGGAGATCTCTATTTCAATTAAAATATATTATCAAGAGAGCTGTTTGGAATAGATGCATTGCTGGGTTCCAGAACGGATTTTTGGAGAAAATTTTGTATTTCTTTGCAAACAGCAACGACTCTCTTGATGATTTTCTGATTGCGAAAACTGCATCTACAGTTGGCGAAATAAGTAAATATTTAAATATATATATCACAGATTGTAAATAAAATAAAATAATTATTACAGTACAATCCTATACTTTTATAACCAGCAACAGGTCCCAAGTAGAGGTTAGCCTCACTGAACTCAACAGGGCTTACGTTTGAATAGACATGTGTAAGACTATGCTGTCAGTCAAGCATTAACCTCAGGCCATGAACTGATTCAAACAAATCTCACTGAACTGATACAGTCCTCATGTGAGAACTGTATCCTCTTGTTTGTTACATGGGGATTGTTTTGATTCAGTGAACAGAGGCATCTTACAGGGGGGGAACCCGTTAAGTTCCAAGGAAACTGTACAACGTTGCAGCTAATTATGGATTGGAAAAAAAATATAACTATGCTGACAATTCATTGGGTAAATTATGAGATCAATTTCAACATAAATCCAACAAGACAGTTTACTGACACCTTAGTGATTTTCACTTTTCGCAAAAATTATTTCAGTTGAAAACTCATTTTCTGCCCACATAATCCTGAGGAATGAAACATTTTGCTAATATTGGGGAGTTTTGTGGTTTCTTTCTTTCTTTCTTTCTAATATTGTGGGATAGGGAGTATGTAATGACCTGGATGTTGTGAGTTCATCCCCAGCCAGCATGGCTAAAGGTCAGGGATGGAGGGAATTGCAATCCAGAAACATTTGGCGGGTCACAGGTCCTTATCTCTGCTGCTGCAGCCCAAGATGTACAAAGGATCATCCTGTGAACTTATTACTGATATATTTTGATTTATTAGAACACAACATAAAACATGAGCCTGTTGGATCAGACCAATGGCATCCTGTTCTCATAGTGGCCAGCTGGACGCTTATGGGAAGCCTGCAAGCTGGACATGAGAGCAACAGTACTCTCCCCACTTGTGATTCTAAGCAGCTGGAGATTGAACAGAGCCATTGTCCTCCATGAGTTTGTCTGATCTCTTTTAAAGCCATCCAATTTGGTCACCATCACTGCCTACTGTAGGAGAGAGTTCCATAGTTTAATTGTGTGCTATTAGAAATCACGGGGAGGAGTGATTTATTTGGATGAACTAAATACTTTGTCACTGTCCTTTGTGTGTGGTACTCAGGTATATATATGAGAGCCATACATCGTCGTCGCCGTTTAGTCGTTTAGTCGTGTCTGACTCTTCGTGACCCCATGGACCATAGCACGCCAGGCACTCCTGTCTTGCACTGCCTCCCGCAGTTTGGTTAAACTCATGTTCGTAGCTTCGAGAACACTGTCCAACCATCTTGTCCTCTGTCGTCCCCTTCTAGTGCCCTCAATCTTTCCCAACATCAGGGTCTTTTCCAAGGATTCTTCTCTTCTCATGAGGTGGCCAAAGTATTGGAGCCTCAGCTTCACGATCTGTCCTTCCAGGGAGCACTCAGGGCTGATTTCCTTAAGAATGGATAGGTTTGATCTTCTTGCAGTCCATGGGACTCTCAAGAGTCTCCTCCAGCACCATAATTCAAAAGCATCAATTCTTCGGCGATCAGCCTTCTTTATGGTCCAGCTCTCACTTCCATACATCACTACTGGGAAAACCATAGCTTTAACTATACGGACCTTTGTCGGCAAGGTGATGTCTCTGCTTTTTAAGATGCTGTCTAGGTTTGTCATTGCTTTTCTCCCAAGAAGCAGGCGTCTTTTAATTTCGTGACTGCTGTCACCATCTGCAGTGATCAAGGAGCCCAAGAAAGTAAAATCTCTCACTGCCTCCATTTCTTCCCCTTCTATTTGCCAGGAGGTGATGGGACCAGTGGCCATGATCTTGGTTTTTTTGATGTTGAGCTTCAGACCATATTTTGCGCTCTCCTCTTTCACCCTCATTAAAAGATTCTTTAATTCCTCCTCGCTTTCTGCCATCAAGGTTGTGTCATCTGCATATCTGAGGTTGTTGATATTTCTTCCGGCAATCTTAATTCCGGTTTGGGATTCATCTAGTCCAGCCTTTCGCATGATGAATTCTGCATATAAGTTAAATAAGCAGGGAGACAATATACAACCTTGTCGTACTCCTTTCCCAATTTTGAACCAATCAGTTGTTCCATATCCAGTTCTAACTGTAGCTTCTTGTCCCACATAGAGATTTCTCAGGAGACAGATGAGGTGATCAGGCACTCCCATTTCTTTAAGAACTTGCCAAAGTTTGCTGTGGTCGACACAGTCAAAGGCTTTTGCATAGTCAATGAAGCAGAAGTAGACGTTTTTCTGGAACTCTCTAGCTTTCTCCATAATCCAGCGCATGTTTGCTATTTGGTCTCTGGTTCCTCTGCCCTTTCGAAATCCAGCTTGCACTTCTGGGAGTTCTCGGTCCACATACTGCCTAAGCCTGCCTTGTAGAATTTTAAGCATAACCTTGCTAGCGTGTGAAATGAGCGCAATTGTGCGGTAGTTGCAGCATTCTTTGGCACTGCCCTTCTTTGGAATTGGGATGTAGAGTGATCTTCTCCAATCCTCTGGCCATTGCTGAGTTTTCCAAACTTGCTGGCATATTGGGTTTAGCACCTTAACAGCATCATCTTTTAAAATTTTAAAAGAGCCATGCAAGGCAGGCTTAACTTAATCTGCCTGTTTTGCAACAATTGTAACAGGAAAACTAAATGTTTGAAGGGTCTGTGAAACAGTGGCAAATGCAGATAAGACATGTTTCCAGATCTCTCTGTGGCAAGTGTGACTGCAGTCCCTTTCTTCTGGTTCTTCATTATGTTTTGTTGGTAATTCTAATCTGAAACAAATCTTCAGTACAGTCATACCTTCAGGTTGAGTACTTTCAGGTTAAGTACTCCTCAGACCCAGAAATGTTTACTTCCGGGTTCCGCCACGCACGCATCCACAGAAGCGATCTTCGCGCATGCGCAGAAGTGCTCTACCGGCCCTTCGCACACGCACGCTATCGCCGCTCGGGTTAAGTACTTTTCAGGGTGCGAATGGCACCCCGGAACCAATTAAGTACTTAACCCGAGGTACCACTGTAAATGTTAATTTTTTTCATCTACAATACTGTCTTATTTATTTTATAGTACAGTACGTTGATTATTGCCTTCATTTTATGGATCAATGGTCTTTTTAGTATTAATTCATGTTAAATTGCTGTTTTAGGGGGTGTTTTTCATCGCCTGGAATGGATTAATCCACTTTCCATTACTTTCAATGGGAAAGTTCACTTCAGGTTAAGTACGCTTCAGGTTAAGTACAGACTTTTGGAACCAATTAAGTACTTAACCTGTGGTACCACTGTACCTGCGCTAACTATATTTGCACATGCATCTAACCTGTCATTCTTGTCCACATGGATAACATTATTATATACAGTAGTTCAGTCCCTAGGTGGCACTGGACTTAGTTGATTCTGGGAGGAGTCAGGAGTTTCCTGGTGCTAGTCTGTTCTTGCTGGAGAGTTAATAATTTTTTTTGTCTAACTTCCTGATCCTGGCTATTGTGTCCTGTATGCCTTCCAAGACATTGTATCTTTCTCCCCTTCCCTCTCCTACTGCTGAAATTTGGATGGTAAATTCTTTAGGGCAGTGACATACCTCTTTTGCTTATGCTATTCATTAGTAATAGTGGTAATTATAATAATCTGGTATCCGACCCAGTTTCAGCCCCACTGTGAAACCTTCAGTTCGACTGTCTAAATGCCATTCAGCTGAGATGGATTTGCAACCAATTTCCCCTTGAAATGTAATTGTGATTTACATGAAGTGTGTCATTACCTGAGGATCATGATGGAGGGCTGCCCAGTCTCACTCCAAGAAATCTCCCTCAATAATGTTACAAAAATACAGCTCTTATTGAAATAGCTATTAATGCCCAGAGCTGTGTTGAATGTCTATGAATTGCCCAATTACTAGAGATGGATGTGGTTTGCAGTGTTGCACATGGATATAAATGCATTGATCTTTCCCCCAAAGTTATTAAAGCCAGGAGGGATTGCAAACACTCCTGCTGCACAGTTCCATAATGCACCTTATTGATTCTATGAATTCACAGTAACTCAGCACTTGTTTTCACAGATGTCTGGTATCAACAGCAAATGCTGTTTTCAATGTATTTTTATTTGTTAAAATGCTTTAAAGGAGAGCTGAAAGCACATAGGCATTCCTAAATTTTCCCATGGCAGCATCTTCCAGGTAATAAAGGTAAACCAAAGCTTCTGCTGAGAAGAATAAAGGCAGCCCAGAGGATAGCATGCCTTATCCACAAATACATTCAAAAGTCCAGCAAAATGTGCTCGCTTTGGCAGTGCATATACTAAAATTGGAACGATACACAGAAGATTAGCATGGCCCCTGTGCAAAAGTCCAGCAAAATGTATGGGTTGTATGCAACCTCTATTTTTCTGTTTCTCTGCTCTAGGTCTTTGCAAGAAGTTGGGCTGTTTAAATACTGCTTGAGGAGCATTGAAAAGTTCTGGATGATTTTGTTGTTCAAACCATAGCTGCCAAGTTTTCCCTTTTCTCGTGAGGAAGCCTATTCAGCATAATGGAAAATCCCTTAAAAAAAGGGATAACTTGGCAGCTATGGTTCAAACAGAGCAGCAGAGGTTTTTTTTTTTTAACTAACTAACTAACTAACTAACTAACTAACTAACTAACTAACTAACTAACCACAGTTGAAGAAACCTATGTAATATTGTTAACCTCTCTTGCAAGTCTGAGTTCATTCTGAGCCTTGGCCCACTGAACCTTTCCCCTGCAACTACTAGCTGCTTGTGTATACTCTTCCTTTGTGATTTTGCCTTTCTTCCATTTCGTGAACATGCCTTTTTTGAATCTCAGCTCATCTGTCACTCTTTATGCAGCCACACCGGTTTCTTTAGATACCTTCCAACTTTTCTTTCTTGTTGGAATTGTCTGCCTTTTTGCATTCAGAATTTTATCTTTAAGAAAGTCCCATCCATCTTGGACTCCCTTCTCTTTGAGTATTTCTGACCAAGGGATCTCACCCCACCCAGTAGTTCCTTAAGCTTTTTGAAAACAGCTTTCTTATTGTCCAGAGTGCATGTCTGACTACACACTGACAGGAAGGAAACAGAACAAGAAATACTGAGGAAAGGGATGTCTTAGACAAATCCTAGCTGGAATAAGAAAATTGGTAGAGACTGTTGAATACATATCCGTGTGCTCTGAGTAGCCGCCAAATTCCAAAGAGTTCAAACAATTCTGGATTCTTTCCTCTAAATCTTATTTTTTTTGAAAACTTGAAAGACATTGATTTTGTATTGAACTTGCATTAATATTTATATCTACTTCCTCAGACACGCCTGTCATTGTACACTGGAGAGGTGAAGTCAGCATCTACTCAGTTTGCCACATCTTTTTCAAGGGGGAAGGCATTTGGGTAAATAAGCTCAGAAGTCACCATGGTACATGCACAAAAAATGTGAGCATTCAAGTTCCCTCATACAAATTCCTGCTACGTGGAACTAAGTAAAACTTACCTCATGCAGACCTCCTTATCTCAGAAACAAATTGTGGATGCAATACTAACAAATATTTTTTTAAAAAAACAACCTTTGAGGCGCATCAGCTTGATGTCTGCCTCCATTCAGATAAGTGCTGCATCATTAGAACTTAATTCTATTTGAAGAAACGTTAGCATTCTAAACCCTTTGGCAAGAAACCTTCCTTTTGGGGGACTGTCTGCCTCCACCCTTTTGCATGTGCTCATTCAGTATCGGTTTTATATCTCACTCTCCATGCTCTACACCGAGAAAATCCTTTAGGCATCTTGCAATTAGCATTTATTAGTCACATTGGCTCATTCAGAAAATTTACAATCCAGGGCTAATTTCACACGAGTTCATAAAGGAGCAGATCAATTTCAGAGAGTCTAAAATAAAGTAGAGCTACCACATTCAATTGACAGGGTCGGGAAATAAATGACCCCGCTTTTACTTGATGAGACTCATAACAGGTTTTAAAAGAGTGTGCCATGTTGCCTATCCTGCTAATGATCATTAAGCTCTCCATTCATGAGACTTGCTAGTCCTACAAATGAATTTGACTGTCAGAAGTAACAATTTGTTCAAGGAAACTCAAAAGTGACCCAAAAGACACCATGAGGTGGATCGTTGTCCTCACTCCTCAGAATGAAGGCACAAGGCAGAAACGTGGCTTTCAGAAAAGTTAGCAATTGCATTAAGTAATGAAGTCCCCACTTTCCTACACGAGGCTCAGTATTTTCCTCAGCCAAGCCCTTTCCCCAGCTATCCACCTTTTAGGTCAGCTGAAGGGATACCTATATATAGTCCCCGGTTTCCTGGTGTTTGCCATGGCCCTAAGAGCTAGCCAGCAACATGAGGTTGACTGGAGCTCTTTCCATCATCTCAAAGATGCCTCTGAGTGCTCACCATATCAGACTGTCCTATCCTGCCCCCTGCCCACAATAGCCATCATTTGCAAATGAGAGGATATTAAGAAAGCCAGCCCACCAGATCAGTTTACCTGCCCCATTCCGTTATATGGAATGGGTGGGAAAAGGGACAACCACGGGCCAATTGTGGAACTGCCCCCAAAGTTCTTAGCCTCAGCCCCTGAGAGGGCAGCTACCTAACCCCCCCCCCCCATTGCTAGATTGGGATGGGTGGGCAGAATCCTGTGCTGCAGGAAAGAGCTGTGAGGTGGCAGCACTGGAATGTTTTAAAGCTGTGAAGTTAAAAGTGATGAGGAGAACAGGCAGAATTTGATAATAAAGAGTATTACTACTTAAGACTGCTGCTACTATCACTTGGAGCTAAGCCCAGCCACCTAGAGGCAAGAATGAGTCTATAGCAGGCATAGGCAACCTTGGCCCTCCAGATGTTTCGGAACTACAATTCGCATCATCCCTGACCATTGGTCCTGTTAGCTAGGGATCATGGGAGTTGTAGTCCCAAAACATCTGGAGGGCCGAGGTTGCCTATGCCTGGTCTATAGGATAGGAGGTGCCTGCCATCTACAGGTAGGAATGTGTAGGTGCATGCAATACATACACAGAAAATATGGCATCTCTGCATCCAACATTGGGCAATGTAGTTCAAATCTCCGGGTGGGATATGGACAAACAAACAGGACAACTGTCACAATACCTGCCTCCCCGCTACTTGCAGGCATCCTAGGGAAATCTGACTGCCCTGCCACCTGAGACAGAATGCTGAAGTTAGCTGAATGTTTCCATCTCATCCAGCAAAGCATTTTTTTTTTACACTGCAAAGGACAACCCCTTCCTCAGATTGCACATTATTTCCCTCAAAGAATTCTGGGCACTGTAGTTTACCCCTCACATACTTCCTACACACACACACACACACACACACACACACACACACACACACAAAGACACACACACACCTGAATTTTGTGATGGCGTGTGGGCTTTGAATGTGCTTTAAAGCCATAGTGTGGGTGCAACCCTAATCTCATGCAGAGGGTGGCAAGCTGTACTGGCCCTACTGCCATTCCTTTTTGCAGGTAAAACAGGAAAGGCCAACTTAGGGCATGAATTTGACAACACCCAGCCAAAGCCCTTGGGGCATCCCTAAAGTTAACAAGCACACATCACTGAAAGGAGAAAGGAGAGGGGAAAATAATAACACTGACTTCCGTTTACTGCCATGTCAGGGAACAAGTGGGCCTCCGGAAGTTATTGGACTACTGTACAGTTCCCGTCACCCCTGACTATTGTCCATGCTGGCAGGAGCTGATGGGAGTTGGAGTTCAACACAACAGATAGACGGCAACAAGTTCCCCATCCCTGGGACTCCTGTACCAGAGAACTGCTCTGGTACTTCTGTCTGTAGCAGCACAACTAGGTATGTATCGTTACACGGGTCTCAAGGGAAGTACTTAATTTAAAGCTTTCAAACTTGATTCTTTCTCTGGCAGAAAGAATACTTTAGTGCATGTTATATTATGGCAGCTCTAGAATGCTCACGTGTCCTGTACCGTTAACTGAAGAAAGTGGGTATGTATCTCATGACAGATTGGTTATCATCTTATATATATAAAAATGTAAACTGGGCATGTTTGCGTGTCTCCACTTTTTACCAAAACTGCACACTATTGGTGACATCACAAAAGACCACAGCAACCACCTGAATATGGGCCTTTTACAGAAAACAACAGCAATGCCCAGCATTGCCCAGCCGGGAGAACCAGCTAGGCCACAGGGGTTTGCGAGGGGGAGAGATAGAGGGGTTGGGGTGACGGGTGCCGTCATGTGGAAGGAAGATGACGTCACACAGCATGGGGAACAGAGAGAGGGGTGTCGTGCTGTCATGTGACTGGGGTGAGGAACGAGGGCACTGACTGGAGGAGGGCCCTGCCTTTGGGGAGGATGAATGTGTTGGGGCGGGGTGGGGGGATTTCACTGAACACTATTGGTTGGGGGAGTCAGGGTTGGGACGGGACGGAATTTTAAACAACACACATATTGGGGGGAATGATTGTATGCAAAATGAAGGGGGACTCTGAAGGTTAGGGGCCACCTAGTAATAAATATAATCACACCTAATTCTTATGCACTAAGGAAGCTTTGATCTACCTTCTTCTTGTTGTTATTCTAAAAAAAAAAGATGCTTACCTGCACACACCTAGAGAAGGGATCAACTCATTCTTCGCCTTCCCTTATTTTATCACCCACCCACCCCTAAAATACATTAAGCACTTTACAAGATGCTAAGTATTTTACAAGATGCTAAGTGCTTGACAGCCCTTGCAGAGTGATTACTTGTTATTGACTTATCATATCCTCCAGAGGCAGCTGGCTCCACATATCTCAGCTATGATCATATGAAGCAAATTGCAAACTTATTTCGCAGCTACAAGGAGCTCTCTTGGCAGGCTAGATGATAAAGCAAAGAGCGCCAGGACTTGGATTCCTATATAGATCAGGCCTTTAAAAATGCTGGCATCTCCTGGTAACGTCTGCCGATGTTTCTGCAATAGCAGTGCTATTTTATTTGTGCTATAATATATACAAAATCTATTTGCCTGGCGCTCCATGCTTCTTTGTTCAATTATTTGCATACCTGTTTGTACAAAGCACTAAAATGCTACTATATAAACACTTAGTATGTAGGAGGATCAAGTTCTCATCTTTGTTTTCAAAACCAGAGTTGCATTTTGAAATATAAACCTGGAATGAAATGCAAGGTGTTATTACCTATGTAAATATTTAAACGGAATGGTTCTGTTTAATTGATCTTCACACTTCCTTTTGCTTACCGAATAGACAAAAAGTTACATTTTCAAAAGCACCTGAAATCCCATTTTCAAAACTAGCCATGTAAATTATTGAAAAGCTGAGTATAGTCACAGAATTTAGTCAGTCCCATTATACTGTCAACCAAACATGTGGCTTCATTGCGTTTTCCAGGTTCCACATGGCACCTTCCCTGGCGACAATTGGGCAGGGGAGATTCTGCTTTAAATTCTTGTTACATTTACATTATTTAGCATGCAAAGTAAAGCACACATTTTTACATGCATATACTAATGAGAGTGGTTTTCAGGGTCTGCAATTTCCCAAAAATAATTGGATCCATCAACCGTCAGATAAACAGAGTAGAAAAAAGACAACAGGAAAGAGACATTTTCTTGGCTCCAGAACCCTGACTTCTCACACCATTTATTAGCCACATTCCAAAACACCAATAGGATCAGCTGGATTGCCATCAAGGAATCTGTTCCAACTCTTATGTGGAGTCCCCTTAGACAAGCAACAATTGCACTGAGCAATTGCCCAGTAGGAAGACCGAGGATTCACCTGAAGGACCGGCAGGTGTGATGATGACTGCAAAAGACAAGATGCCTAAAGACATTTTTATCTGTCGGAAAGTGTCCCTTATGGTACAGTTCTACAGACAATTGTGCTCACTGTTTCTGATTTGATTTGTTGGTTTTTAAGGATTGTTTTGTGATAGTTATGGGATTTTGTTATTTTTGCTGAGGAAGGGTGGCCCATAAATCTATCAGGTAAATAAATTTCAGTATGCACAGGGCAACCAGTTGCACATCTAGTGGTTGGGTATGGGGCTGGATTTGACCTCAGGCAACTCAGGACGCAACATCTACAAGAAGTGTGTGTGTGTGTAAGCTGGAAAAAACCTAAGGTGGTTCTGAGGTCTGGAAAGAAAAAAATTCCCGGTCTCAAGGAAGCCAGAGTTCTGGCTTCTAAAGGCTAACAGCAGGCTTCCTCAACCTCGGCGCTCCAGATGTTTTGAGATTCCCAATTCCCATCATCCCTGACCACTGGTCCTGCTAGCTAGGGATCATGGGAGTTGTAGGCCAAAAACATCTGGAGGGCCGAGGTTGAGGAAGCCTGGCTTACAGGGTTGGCAATAAATTGGGAGCCAGTGGCGGGGTAATTATTAGAGTATCCGACGAGGACCTTGGTGACCAGGGTTCAAATCCCCACTAAGTCATGAAGTTCACTAGTTAAACTTGGCCCAGTCTCTCTCTCTCTCTCAGCCTAACCAACTTCAGAGGGTTGTTGTGAAGATAAAATGGAGCCTAAGCTACCTCACAGGGTTGTGAGGACAAAATGGAGGTTAGGGAACCTTGTACACTGCTTGAGCTTCTTGGAGGAAGCGCATATATATGATTTATTTTAAAAAAATTCCATGTAATATACACGTACCAAGGAAACTGTGCACTCTTTAAATCTGAGTGTGTGTCTTTCACCTGTTTTCCTTTCAGGATTTGTGCAACAAATTCTACCTTTATCTCTTCATTATAAATTGTCACTGTCAGGAATTTCCCTCTTACTGAAATCAAATCACATCAGACTTCATTCTAGTGTTCAAATGGTTAGCCTCCAGGCATAGTATTTTTCAGCAATGGATTTCAATTAACTTTGCATTTAAAAAAAACCCACCCAAAATGCGTGATGTGAGCAAAGGAAGACTTTTTCAAAAAGCTCCCATTTTATTTAAACCAACTCTTTGTTTAATCTGTATAGGAGAGAAAGGAAGCACAACCAGCAGCTGGCAATTAACAAAACGAATCAGCTTTGCTAGAGCTCAGACTCTTCTTTCCCAGGTGTTTGCAGCCTGGCACCAATATCCCTTCATTTGGCTGGTGCCGACCATGATCATGCCCAGAAGTAGAAAAGAGCTGAGCATACACTGAAGCAGAGATGGTTCTGTATTTGAAAATGGAATAAAGAATAGGAATTATATTTTCCATTTACGTCCATTGATATTTAGAATGCAGGCAGTCCTTCCACTCACGTTGCCCAACAACTGGTATTCAGAAGTATGCTGTCTTTGACAGTGGAGAAAGAACAAGGCCATCAGGCTTAGCAGCCACCAATGTAATGTAAATTATGTAAAGACTAGCCTTAGCTTCAGTTTTCTATGCTTACCAGGCTAACAATCCTTTTGTGTGGTGGAGGGGAAGACATTTTACGGTTTCCTTCATCTCTCTTACGCACAGAATGTGTGAGGCAGATGCTCCACTGGGCAACAGAGTTCCCCAAACTTGGGTCTCCAGCTGTTTCTGGACTACAACTCCCCTCATCCCTAGCTAGCAGAACCAGTGGTCAGGAATGATGGGAATTGTAGTCCAAAACAGCTGGAAACTCAAGTTTGTGAAACCCTGGTCTAGAAGAATGCAAGCCCATATGTGCACAGAAGGAGCATGTGTTTGGATGATGTCCTCCCAAGAACCTATACACAAATGGGCCACCACCGCTGAGAAGGTCGTCGGTGTATCACTCAATGGACTAAGACAGGCATGGCCCTCTAGATGTTTTGGGACTACAACTCCCACCATCCCTAGCTAACAGGACCAGTGATCAGGGATGATGGGAATTGTAGTCCCAAAACTTGTGGCGGGCCAAGTTTGGCCATGCCTGGACTAAGAGGATCAGGACCAGGTCTCATGTATCTAACTGCTTTTTGCATATATATATATATTTAAATCTCTCTGGCAAGCATGCCGAAGTACAGGTGGTGAATTAGAAACATAGGCAGCTGCTTTACACCAAGTCAGAATATTGGTTTGTTTAGCTCAGTGCTGTACACAAGGGCTGAGGCTGATGAGGTTTGGAGTCCAAATACATCTGAAGGGACATCCCTTAAGGTTCCTTGCTCCTGGACTATACAAACTGGCAGCAGCTCTTTGGGATTATGACATGAGGTTTCCCCAGCCTTACCTGGAGATGTCAGGGATTGAAAATGTTAAACTCTCCATACAAAGCAGGTCTGCTGGGTCTTCCTCTTAGCTTCATTTCACTGGTTCCAATGGCCTACTCACGGTACTCTAAGTATGGCTAATGACAGATGTAACAATAATATAATGTATTGCCAGCATGTCAAGCGAGGAAGAGAGAGGTGGGCAACAGAACCAGAAGCAATTTAGCAGGTATGTCCAGAGAGGTAGCCTTGTCAGTCTGTTGCAGTCTTGTGCCGCCTTTCAAAACTAACAAGTTCGTGCATCTGACAAAGGGGGTTGTGGTTCATGAACCCTTACGACACAATACAGTTTGTTAGGTTTTTTTGGGTGCTCTTTTGTTGCTACAAGCCGCTGTTGTCCGTTGTCAATGGAGGGGTGTTTCAAAAGCGGTGAAATGTTAGCGTTACTCATATATCAGTCTGAAGCATATTGTAAAAAGCTTTTCTTGCCTTTTTGAGGATGGGAAAGGTGATAGAGTATTATATCAATACCAGTATCTTTCTTCACAGGAATGAGATGCTGGAGTCGCTTTTATATGACAACAAAGAGGAATGTCAACGCCGAGGGCAGAGGTCACAGGATCCAACACTGAAATTTGCCATGTCGGAGGGCACCCAGGCGACATGAATTTATTTAGCTCAAGAGGGCAGATTTTCCAGAAGGACCTTCATATGTTGTGACAAGTGCCTGTGGCTTGTTTCATATTTCCCTGAATAAATTCTGTGACAAAAGGAAGGGAGAAGGGCGAGGAAAGAGAGTTTTTGACAGGCATACTGATCAGTCAAAATTACCCTCGCTTGCAGCGGCTGCCGGGGTTTCTGGTTGGGAAGGAGACTTTTGATCAATCCCTTTGTCAGGTTGCACAAGATGGCAATAAGGTGCAAGCAACATCTGTTCCCACACATCACCTCCCCAAAGACCTTGCTTTAAAATGAATTTTGAGATGTGTCAGCTTTGGCTTTCGCTTTGCTCACAGACAAGATGCAACTGTTTAGAGAAAAGATCCTCTCTTTTTCTCTCTCTCTTTTTAAAAAGGCTACTTTCTGCTCCCCTTTAGTCTGTAAAACAAGGCATTTCACAGAACAGAGAGAGACTGAAATCAATCCAACCCAAGGACCCTATTTATGCTGCAAGTATCAGTCTTTTAAAACAAAGGACTGATTTAAAGGAGAGAGCACCTACAGGGCCATCCCACTGCCACTGCCGTGCCCTGTTGTTTAATGAATCTTTCACTTTCTATACCCTTTCAAATAAAATAGTACTTTCCAAGACTGTATTCCCTTCTCCAGTGCTAAAGTGGACATCTCCCTTAAAAAAAACACACCCCAAAAATGTGATGATGTTTTACCTTTGCAGCCCTGCCCATTGCATGGGCAGAACACAACACCTTTCAGAGTTTGGATTATTTAAGGGACTACAGTCATACCTTGGTTTAAGTACGCTTCGGTTTGAGGACTTTCAGTTTAAGTACTCTGCGGACCCATCTGGAACGGATTAATCCCCTTTCCGTTACTTTCAATGGGAAAGTTCGCTTCAGGTTAAGCATGCTTCAGGTTAAGTACAGACTTCCAGAACCAATTACACTAATACTCGGGTTAAGTATGCTTCGGGTTTAGTACTTTCAGTTCAAGTACTCCACGGACCCATCTGGAACTGATTAATCCACTTTCCATGACTTTCAATGGGAAAGTTCGCTTCAGGTTAAGTACACTTCAGGTTAAGTACAGACTTCCGGAACCAATTGTGTACTTAAACCGAAGTGCCACTGTACTCTGGTCCATGGAGTCACGAAGAGTTGGACATGACTAAACGACTAAACAAAAACCCAAAAAACCCTCTCTATTGTTCTTTCTGCATGTTATATGGTACCACTGATGACAGACAAGGGCTAGTGCTAGTAAGTTGTTAAAATTATAATTTATTTTATTTCATCATCTGTAAAGGACTTAACAGATGGGCCTGAGCATTGTCAGACAAACTGTCATGTAGTATACAAATAAAACAAAAACGTGTTGTTGTTTTTTCAGAAAATGCATGACTCCCAGCCAGAAATAGCCCTCAATCTGTTTTGAGTTTCCTTGGTTATAAAGATTGGCATTAGCTTTTTTTTCATGCCGGCAGCACCCAACTATGCTGTGTTCAGAAATCAGAACAGCATATATTGTATTTCTGCATCTATCTTTAGGAAAGTGAAATGAGCACAGCTAAGTAAAATTATCACAGAACTACGGTAAATATCTGAGACGAGTTAAAGAAGAGCTTTCTTTTAAATGTTCATCCAGTCAAAAGCTACATTTGGAAACTTGGATACCAAATTTTTGATTACAAACGTGCAAACGTTAATTTTGAGGTGGAATCGAAATCGGAATAGTGAATTCTGAAAATGTGCTGAATTGTATAGTATCAAACATTTCATTTCATATCTATTTGCTACTTCTGGACTGTAGATAAATACTGAAATAGTCAATGCTTCAGAATTTTACATTTTTCCATGTTTGATGCCTATGTCTTAACCATAGCTGCCAAGTTTTCTCTTTTCTCGCGAGGAAGCCTATTCAGCATAAGGGAAAATCCCTGTAAAAAAGGGATAACTTGGCAGCTATGGTCTTAACTGGTTAAGCTATTGCCACCATAACAGGTAAGGACACATTCTTGAAACGCATCAAAGCTAAGCCCCTTGAGGGTATCTTTGGCCATCTGGAGCAAAGCTTTACAAAATACTTCATCTAGGAAGAGTGAAGAGCAGCTGAGCTATCTAAGCATTTCATGATCAGACACTTCAGAGTGTGTCTTGCAGCGCGATCTTGCAGCGCCTCAACTCTACTTTCTTTGACTTTTGCTGGTGCTTCCAGCCACTTTAAATGTCTTCCAAGGTCACTGCTTTGTCTCTGCATCATCAGCTATGACACCTTGCTTTGCAAACAGTACATTTCTCAACTGCTACTCATTAACATCCAGAGGCAAGCTGTCAGACATAAAAATATTCTTTCCCCAGTATTTCTTGCTGTAGGCTTGTATGCCACTTAAATTCCACGCAGCTAATGTCTTCTGACTCAACAAGGCAAGCTGGTGCCGCACAATGAAAGAAAGCGAGGAGGAAGAGAAAATAGCTTCTTTGGCTTTTATTTCATGGTAACCCTCCCCTCAAAAGGGAGAATATCTTAATTGATAGTGAAGGTTAGTAGTGTGAATTGCAAATCACTGGAAGGAGTTGGGTAGCTGCCCTAACTCAGATTTATGCATCTGATTATTTTGAACCTTGAGTAATGACAACTTTTAACCCAGCATGAATTGATATAAGAATAGAGGATCAGTCCACTTTTTCCTTTTTCAACTGCCCTGAATAAATTTAAATTTTGCTGATCCCAACTTCCCCTGCAACTCCCACCCCAATCTCAGCATATGCTGAGAAGCGTAAGAACAGCACTTTAAATGATCAAGTGTTGAGCAAGATAATGTTTAATGCCAGTGATTTCTTTACTTCCTGGCCTTTACAGCTATAGATGTAGATGGATGGAGGAAATCAGAAGGCTCTTGATCACAACCTCAGAAATTCAGGTGATACTAGGTTATATGCCATGCTCCCAGGGCCGTCTTTAGCATATGTGCCGCTGGGGTGCAAAGATCCATCCAGTGCCCCCAAATTAACTTTTATGGCTTTTTTTTTTGGTATGGGGGAAGCCAAAGTTGTTGACCTTCTCTTAGGGGGGAAAATCACTCACCTGTAACAACAGTGCAGTGGAAAAAACTGGTTTTTGTTTCCTGACTCGTCAGGAATATTTGATGCTACGGAGTAACAGAGCGACCCGTGTGTGTGTGTGTGTGTGTGTGTGTGTGTGTGGACTTTCGCTCCATTGCTTTTCACTGCCGCCGATCGAGAGGGACCAGTATACAGTAGGTATACATTTGGCGGCCCCCAGAATTCAGCACCCGGGTGCCCCGCACCCCTTGCACCCCTGGGTAAAGTCGGCCCTGAATGCTCCACATGTGGTCCAACAGGACTTCTATTTCCTCTCCTCCCTGGTCTCTGCCCCCTGGGTGGTCTTCCTATCCCTCTGGACCTGCTTTTGTGGGCCTGTGGAGGGCTAGAGGGGACAAGACAGGAAGAGGAAGATCCATTGCGTGCACTGAGGTAAACTGCACCAGCAGTTTCATGTTGTGACTGCATGGTGAGAGATGTATTGTGGCGTGGGGTGTGTAGTGAGAGTCCTGGTCCTGCCTCCTTTCCCTCTAGCGTTGCTGCCAACCAAGCATGCAAAAAATAAACCACTTAGAGCTAATGGATGAGTAAGTAGTATATAAATTCTGTTAATTTTTATTTTTTAATAAAACAACAACGAATCAAACAAATTTGGCCTTAATTCTGCTATAACCCAGGTTGGGATCTGAACCTGTATTGTGGGTTTCCCATCATTGTACCTTGCCTCATGTGGGAATGGGGAACCTATGCCCCTTAGTCCAGATATGGGCCAACTGTTGCTGTCCTGAAGGCGTTGGACTTAATCCTCCCATCATCCTTGACTACTGGCCATGCTGGCTGGGGCTGGTGCATCTTTATAGCTGAAGGACCTCAGTTTCTCCAACCCAGATGTAGTGAGATAGCAGCATGTGTGCTGTCACGGATCCCTTTATTGCTAGCAAAAGGTTCCCTCACAGACGTCTATCACACCCGAAGCAAGATTTGAACATTTATGGCATGGTAGACATGCCTCCTTCCAAGCAAGCTGCCTGTCCAGTAAAAGAGATAACCGGGAGGGTAGGGGGGTGATCATTTATTTAGCAGCTGCTGAATTTGCTGTGGTTCCTGTGGTGTCCTTGTATCTATTGGTGACACACACACACACACACCTGCATGCATGTGGCAGGATATAATAAGGGCTTGTTGTGGGGCCATTTAGATTAGCTCGGTCCCAGCCTGACATGTGCGTTTTATTGGCATGCTACTCCAGCATGGTTAACATAGACTCTGGCAGAGTGGCTACATTCTCCGTTTTGCATTTCTGGGGTTTCCTTCCTAACTTTTCTTCAGGGAGTAAACAAGATCCTACCCTGATGTTAACACCATTGTTAGTAGGCCAATGACACAGCTGCGGGTAGCTGGATGACTCTGTTGATGCAAGTAAGCTGCTCTAGCAAGATACTGGCCACCATCTGCATGCACTTTCTGCATTCTCCAAAACTGTTTTGACTTCATTCTGCTCTCAGTTGCTTCATTCTGCGCTGCACAACGCTTCAGTGGTACCTCGGGTTAAGAACTTAATTCATTCTGGAGGTCTGTTCTTAACCTGAAACTGTTCTTAACCTGAGGTACCACTTTAGCTAATGGGGCCTCCCGCTGCCGCTGTGCAACCGCCGCACGATTTCTGTTCTCATCCTGAGGTGAAGTTCTCAACCTGAGGTACTATTTCTGGGTTAGTGGAGTCTGTAGCCTGACGCGTCTGTAACCCGAGGTACCACTGTACAGAGTTCATGTCAACAGGGTAGCAAATCAGTATTCCCATTTCCAGATGGGGAGAAAAGCATCTGAAGAAATGAGGAAAACACTGGACCATAAGGTGGGGTCGCAATGTGAGGTCTGACATAGGCAGGTTCACCTACTCACTACAGTTTTATGTGACTATTTACTTTGGCATGCAAAAAATTTAAAATAATGGTTGCCATAGTAACTGCTACAACACTTGATCCTTAAGCTACCTCCACCATACAGAGCACCTCTTTATAGAAGCCATTGACTAATATGCTTTGTGAACTTCCTCACTCTGACAACGTTTCAAAGGTGGAGGCAAACTGAGAGAATTCCACTGTGGCCATTTCAGAGAGTCGCACACATTTGAAATTGGATTTAAGGAGGAATCTGAAAATTCACTTTGACAACAGTTGAACTCTCTCATGTAGCTGCAAAAAGCTGCCGAGAGACAGAAAATGCAAACTACCAAGGGCCTTTCCAAATGACCAAAAATAATTAGTGTTACATTATCTAGCATATGGTCTGAGCAACAATAGTAATGTGATAGCTGATTAAGTTGTAAAAAGGGATGGAATTTTGTGAAAGGCTTGATGTCAAGCTTATCTACACTGATTATTTTTTCCTCATTCCTGTCTTGCTCCTTGATCTCAACAATGGTGTTTTTTTTAACAATATCTCACACATCAAACACATTGTTTTTGACATTATTATATGTCAGGATAGTGGGGGGTCCCCAAGTCTTTTTTTAAAAACCCCTCTAAATGTAGACTGCCACTACCTGCTGAGGCTAAAGGACCAAGAGGAGTCCAATTTGGGAAATTAGACTCAAGAAAGCCCCAGGAGATGAGAGGCCCCACAGCAGCTCTCTCTCCTGAAGTCCCTCACTTGAGAAGAGAAGGGGAAATCCTGAAAGGGTAGCTTCCGTGAACCAAGATGGTCCAAAACACTGAGAATAAAATCAAGGCAGTTTCCAATATAGCTTCCATCGATAAGCAGCTAGATTTGTTAAACTAGCAAATGAGCAGCAATACAAACATCCTGTAATCCAATACAGATATAATTATTTAAAAAAATAAACCAAATTATAATTTCAGGAGTATTTGAATCGCAGCACACATGCCAAGAAAATAAGAAAAGGCTAGTTTAGGATGAAATGCTTTCCCACCAACTCTCTGGCCCCCCAGAGAGACATTGGCTTGACAAGACTGGTCCTTGAACATAGCTCAGCAAAATCGGATAAAGACAAAAGAGCCATCAATAAGTCACTGTGGTGGCACCTTCAAGGGGCTAGCGGCCAGCGGGGGGCAAACGATGTATGAGGTAGAGATATTTCATACCTTTCTGCCCAGAGACAGCATAACCTGCTTCCCAAGCAATCCCAGGGCAGGGTTGCTAGAACTTTCCAGAAACTAGTGAGGAGACGCAGTCCCATGACAGGCCCAGCAGCAAGATGTTGTTATATTGGCCTAGGAATGTATGCTGACCTTGGAGACACAAGTTTAGGTCTGTAAATCCCAGGCAGCTAGCAGCTACTAGGGAAGAAGTCGTATTCTCAGGTGCTCTGGAGTTACCCTGAAATCTTAGCCACCAATGAACCAAAGTTTGCTCCAACTCCCCAATTTGCCCCCCAATTTGCTCCTATAACACACAACAAAGCATATAATCATCTAGAAATGCTTATGTGGTCACTAAATGCAAGAGACTATCTGATGCAGGCAAAACTCAATTGGGTTAGACTCACCAAATTCCACATATAAATCCATTTGAAATGGACTCCTCCTTCTCCATCCCCGGTTGTAACCATGCTGTTGGTGGGCATTGGAAGGCCAATCTTCATGTAGCTTTTCGCCGCTGTTGTCAAATAGGGAGGGATGCATTCTTGGTTCACAGTACGTTTGAAAGAGGGCCTTGTTTAACTTCCAAAATATACACTTTAATAAAGGGAGATGGAGATTGTTGCAAGAGAAATGGGGTGGATACGCTTGTAGGTATTTGGGTAGTCTTCAAAGGGTTCCCAGCTGCATGGGATTCAGCCGCTAGTGAAGCAAGCAATTCAACATTTTTAAAAATGTAGTAATGGTTTTGGAAGTCACAAATGCAGAGATGCTGGGAAGGAACTGTGTCACTTCTCAACAGTTATATCCATGGGCACTAAACATAGGTACACATTCAGCACGGCACTTACAATCACAATTGTATAAAAGCATATAAAATAAATAAAAACAAGAATTCAAAGAAATAAAAACAGGGTCCAATGTTATGGGTCACGGAAAGCCTGGGCAAAAAGTAATGTCTTTACAAGATGAAGTTAGTTCATGTATACTTCATGTATGGCAGAGGGAAGGGCATTCCACAGAACGGGGCAATAGTGGAAAATGCCGATTTGTTGAAATTTTGCAGCAAATGCTAGAAAGATGGTATAATCTCAACAGCTGTGTTAGCCGGAGGATAAGTATTTGGGAAGCTGCACAACAACTGCATAACGATGTATATTTATTGCACTATAAAGCCATCAACTGGAAGGGTCCTAGAAGAAGAAAAACAAGATATATTTTATGAGGGGGCCAGGGCAGGAGGAGCACGGTGCTCACAAACATGACACTCAGTCTATGAGGCATTTGTCCCAACATTTTAGCCCAGGCATAGGCAAACTCGGCCCTCCAGATGTTTTGGGGCTACAACTCCCATCATCCCTAGCTAACAAGACCAGTGGTCAGGGATGATGGGAGTTGTAGTCCCAAATCATCTGGAGGGCCGAGTTTGCCTATGCCCATTTTAGCCTATGCTGGGTTTCTGTGACTTGCATCTAATGTATGAGTGGTCATTAGCTATCAAACTCACTGAAATAAAAATAAAGAAGGCTGTTAAAAACCAACAAATGCAATAGGTGCTTTAAAAAACCTGATTTGTAAGGGGATAATCATTTTGAACGTAACTGTTTTCAAGGGATTACATGATGCAAGTATAACCAGCAATAAAATGTTGCAGTGCTCCTGTTCATTTTTCGAGTGCAGGGTGCCTCGCTAGATGAATTCGTTTTGTGAAAAATTCATCTAGCGAATCGCAGTTTCCCATAGGAATGCATTGAAATTTAATTAATGCGTTCCTATGGGCAAAAATAAATAAAATAAATAAATTTCAATGCATTCCTATGGGATTCGCTAGACAAACTTTTCGTTATAAGAATTGACCCGTGGAACGAATTAAATTCGTCTAGCGAGGCACCACTGTAGTGTCCTTTTCCAGAGTCTTTCCCAGGCCTACCAAGAGATGGCAGAAATTGAATCTGTGTACAAGGGCTATGATCCTTTGCCTTAAAAAGTCACCAAATAAGTTACCTCAATCCAGGGGTGGCCAATTCATTCTGAAGTTCATAGGACACTTACGAGCTGGGGGTGGGATGTATTCCTGAGCCCCTTCTAACTCCTAGAATACCCAGGCTAGCTTCCTGGTGAGGTAATGGCCCTCTTACGGTGGGCCATTAAGGTCATACCCGCCAACATTTCTCTGATGAAAATAGGAACATCCCATTCCATAATGATAATTTTACTATTTATACCCCACACATCTTACTGGGTTGTCCCAGCCACTCTGGGCAGCTTCCAACATAGATAGAAACATAATAAAACATTAAACATTAAAAAACAACAGAACAATAACACTTCCCTATACAGGATTGCCTTCAGACGGCTCAGGGGTCGGATAACTCCATACCCTCCAACATTTCTCCAATGAAAATAGGGACATCCTAAGGGAAAGTGGGACATTCTGGGATCAAATCAGAAACTGGGACGGCTTCTCAAAATCAGGGACGTCCCTGGAAAACAGGGACACTTGGAGGGTCTGTAAGTTAACAAAGGAAATGGATCCATGCCAGACACCAAAAGGGTGGGTCCCCTCCCTCAATTCACTGGTAGTCAGAACGCCAAAGGCCAGAGTTGGAGATGCATTGGTTGCACTACTCTAAAACCAACTCTGAAGGGGATCCTTGCTACAATAGAAAAGGCAAGGGAACAGCTCTGAGCCAGTGGAGCCAGCTCTGCTGCATTCCCCTTCTGCTGCTGCAGGTTGACCTCATGCAAGGTTTCTATTCCTTTTTGCCAGAGAGAAAGTCCACCTCCAGCCTATGGTTATCATTATGGTTTTTAATCTCGTAAAGTATTCTGGAAGTCTTGGGATAAGAAGTACTTGCAATTCACAAAATAAATGAAATGAAATGAAATAAGCAAAACCATCACCCAATGATGAGCAACCCACAATCCGTTCTGCCTCCCCCCCCCAAACAAAAACCACAAGAAAGACCAGCCTGCAGCATTTTCTTTAAAAAAAATATATATATTATTTTCCAATAGTTTTTAAAATAACATTTTCCTATTCATCTTAACACCAAATTCATCTTGTTTGACCTCCCCCCCACTTCTTCCCCTTGCATATAATTACTTTCCCAATTGATTTTCACTTCTGCATATTTAACTAAAATATCAAATTACTTCATAAATGCTACACCAATCCTGTGAATGTTTTGACATATTTACAGTGTTCTTTAACATAACCTATCATTTTTTCCCCAATCTCTCTCGAATTTCTTCTCGTCATGATGTCTGATCTTCACGGTAAGTTTTGCCATTTAGGCATAGTCCATCATCTTTATTGTCCATTCTTCCTTCGTTGGTACACCATCCTCTTTCCACTTTGGGGCAAATAGCATTCTAGCAGCCATTGTAGCGTACATAAATAATCTCTTTACATTCTTTGGTATTTCTTCCTCCGTTACTCCAGGCCAAAAAGGCTTCTGTTTTTTTATTATGCAAAGTTATCTTAAACATCTTTCAAAATTCATTATATATCATTTCCCAGAAATATTTTGCCTTTTTACAGGTCCACCACAAATGCAAAAACATACCTTCATTATTTTTACATTTCCAGCATATTTTAGAGGAATTTTTATACATTTTCGCAAGCCCGCTCACCCTTTTGTGTGCGGTGGCATTGCAGGATAGAGGAGGTTTCACTGGGCCCCCGAAAGGGGAATTCAACCTGGCTGGGCCCTTCCTTCGCCTATCAGGAACCGGATCCTATGTCTGTACCCTGCTTTGGCAAATGGGGATGCAGGCTGGGACTTGGGTTGGGGGGGCGGAGCCAACGGTGGGCTTCCCTTGGATCCGCCCCTCACTCATTTAAGCAGCCAGCACTCTGGGCTCAGCCGGTTTCTTCCTGTGCCGGGTTTTCCCCACCCACCCTATGTTTTAGCTGATAGTCAATGACTTTGCTATGGCATCAGTGGTCGCTGTCCTTTGAAGGGGCCGGGTAGGATTTTGCCCACCAGGATAATTGCCTCTTACCTGGTGGTTTTGCCTACCTCCTAGCAATCGTCACAACTGGTTGGGCATTGGGGCAATCCTTTGTTTTGGATGGAGGGGAGGTCATAGTCTCCGCCTGCCCCTCCAAACGCTGGGGTATCCCATTAAAGAGATCTGGGGGGAGTAGCCATGTTCACGTGCCCAGGGGGCCCAAGGCCCCAGATGGTGGTCCCTGTGGGGGTCACCCTATTGGATGTAAGTCTTAGGAACCCCCGCCTGGATTGACCACGCATCACTTCCAACGGGTGGGCCAGAAGTATTTTGATTGCCCCATGCCCAAGCCTCGATCATCAGTATTCAATAAAGCTGTGACCTGTTTTGACCCCAAACCAGTCTCTTTGGTCTCTCATTATATGGATTGGGGTATGGGAAGTCCAATGCCTAGTCCTGCAATCTTTACTGGGCTCAAATACCAATGCAGCCTGCAGCATTTTCAATGGCCACATGATTTGAGCCCAAGTGGATCGTAATAAGCTTACTCTGGTTAGAGAGGCTAAGCATTCTCCACTCTGTACTCCTGGTAGCTGTGCATGTGCTCATGCAGCAGATCTTAGACTCAGCAGCTATAAAGCTGCAGAGCTAATGATGCCTCCCATGACAATTCCTTGCCTATTGTAAAGTGATAATTACTTTTAATATTCTTTTGGAGGTGCTTTGTAATTTAATGGATGGGTTGTGCTACAAGGGAAGCTGAAGACTTGTTACTTACAACATTTTAAATTTTTTATCCTTAAACAGCAAAAATTGATAGTTTGATAAGTGCCACCACTGACTATATCAGTTGCTGGGATAAATTTATATGGTGGTTCACAGAGCTGAGAAGAGGGAAGGAAGGAAGGAAGGAAGGAAGGAAGGAAGGAAGGAAGGAAGGAAGGAAGGAGAGAGAGAGAGAGAGAGAGAGAGAGAGAGAGAGAGAGAGAGAAAGAAATGAAGGAAGGAAGGAAGAAAGGAAGAGAGAGATGTGTGGCTTTTTAAATACTGATTTAAATACAGTGTGATCTCTTAGTGGGGTGGGTCCTTCAAACACTGCTAATCATCCCTGACAATCATTCATGCTTGGCTGGGGTTCATAGGAGTTAGGAGTTCAACGGTATCTGGAGGGCTACAAGCTCCCCACCCATCTTAGGGTCTTACTACATGTGACACTGTAGGTGTCAGTGGAAATTGCATCAGGGATGCTGGGTCCAGCCCAGAATGAAATATGTAGCATGAACACTTGGGGGAAGAGCCTTTTTGGTGGTGACTCCATATTTGGAGTTTCCTGCCCACTGAGGGGCATGTGGCTCCTACGTGAGGCTCTTCTGGCAAACAGGTAGGACATCCCTCTTTCAGTAGGTTTTGGGAGGAGTAGTGGGGTGGAGAATGATTCGTTTCTTACAGCTGGATTTTTGTGGAATTGATGAATAATTCAATGCTGCCTCCCCCACCCACCCTTTATGTGTGTTGAAGTTGCAGGATTGTTTTATTATATATGATTTTAATTTTATTGTTTAATATTTTGTCAATGTAAACTGCTCAGGAGTCTATTGGTGTAGTATGAAACAAAACTATTTAAATAAATGAACGAATCGCTCTAATGTTCTGCCCCACCATGTCACCAGCAGCACTTAACTTCATGGAATCACTGTGACCGCCTGCCCCTTTGCATCCTATGCTACTCAGTCAGTCTAAATTGTATTATGTGCATTAATATTGGATTAATACAAGCCACCCGAAAGCACATCTTGATCAATGTTGGCTTTCAAAGAACAGCTACAGTTAAAAGAATATGCAAATCGTTTGTGTGAAATTAAAACATTTTACTTTTAATTTAATATATAATGACAGAACATTGGCAAAGGCTCTCACCTTAACTATGGAGCTATTCTTGCAGCATTGCAACGATCCAAGGAAAGATTACAGAGGGCAGAGTTTACTGTGAATACATTATGCAAAACCTCTATTGATATAGCAAGAAAGATTATTAGATCATAAAATATTCTATTATGTATTATAATATAATTACAAGACAATATTCTTTTTGGCAGAAAGAAATCACATCATGCAATACTTTGCCTTGGCATATGAATATATAGGGGTGTTAGTTTGCATTTTCCAACATGGGAAGTAGTTGTAGCAGGCCTGTCTCTGCACCTCACTCCAACCACGGGGGGAGATTTAGGACAAATGAAAGCAAGAACTACTTCACACAGCAGATAGTTAGGGTTGCCATATGTCCGGAATTTCCTGGACATAGCCAGGATTCGGCCCTCATAAACACAGTCCGGGTGGAAATCGCTGAAATGTCCGGGAAAATCCAGACGTATGGCAGCTGATGTCGGAAGTGTAGATTTTGGTGAATTTCATTAAAAATAGCTCTCTCTCCTTTTGAGATTTTGCAAAAAAAAAAGAAAGAAAGTTCAACAACTTTGGCCAAAACTGAAAAATAAGCTCAAGAACATCAAACCCCCCCCCAAGAAAAAACTCAACAACTTTGCCAAAAAATACCTCAACCTTTGTGTCCGGATTTTCACTTCTTGAAATATGGCAACCCTAGTTAAGCTCTGAAATTTGAGATGCAATGTTGATAACTGCTTAATAATGATTACTATTATTCAGGTAGGTAACCGTGTTGGTCTGTCGCAGTAGAAATATATTTTAAAAAATTAAAAAACTGTCCAGTAGCACCTTAGAGACCAACTAAGTTTGTTCTTGGTATGAGCTTTTGTGTGCATGCATGGTATCTGAGGAAGTGTGCATGCACAGAAAAGCTCATACCAAGAACAAACTTAGTTGGTCTCTAAGGTGCTACTGGACTCCCCCTCCCCCCAGTTACTATTATTGTTATCATTTCTTTGATTTCTTACCCACCCTTCACCACAAGGTTCCAATGCAAGTTACAGCAGTTTAAAAACACAATATTAAAGTCAGTTTAAAATAAATTACAGCCACAAGAATAGAGTCGGTCCTGAAAATATCTCTCTCAATTGTCAAAAGCCAAGGGAAAGAGAACATATGATGGAATCTACAGTGAATGTGCCAGGCACATTTCCTTATGAGTTCAAAGATAAGCCCTTCTACAGAAAGCTGTGTAAAATATTGCTCAAAAGTACAGTTTAGTATAAAACCCCAATGAGTTATCAAGATATATCAGGAATATGAGCTATGCTTGAAGCCAGTTTGGGTATAGTATTATTATTATTAGCCAACCAGCTTTTTCTCAGCCTTACAAACCCAAGTCTCTCCCCCCACCCCAACCTGCTGCCTGTATTCACTCAGCCCAATGAAAAATCACAGAAATTAATAGCTCACAGCACTGCCGTGTCTCCCACCGAGTTTCAGTCTGTCACTGCCTTGGCAAGGGGAGACCAGAAATTATTAAGTTCTTTATTTCAGAATCGTAGATGCCACAGGCCACAACCCAGCGGAAACTTCGCCTACACAAAAATCATACTGAAATGAATGGGAGTTGTGCAAGAGCACCCTTTGTGTGCGTGCGCATCAGAGGGGTCTTCACAAATGCCATTTGTTTTAATGAAGCTTGCACACATAAGTAGATTTTTCTACTTCTGGCACATTCTGTGCATCTTAAGACTGATTTCCCGTCTGGAATCCTGGAAGCTGCCTTATGCTGAGTCAGAGTATTGGTCCATCTAGCTCAGGCTTGTCTTCACTGACTGGCAGTGGCTCCCAAGGTTTCAGATGGGGAATGTACCCAAACCTGCTGTGGATTAAACCTCCTGCGTGCAAATCAGATCCTCTGCCAAAAAATTATGGGCAATATTGATCCTTGCTTGATGTGGCTTAGTTCTGCTAGGTATGGTTTCTGTTTGCTCTGTGCGTGTGTGTATGTTGGAGAAAGTAGAAGTCTACATGAACTGCTCTGCTTAAGTGCAAGAAAATTATATCCTCATGTGTTCTAATAAAAAGGAGGGTTTTTTATAATCTCTGAGAGCAGAATCTATTGGAACGTACAAATGTGTACTCCACCCCTGGGAGCCACAGGCAAAGAGAATTATACTCATAAATCGGTCCAAGCATTATTGTGGTGTCGGTGTTATTGTATCCAAAACCGAAGGTATGAATTGAATGCCAAGACTAATGATGATGAGATAGTCTACATAGGAACCCAGTGTGATGTAGCGGAGTGTTGGACTAAGACCTGAGATTCGAGGGTTCAAATCCCCGCTCGGCCATGAAGCTCACTGGAGGAGAACAACAAACAACACCTTGAATTCCTTTGAGAAAATGTGGGATATAAACCAGATTATTTGTCTATCTAATCCAGTATAGGATTACCTATAAGTAATTACCAAATACTCCAATATACAATGATAGCATTATTCAAAGACACCAAAAGGGACAATACCATATGTCTGCCATATCAATAACTATTTATGAAAGTCTGAGGGCCAGCTGATCTCTCATATTTATATATTGAAGCATTTCTTTGCCTCTTCAAAACAAAGCACATTTTAACACATAAATTGCTCTTAAAATGTTCAGTAACTTTTCACTAGATAAACTGAAACGAGCAAAAGGACGTACCATATAATGTTTGGCCCGCTTCAGGAATTGGCATAAGTATGGTGGTAACTATATTAATTTACCTTCAGCAAACAGTGTTTAAGTAAAGAAGACAGAACTGCAGAAAAGGATTAACTTTCTATTATAGTAAAGAAGAAAATTGAGGATGTGAACCTAGTGGGTGATCTCTATTAAGTAATTCATACATGTGAACCAGAAAAGGAAGGAGGTGGAATCTGACTTTGCTGCTACAGTAGGTAAGTGCTTGCATGTTCAATGGATACACTGAGGTATAGGATGAGTGCAGACCCTGGGATTTTGGGGCTTTCTGCAAACATTGCTGGAGAAGACCTATGCCAAGCAAGAGTCCCATTCCATCATGTCAATTAAAATGTTTGCATTGGCGCAAGGTTGGAGGCAACAGCATTGCAACAAATCCTCAAGCGGCTAGCCATTTGTTGTGCCAATATCATATCGTTGTAAGCATAGTCAGTTATGGGCTGACAGAGCATCCTGCAATCAAAGTCATTGTTTTGACTCATATACTTCCTTGGAATGCTCCAGTCTATAGTGAAAAGACCATTTCTGGGTAAATATGATGGTGACAATCTTGCCTCCACTTCTTCATGCAAGCCCAGCTGAAATAAGTGGAACCTATATAAGAGCAACTTACTTGATAGCAGTAGGATTGAACTTGATGAGAAGATTTATCAAGGCAACTTAACTAAGTTTTTCTGATTTTTTTATTTAATTATTCCCACCCACTTCTTTTGTCACAACAGACAGGATTTTTCAGCAGAGGAAGAGAATTTGTTTTCAAACTCACTGAAGTTGTAGCAATTGGATTTTTTTAAAAAAGAGAAACTGAAATAACTGGGGAGAAGTGGAAGGGACCCGCTCCCTGCCCACAAAATAAAGAATGTAATTGAATATTGAAAGAAAACCAAAATGCTGGGAGGAGAATAGAAACCAAGAGCTGCAGTGCATGCCAGCTAAGAAGCCAAGGGTGAAATGAATTCAGGGAGCTTATCTTGCAGAGGCCTTAAGTTTAGTCAAAGGAAATAAGTAAAAAGAGAAAATTCTGCAGTAAGCAAAGAAAAATGACCAGTGATTCCAATTCTGTTTGGAACAATAGGGGAAAGCAGATAAGGAAACAGCAGCATGTGGCAAAGTGACAAGGACAAACCATTCCAAGCCATTTGTTTCTCAATTCAGAGCCATAACCTAATGTTAATTGCCTTAGGCCTGAGAGATCCAGGTTAAATTCCTGGCTCTGTTATGAACTTGCTTGTGTCATATTCTCTCAGCAATAATACCATACCACCTTGTGAAGATTTAAAACGATAAACAAACAAAACCCAACTACTGTAGCTATATAGATGAATATCTGCAACAATGACATGCAAGGATTTGCCAGAATAAGGAATAACGAAAGCAAATCCTGTTTCTAGTTAAACAAACACAACTAAAACAGTTGCTGGTCCATAACGCTCAAAATGCTCCAGTCATCTGGGTAACATGCGTATAATTCCGAGGGGCCAAGGTCCCTTCAGCACCCCCAATAAAATATTTGAGGGGGCAGACCCCCTCAAAAATCATGGCCATTGCCATTCAAATGGTGTGTGTGCACCATGGCTTGTGATCAAAGATGTGGGGCAGGGCTTACCTGCCCCCCCCCTCATGTTTTATTCAAGTTGGCACACACCTTTGGGTTCTATGAAGGATGGAAAGTGGGATGGGATATAAATGGAAGAAAATTAATAAAAATTACTTGTAATTACTTGTACACTGAGATCAATGGGCTCACTCCTAGAAAGGATCTCAGTCCAGATGCCATTACATTCTGCATACAGGAAAAGCAAACACAGGATAACATAACATAAAAGAAAAAAATTCCTTCCAGCAGCACCTTAGAGACCAACTAAGTTTGTCATAGGTATGAGCTCTCATGTGCATGCACACTTCTTCAGATACCTGAAGAATACTGGTATCTGAAGAAGTGTGCATGCACACGAAAGCTCATACCTATGACAAACTTAGTTGGTCTCTAAGGTGCTGCTGGAAGGAATTTTTTTATTTTGTTTCGACTACGTCAGACCAACAGAGCTACCTACCTGTAACTATAAAATAAAAGGTCAGGGAAGACTCTGTAGCTCACATATAGCTGCAGGTTTTAATTTGTGTAACTTTGGGCACTTAGGCGAAATAATTGTTCAACTCAATCCTGTTTAAATACAAGAATATCCTGTTGGCTTCAAGCAGGTGCGCATTGAATTAAAGCCATCATTGGTGGGCATGCACATTGCATTTTATAGTACATGAAGTGTGCTGCAATTCTTGTCTGTTGAGGTAAGAACGTACAAAGAATGATCCGTTTCCCACTTTTGGTTGAATGGTAGCAGCTGTTAATGGAAGATGGAAGTGATTATTTCCCAATCAGCCCCCCAGGCCACTTCCCACCTCATTCTGGAGGTCTCCCAACCTCTGGAGCTGATTTGGGAAACTGCAGAGGAGAGAAGGATTGGCAAAAATGGTCTCCGCTCCTCTTCCATTAACAAGTGTGTCTACTGGATAAAAAGCCTTCCTGCAAGTTCAAGGGTACCAACGTGATTTGATTCGTTGCATTGGATACAGGCAGTGTGTTTCATTTGCTGCCCCCCCCAAACTGTGGTATTGTGCAAGAGAGAGAAACACTTTCCCCTCTCAACTGTACATACTTTTTTGTTATTCATGCCATAAAACTTATATATCGCTTGATTGCAGCAAAAACAAAACAAAACAAAAAACAACACCCCTCAGAGTGGCTTTTGCTTTTATAAGCGTCTGTTATGTCCACCTTCAGTATTTCTCCTCTCTAAATGGAACCCCCCCCCCAATTATTTAGCCTTTCCTTCTAGGAGTTCAACATTCTGGTCATTTGGGCTCCTCTTTTCTACACCTTTCCGAGTTCCGTGATATACTCTTTGAGATGGGGAAACAAGAACTATCTATCCTGTTTGCCACAATATACCCCAAGCTGAAGAATAGATCACTGGGCATAAAGAAAATGAAATAATTCTCCAGAATGAAATACTTTTTGAGAAGGATCCAACTCTGCCAGCAGGCAGAGTTGAGGCAGTTGCTTCAAGCAGCAGATTTCGGGTGTCATAGAATTCTGTTTTATTTTTATTGCCAAGAGGTAAGAGGCACTTGTGGAATTTTCTGCCTCAGCTGTCAAAATAATTTGGCTGGTCTTGAGTACAAAACCCCTTTGTGAGGTGGATGGGCACAATTTGCTGCTTTGCTTCAGGAAGAAGAAGAAGTAGTCTTGGGCCATCCTATTGATACATAGCAGCATTTCCTCCCTCTTAAGCCCCTTCCTCCAAACCTGGAGCTATAACAAGTGGCAGCTATAGAGTTAACATCCACACCAAAGAAAGCACAAACCTAGCAGCTACCATATGGCTTGATGATTAAAAAAATTGGGAACTGCTGCAAATAAGCTACACTTTGACTGCTCTCATCTCCCGCTTGGCTGATAGCCATATTGGACATGGCTTTACGGCTAGGCTGCAAATCCACTGCCCAGGGAGCCTGCAAATCTGCTGCCTTGCAGCTGTATGATGGCTTTAATCAACAATTATGGAAGTGCTGAAGATGGAGCAATATTCTTTCTCTCCCCATGTCTCTCTGCAAATCCAAAAGGTGTCACAGGCTTCATCAGCATTCCCCCCCCCGCCCCTTTTTTTTATAAATCTCAGAGACAGGACCAAGGTGGCTGTATATAGAATGTATTTTCAATCTTAGCTCAAGGAATAAAGGGGTGGCAGGCAGAGTGCTGAACAGAAAGGCAATGGTCACACACAAATCAGTAATCAGCTATGTGCAGGCGTGGCAATGGGGTGGTAAGCACCACAAAGTTAATTGCCCATGGACATGGAATGATGGGGAGCTGCAGCCTGGGGGTTTATCTTTACAGCACAGGAAGAGACAGCGGAGGAAATTAGGGAGAGTTGTTTCCAGGGATTAGGTTGGCAACCAGCCTCGAACGCTTCTTATTCAAGGCACCCACTGGCATTCTTTCAATGGTAACATGGCGGTGACCAAGATGTCTAGAACAATTAGAGTTGTGTGACATGGAGGGACGTAGAGAGCTGTGGCTTGTAACGACTTGGCTTCCGCTGAGATGGTGGGCGGCCGAAACGAAGAGGCAATTCAAATGTTACAGCCACTGCATGGAGGACACTGGGAACACTAAGTTAATTAAAAAGAGGTCACGACACTAATTAGCGCAGTACATTTAGCAGATACGGCGCAGCAACAGCATCGGATGCGGAGAGTGTGGGAGTCTCTCAGCGCAACACTGCCTCGTCTGCTACATGGATCACTGAATAACAGCTGTAATGCTGATGCAATCAACTGTGCATATTTACTGCACCATCATCATGTTTTAAGGAAAGATTGAGTAGCCAAGCGTCATGAAGCAATGTCTGAAAGCAAAAAGAAAAAAGGGGGGGAGGTGAATGTTGACTGAAGAGTTTGATTATGGCAGTCTCTCAATGCATTTGGGGCGACTGTGCTCACAGAAGTAATAGTGCAAATATATCCATGGCACACTGGTCTGTAGAACACACACCGTAAGTATTTGAAAGTAAATATATTGTTGTAGTAAGAGTCACTATCTGACTACAGGGATTCAGGCCTCATCATGGGACTGAAACTGCCTTGGTCGCACTGGTCGATGATCTCCGGCGGAATAGGGATAAAGGTGAGAGCTGTTTCCTAGTTCTGCTGGATCTCTCAGCGGCTTTTGACACCATCGACCATAACATCCTTCTGGACTGTCTAGAGGGGTTGGGAGCTGGGGGCACTGTTATACAGTGGTTCCGCTCCTTCCTCCTGGGCCGTGTTCAGAAAGTGGTGGTGGGGGATGAGTGTTCAGACCCCTGGGCTCTCACTTGTGGGGTGCCTCAGGGTTCTGTCCTCTCCCCCATGCTTTTTAACATCTACATGCAGCCGCTGGGAGAGAGATCATCAGGGGGTTTGGGCTGGGTGTTCATCAGTATGCGGATGATACCCAGCTCTACCTCTCTTTCAAATCAGAACCAGTGAAGGCGGTGAAGGTCCTATGTGAGTGCCTGAAGGCGGTTGGAGGATGGATGGTGGCTAACAGATTGAGATTGAATCCTGACAACACAGAAGTACTGTTTGTGGGGGACAGGAGGCGGGCAGGTGTGGAGGACTCGCTGGTCCTGAATGGGGTAACTGTGCCAACTGTGTCATTTTGGACTCACAGCTGTCCATGGAGGCGCAGATCAATTCTGTGTCCAGGGCAGCTGTCTATCAGCTCCATCTGGTACGCAGGCTGAGACCCTACCTGCCTGCAGACTGTCTCACCAGAGTGGTGCATGCTCTAGTTATCTCTTGCTTGGACTACTGCAATGCGCTCTATGTGGGGCTACCTTTGAAGGTGACCCGGAAACTACAACTAATCCAGAATGCGGCAGCTAGACTGGTGACTGGGAGCGGCCGCCAAGACCACATAACACCGGTCCTGAAAGACCTACATTGGCTCCCAGTACGTTTACGAGCACAATTCAAAGTGTTGGTGCTGACCTTTAAAGCCCTAAACGGCCTCGGTCCAGTATACCTGAAGGAGCGTCTCCACCTCCATCGTTCTGCTTGGACACTGAGGTCCAGTGTTGAGGGCCTTCTGGCAGTTCCCTCGCTATGAGAAGCCAAGTTACAGGGAACCAGGCAGAGGGCCTTCTCAGTAGTGGCACCCATCCTGTGGAACCCCCTCCCATCAGAGGTCAAAGAGAACAACAATTACCAGACCTTTAGAAGGCATCTCAAGGCAGCCCTGTTTAGGGAAGCTTTTAATGTTTGATGGATTTCTGTATTTTAATATTTTGTTGGAAGCCGCCCAGAGTGGCTGGGGGAACCCAGCCAGATGGGCGGGGTATAAATAATAAATTATTATTATTATTATTATTATTATTATTATTATTATTATTATTATATTGCTGCACAACATCCAAACTCTCACCAAGGGTCCATATTTCCTTTTGGAAATGAGGCACAGGGGAGACGGTGGTGTCTGTAATATATCTGGTTTATTTATATATGGTTTATATATGGTTAATTTTGAGTTATTGATGCAAAAAGCATAGTAGGGTTAATTTCAAGATTATGCTTAAGATTGAATGGAATTGGATAGAAATAAATTATCCTACTCTTTCTAACTATTGTTATTTTACTTTTTTTTAAATAGTTTGATAACTATTTTGGTTTCCCAGTCAGATTCTAAACTAGGTTCTTGATTTCCTGAAGTTAACCACTACATTTCATCATTGCTGAGTTATTCTGTCAGCTGAAAGCAAAATGACTGACAGTTTCATAAGCCATCAGAGCTGCTCAGTGTAGAAACCTATAAAATAGAAAGGCATTAGTCATCAGTCAACCAAAGTTTATAGTTAATTAGGTGATAAATCAACATGTTGAAAAATAAATGACAGTTTGATAATTTATCACCACAATATAGATACTATTTTGAGAGCATGGTGAATGTGGTTAAGTAATAGACAAATAATTGCTCAGTTATCATAACAGCATTTTCAGAATCAATATATCACTGCATAATGTTTTTATCAATAGATACAAACTGAAATCCTTTCAACAAGATGGAAACATGACTAAAATTCATTTAAAGTGTGGCTCCTTAATCTGTTTAACCAATTACTGTCTTCAGCCCACAGAATATTCCCATTCACACAGATGGTATAAGCAGCCAGACTGCCATAATTTCCTCACCTTGGGATACAATCTTAACCATGCTGACTTGGAGGAAAGTTTTTGTTAAGCTGCGAGAACTATTTCCAGGAAACTATGTCCAAGACTGATGTATCAGCTGAGAAGTAATAATGTGCAATGTTTGCCAGAATTTTGGAGGTACCGGTATGAATGTGGAAGGCTGGAAGTAAAACGATAAGAGGAAGGAATACAACTAAATGTATTGATTCATATTAAACACCCCAATCATTGCAATGCCAACACAGACATCCATATTATTCCTTCAGTAGCACCTTAAAGACCAACTAAGTTTTTATTTTGGTATGAGCTTTCGTGTGCATGCACACTGACGAAGTGTGCATGCACACGAAAGCTCATACCAAAATAAAAACTTAGTTGGTCTTTAAGGTGCTACTGAAGGACTTTTTTTATTTTGCTTCGACTCAGACCAACACGGCTACCTACCTGTAACTATCCATATTATTGTTATTTTTTTGCAATGAATCATTAACAGTCCCAACTCAACAGTGCTAGTTTTAGGAATGAAACTTGAATATTGTGTTCCTGTAGCTAACGTGGCATCTGAAGCTGGTGTGAATCATGTAGAGCATGGGTGGGGATCCTGTAGCCCTCCAGATGTTGTTGGATTTCAACTCCCATCAGTCCCAGTCACCATGGGCAATGGTTAGGGATGATGGGAGTTGTACTTCAGCACAATGTGCAGGGCCACAGATTATGGAGTGATACATGTAAGAAAAATCAGCTTTTTTGATAACTCTCTTTTTTACATTGACTGTAATGATTTCATTTTCAAAAGGGCTATTGCTGGGCATATCCTGTTTGTGAAAGATGAAGAAATGTAACAGGGAAGATCGGTTTAACCCCAATTAAAAGCCATGAAAGACCCACAGTGGCTGCAGTAATAAAGGCATCTCTGTCTGGCAGACCACCCTCAATCACCTAGGTCTCTTAAGATATAAGAATATTTATGTATGCCACCACAGCGGCCAGAATGTTATTGGCACAGAGGTGGAAAACAACAGAGATTCCATCAGTAGAAGAATGGAGAAGTAAAATGATAGAGTATATAGAATTGGCCAAGTTGACTGGAAGGGTAGGAGAAAAAAAAGACCAGAAAACTCAAAAAGAATGGAGTAAATTTTTGGAATATCTTAAGGCATATTGTAAAACAGTAAAAACACTAACAGGAATGATGTAATACCTACAATAGTAGAAATAGAGTTTGTACAGATGAAGATAAAGTATATGAAAAATAGAGTATGGAAATAAAGAAAGCGTGAAATTAAAAAATTAACAAATAAAACCAAAGATGAAGTAAGGGGGAAGTCAAGTTCGGCAGAACAGATTTAATGGTTATTTTGTATTTTGAAGAGATATCCCTAAATTTGTAATCTGGGATATACGAGTATGTTTATGTTATGTTTATGTTTATTTATGAGAAAACAATAAAAATTACTGTTAAATATATATATAACATGAGTTTGACCAAACTGCGGGAGGCAGTGGAAGACAGGAGTGCCTGGCGTGCTATGGTCCACGGGGTCACGAAGAGTTGGACACGACTAAACGACTAAACAACAACAACAACATATATATATAAGCAGGCCAGAAAATGCCTATATAGCTACATAATATATATCACTAAATACCGTAAATATATAGATTTTCAGTCGCCTAGGTCTCTTACATCAGTTGCATATCTGCTAGAAAACAGTCTCTTTGTACTTGGGCAGGAATGGGGAACATTTGGCCCTCCAGAGGATAACGGACTCCATCTCCCATCAGCCCTAACCAGCATGGTCATTGGTCAGGGATGATGGGAGTTGGAGTCACAGGTTCCCCGTCCTTGTATTAAGGGCACTTACCATTCCAGAGATAACAGAGTCAGAGCTAGGGAGACAGAGCTAGGCTGCAATGAATATTCCTTGGAGGTTTTTAGGCAGAAGTTGGATGGCCATCTATCCTGAATGCTTTAGCTGTGATTCCTGCATTGTCTGTGTTTGGACTAGATGACACTTGGGGTCCCTTCTAACTCGACAAGTCTATGATTCAATGAGTCTTTTTTTGAGAGAGAGAGAGAGAGAGAGAGAGAGTTTTGAAGCAAAAAGCTCCACTTTTACACTCTCCACTCATATTTTGAAGCATTACCCCTTGGTAATTTGGAATATGCTAAACCAGGCATAGACAAACTCGTCCCTCCAGATGTTTTGGGACTACAGTTCCCACCATCCCTGAACACTGGTCCTGTTAGCTAGGGATCATGGGAGTTGTAGTCCCAAAACATCTGGAGGGCCGAGTTTGCCTATGCCTGTGCTAAACCCAATATGTGCTTGACTGGCACAAAGCCTTCTTGCTTATTTCGCTGTGCAGGATGAGAAAGCAGACAATCCCCACCCTGGAGATGATGGCCAGAATGCCTTATTTCCAAGTGAGATACAGGTGATTGCTACCAAGCCTGAAACACTGTCTGAGAAGACTTTTCTCAGCTTAGACTTGCTGCTGAAGAATTCACTTCTACATTCCCCCCCCCTCAAGTGGAGCGACATGACAGCTCTTCCATCACCTGTAGTGTTTGTGCATAATGTAATGATTAATTTGTTCTAAGGGAGTCTTTCTTTCTTTCTTTTGAAGCCATCAACAAACAAAAACAAACAAACCCCAAAACAGCAATGATTGATTTGAAGCTACATGGTCACCCCGCATCCACCTTGTGTGTTTTAATGGTAAAGGAAATCCTGCTAATTCAAACAGCTGTGGGTGGAGCAGGAAAAGGGAAGGCCATAATGGACAAAAAAATTGTCTTGTTTAGTCTACCAAGTTTATATGAGAAGAATTCAGATTAGACTTCATTTTTGAATTCTCATATTTAAATAGTATATACCTTAATTCTGCAAAGGACTCGTAAATGATAGATCTTGTGTCATATTTTAAAACAAACTCCATATGGCAATTGGAAACAGATGGATAAGCTAGTACTCTGATTCCACTAAGATCAACATAGGATGGTGCCTTAAGGGCCTCTCCAGACATCCTTTTTATTGTACATGCGTGATGATTGGAGCTGCTGTTCAGGGCTGGCCTGAGGCAGCTGCCTTGGGCAGTGGAAACTCAAGTGATGGAGTCCCCATGCCTGCCCAGATGCCTCCACTACCAGTGGCGGCAAAGGCTTCCTGCAAGATCTTGTGAAATCTTGCCAAAATCTCACGAGATTTCACCGGAACCCACTGTCATCGCCACTGCTTCACGGGTGCTGCCACACAACCCAGGTAAGGGAGACTTTGGTGGGGCATGGTGGCGGCAGCAGGATCGTGCAGCACCTTCTCATTAGGCAGCGAAACAGGACTTGAAGCCCCTGCTCTCCCTGCGATTGGGGAAGTAACATACAATCCCACTTTCAACGTTGTCTTCAAGAAGGCACATTGTATTATTTTCAACCAGTGCGTATCCTGTAACTTTCTGCTGAAATTGTGTAACTTTTGATAGTGCAATTGCTTTTGTTGCACTATACCCCCCTCCCAATAGCAATAATGTGATAGCATTGAGGAAGCATTGCTGCACTAACTAAGGTACAGTCGTACCTTGGTTATCGAACCTAATCCATTCTGGGAGTCCATTTGATTCACAAAACTGTTCGAAAACCAAGGCGCAGCATCCAATTGGCTGCAGGAGCTTCCTGTATTCAAGCGGAAGCCGCGTCAGAAGTTCGGCTTGTGAAAAATGTTCCAAACGGGAACACTTACTTCTGGGTTTGTGGCGTTTGGGAGCCGTTTTGTTAGGCAACTAAGCCATTCGATAACCAAGATACAACTGTAGAATAAGTCTCTCACTAATGAAGAAGAAGAAGAAGAAGAAGAAGAAGAAGAAGAAGAAGAAGAAGAGGAGGAGGAGTTTGGATTTGATTTATCCTGCTTTAGCACTACCCGAAGGAGTCTCAAAGCGGCTAGCAATCTCCTTTCCCCTCCTCCCCCACAACAGACACCCTGTGAGGTGGGTGGGGCTGAGAGACTTCAGAGAAGTGTGACTAGCCCAAGGTCACCCAGCAGCTGCATGTGGAGGAGCGGAGACGCGAACCCGGTTCACCAGATTACAAGTCTACCACTCTTAACCACTACACCACACTGGCTATAAGGGTGTTAAGAATGCATTTACAATAAAGCACCAGTCTGGATGGGCTACAACGGATAGGAAAAGGTGAAGGTAAAGGATCTCTGGGTGGTTAGGTCCTAACAGCTATGACAGTTCCTTAACTGGGAAGGTTTGGTCACAATAATTCATGCATTACTTACTTCAAGACTGGAATGCTGCAATGCACTCAGTGTGGGGCTTCCCTTGTGCTCAATCCAGCAGCTGTAGCTAGTGCAGAATACTGCAGCACAGTTGCTGGTGGGAGCAAGACCCTGTCAGCATATAACACCTCTGCTCAGAGGTCTGCACAGGTTGATTGTTTGCTACCGAGACAAACTCATGGTGTTACTGTTGGTATATAAAGCCCATAACACATTGGGACCAGTTTACCTGCAAGGTCACCTTACCTCATGTATGCCCATGTGGCATTGTTACAGCTACCACATAATACTTGTTCTACATTTGTGCAAAATGGATCTTTCAGTGTAGCAACACCCACCCTTTGGAACTCCCTGCCTGTTGACATCAGGCAAACACCGTCACTGTACGCTTCGAGGTGCCTGCTAACAACATTTTTGTTCAAGCAAGCTTATCCAGGCATGAATAATGTTGTGTGTATTCTGGGCTTAGCCTCTTATTGGTTTTAATGATTTTTGAATGTGCAAAATATTTGTTTCCAACTTTTTGTTCCACTGATAATTTCATTGTTTTATTCTTTTAGTAAACTGTATTGGAGGTGCCTTTCTTCCCATCAAGCAGTACAGTGGAACCTTGGTTCCCGAACACCTCTGTTGTCGTACGTTCTGAAAACCTGGAATTAAATGCTTCCACTTTCGAATGTTTTTCGGAACCCAAACATGCAACGCGGCTTCCACTGAGTGCAAGAAGCTCTTGCAATCAATGGGAAGCCGCACCTCGGTTTTTGAACGTTTCGGAAGCTTAATGGGCTTCGGGAACGGATTTCGTTCGAGAACTGAGGTACCACTGTATATACATCCTATGAAATCAATCAATCAATACCAAGTCCAACCATTGGCCTATGCAGCTTAGGGCTGGCAACAGTGACAGGGGATGGCCCTTTAGGATCTCAGGCGGGGATTGAACCTGGGTCCTTTTTGGATGCAAAGTGCTGTATGTGCTCCACCACTGAGCCACAACCCTTCCCCAGCTGCTTGCTTTGGGACAAACTAGTTAATTACACAATGCTCACTTAGCAGCAACTCATCCACACATTAACAATGTGAGAATAATAACTAATGCAGCAACTGTGACAGCCATTCCCAGAGTGTCCATAGCAACCGCATAAATCCACTCCATGCATGACCTTGACCACAGTCAACAGCTCTCGCCAAGTGCACCTAGAGAGCCACCTCACGGCTGCAGGGCTGCCAATACTTAACCTGTTCCTCCTGTCCTCTCCCCCCCCCCCCGATCCTGGCCAGAGACAGTTGCAGGGAAAGAGGACAGCAGCCCTCCCTGGCCCTGCTCTGGTTCCCTCAGCCCTGACGCTGCGGCCAAGTGACAAGGTCGGTTGACATCGGATTTGGAAGGCGGGCACTGAAATGCCATGTGTCAAATCACAGCACTGACACCTGCTTGCAGCTGATGTTCTCAACACAACTGATGGGCAACGACGTGATTGAAATAATGGTTTGTGCAATGCAAAAAAATGCCTGGGGGATAAGGTCATGGCTGAGGAGAAAGCAACCAACTTGAGTGTCAGGTGGGGGCAGGTTCCCCCAGACTGGCAGAGGAAGTCCTCTTGGTGGTTCCTCCACCCTCAGAAGCTTGAAGGGTGGTGATCTGGGAGAGGATTTTCTCTGTGGTAGCCTCAAAATTGAGGGATAACCTCCGAGCAGAGGAGTGTCTAGTGTCATCATTATTCAGCTGTCATCATATGCAGAATACATACCCCTTTATCCTTTCACAGTTGAATGACATTTTTTGTGATCTGCATGAAAATAGAAAATTAATGTGATGATTTGGGGGGGGGAGTGTTGGTGGTTGGCTTTATTTTGTTTTAAATGATATTTTGTTTTTGTTTTTGTAACCTATCCTGGGACATTATGGTTAAGGGTAGATAAGAATTCAAACAAGCAAACAAATATTCTTGTTATTTTATTAGTAGTACTAGCAAGAACAATAAGCACAAAGCAAGACCTAAAAGCATATGGATAACTTAAGCAGCTGCAGACTTCATCTGATGTGACATCTATAACACACATGTATGTGGCATGTAATAATAATAATAATAACTTATTTATACGCCACCCATCTGGCTGGACTTCCCCAGCCACTCTGGGCGGCTTCCAACAAAATATTAAAATAGAGCAATCCATCAAACATTAAAAGCTTCCCTAAACAGGGCTGCCTTCAGATGTCTTCTAAAAGTCTGGTAGTTGTTGTTCTCTTTGTTGTTAAGGAATTAAGCAGTTACTATTAGTCTTGGTTTTCCTCATCTGTAAAATGGATAAATATTTTTAAGGATATTTGCCCATTTTACAGATGAGCAACACCAAGGCTAACAACCTTATGAAGAAGAAGGAAGAGGAGGCATAGCAGGCCAGCTCAAACATACGCAAAGCAGGTAACTTGAAGAAATGAACCAATACACAGACTACAGGTGACATCAAAAATCCAACATCTGTATTTGCAGAAAAGTGTCAAGAAATTCCATGTGAGGAAGATAATGTCAAAAAAGTCTATTCCTTTTTACAGACGGGGAAAACCTGAATGCAGCTAAGCCAGCCGCCCGTTTCTGTCTTTTGCTCTATTCCACACAGATATTCCACAGCATATCCGAAGCATGTTCCCTCAGAAATAAGCCCCATTGATTTCATGGAGAGTTTTCAGTTGGCATAAGGAATATATTTCTGGAGTGGGGACAAACTTACCTCCAGCATCAATGGAGCTTCTCTCAATGGCTGCCGTCTGCAACCAGCTCTGAGAAGAGCTCCACAGCACAGCCAAATTCCTTCCAAGGGAAAAAGCTTGCTGCCACTGACTGCCTGGTAAGTTCCCCTGAATATCCGTGCACAATATCCCCCCTAGAAATGGTCCCCAGGATTTTGAGTCGAAGTTTGAAATGTAAACTTTTGGTTCAGACTTAGTTCAGTTACTTTTCTTTCTAGAAACTGCCTGTTCTTGGGGGGGGGGGGAGAGAGAGAGAGAGAGAGAGAGAAGGTAGTAGCCCCAGTGGTGTGTGGAGTTGGGGCAGGTGGCATTAAGGTTTATTATTCTTTATTTATAGGTTTTGCTGCTCTTAGAGCAGGCATCCCCAAACTCGGCCCTCCAGCTGTTTTGGGACTACAACTCCCATCATCCCTAGCTAACAAGACCAGTGGTCAGGGATGATGGGAACTGCAGTCCCAAAAACAGCTGGAGGGCCAAGTTTGGGGGTGCCTGTCTTAGAGTTTGTGTGGGGATGCTCCAATGTCTTAAAGCTGTCACACAAAAGAGGAGTTTTGGGTGTTTAAAAAGCAATGTTTTAAAATGGTGCCTAAGAATTTCAAGACCATTGTGAAACTGATTTGCCTCTCAGCTTTACCCCCATATTAAGGGGGAAAGGGGGGAATTGCTAGCAATATTTATATGGCCTAATTTAGCTCCAATACGGAAGAGGAGTAGCCTCTTTGTCAGCTGTGAAGGGTTAGTATCCTCACCACCACAGCTCTGTTATGTAGAGAAAATTCACGGGAGCCTTAAAGTCCATGGCCAATTCCAGTGTCATATTTTCACCTGACAGCAAATGACACGCCATTGGCACTAACAGACTGATTGGAAGTGATGTTGCAGAAGGGCGAGCCCAGATTGCTGACATGTTTTCACATGTGGAATCGAAGAGCAAATCTGCCAGCCCATCTTGAAAGGCATCTGTTTTGAGAGAGAGTCAGGTTTGGGCTGCAGCAGCAGAGAAATAGCAGCTCCTTTTCACCCCTCACTGTACCCTTCTCTTCTTTTCTTTTTAATCCGCAAGGAAGGATAAAAGTCAAAGGCACCATCAAGCCTGTCACACCAATACTCAAAGGGACATTGCTTGTACACTGCTCTCATCAATCAGTCTCCCTCTGCTGTCCGAGGCTGCGAAGGGAAAATTCACAGCAACAGTAAGTGCCTTGGGAGTAATATAAAAGCAAGCACTGTGTATTTACATTTGAGCTCTGCTTCTCGTTCTTTTGTTAATGCCTCCCAAACCAGGAACTTGAACCTGGAAAGCGGAAAGTGAGTTCAAGAAGTGATTTAGCATAAGTAGTTCAGTTTGACCTTTTTTTAGTAAAAAAAAAAAGTGGGGGAGAAGAGTCACTTAAATGCAGCATCAATTTAAGCAGGAGTGCTTCATGTGACAGCTAAGACTAGGAGTTTTTTTTAAGGCTTATCCTTCCCTTCCCCAATCATCTTTGCTTGATGCTGAATTTGGGGGGGAGCAAGAGAGGGTTGCAGCAGATGAGAGAAACATCTGGGTTCCGCTTCATTAACTCATCAGTCCAAAATCAAAAGTAATGGCCTTGCCACAATGCACTTTGCAATTTCCCAATACTTCCCAAGGTGTAAAAATGAAGCGCTCTCACAATATTGCAGGGAGCAACATTGGTGGTGAAAGTGTACCTTTGCCATCCTATACTGCTAATGTTCAGGTGGCAGGTGGGTCTTCTTCATCTTTGGCCATCACTCATAGCTGAGTAAGATTGTCTTCCATGAACACAGTCTTAACGTTGTGTCCATAGATGACTGTGGAGGCCAATTTAGTTTTTTGCCATGTTAGCACATGGGGACATAGGTTTCTGGGCTGGAGTTGATCATAGTGAGGGTTTGTCGAACGTGCCTTCCTCTTAGTTCGTTTCTACCTTTCGTCCCGAGTTTGAGGAACATATTTGTGGAAAGTAACCGTGGAACATATTAATCAGTGAACTGTCCAGAACTCGTCGGCACTCGTCATAGCTCTGGTAAGGAGCACATCATGGTGATCTTCAGCTCAGACAATTACATAGTCTAGGAAGTGCCAGTGGTTCAACTGAGGGTGCTTCCATGATGTTGTAATTATTATTTTTGTCAAAAGAGTGTGTTAGTAATAACAAGGTTGTGTGCTGCACATATAAAGGTAAAGGGACCCCTGACCATTAGGTCCAGTCGTGACCGACTCTGGGGTTGCGGCGCTCATCTCGCTTTACTGGCCGAGGGAGCTGGTGTGCAGCTTCCGGGTCATGTGGCCAGCATGACAAAGCCACTTCTGGAGAACCAGAGCAGCACATGGAAACGCCGTTTACCTTCCCGCTGTAGTGGTACCTATTTATCTACTTGCAGTTTGACGTGCTTTCGAACTGCTAGGTTGGCAGGAGCTGGGACCAAGCTACGGGAGCTCACCCCGTCACAGGGATTCGAACCGCCGACCTTCTGATCAGCAAGCCCTAGGCTCAGTGGTTTAACCCACAGCGCCACCTGCATCCCTGTGCTGCACATATAGTCAAAAGTAAAATTCTGTTTTGCTTGCTGTTGCCAATTTTTTCTTTCCCAATAGTCCCAGGCCACTCAGAGGAAAAAGAGGCAGACTATGTTTAAGGCATCTTTTCATGCCCCTCCCCCTTTTTGGGGTGAGCACAGTGGATACTAAATAGGGCTGCTCAGTCGTGGATACAGCTGCCGAGTTACTCAACTGCCTCGTTCCTTAAATCAGAATGAATCTATCATCTACCTATCTATCTAATTTTTATTAAATTTTCTGTTTTACAATTTAAAATACTCATTTTACATCCTTACGATATCAATGGCCTCCCTTCTTCTCTTCCCATGGTTCATTTTACATATCATAAATCCCTGCATATTTTACAAAAATGAATCTGTATGCACCACCCATGTGCTGGTTCATGACTAGGGGCTTCCAAATTTCACAGTTCCGCCCCCATTACTGTTTGCTGATCACCACAGGACTTATATTGGGGGGAATGGGTGGGTTGAGTTTGGGATGGGTTTTTGGAAGATGCCTGTGTGTGAATGTGTTTTATATGCATGGAGATCAGTGCATGGTGACCAACACACAGTTTTTGCAGTAAGGCTCTATTGTGGGGAGGATCCATCTGTAGAGCAAAGTAATTGTCCATCAATGGCTTGAAGTGATATTCCCACTTTATTCCCCATTGCCTCGCTGCCACCATTTGGCTACCCTCTTAAACTCAAGTCTGATACCAAAGCAATTCACCTGTACCTCTGATGATACAAATTATCTCAGCCTTATAGCCTAAACTAGCAGCAAAATTTACAGTGCAATCTCTCAGAGCAACACAAGCTGAATATTCACCAGGCGAGAAAAGAGTATATCTCAAGCCACCATGTAATGAAGCTTCACAAATCTTTGAGAAACAATCTTTTTCAAAACAGAGTTTCTGTGTATTCTGCAAGTTGTGACTGGATTGGAGTGCATCAAATGCTGCATAAAATATTATGTGATTGGATGAATGATGTATTTTTAAAATCTCAAATCCTGACAATTCACATAACCATGTTATACTAATTGTGCACAACAGGCTACATATAATATGTTTCTTTGTGTGCTAAATATCTATCATGCTTTATTTGTATTTGGAAATACTATAATATTTTAACTTCAGGTGCAAACTACAATTTTACAAGACCTCTTTCCTTAGAGACAAAATTTGTTCTGATAGTTTGCTAAACAAAAAAAATCATAGATTAATAGATAATAACATTACAGTGGAGTGGTGGAAAATATGGCTTGGTTCAGACCCAACCATACCTACAAAGTCAATTTTATGAGTTAGAAATCAGTTTGAGCTCACAAACCTTTACTTTGGTGCAATATTTTGTCCCAAATGAGCAGATTCCACATTTTCTAATCAAGGATCGCCCCACTTTCCCTCATTTAGCTGCTACAAGGAAAAATAAGACCATAATCAGATTTTATTTTCTGCTTTTTGAATCTAGTTTTTATACTAATAGATCTGTAGATTTCAAAGGCACACAATACCCAGTCATTGCCAGTATCACGGTGTCCGGGATTGAAACGTCTGAACAGGCCTTCCGTTTACTTCACAAACAGGTAGGTCTCAGTTTTACACCTTGGGAGGCACCTCCTGTCCTTTATCACATTTTCTCCTTGCCTCTCTGACATTGATAACCTTTTTGTCACAGGGAACATATAGATCCAAGCACAGCAATAAATCCTGCCCAGTTGTGGCTTGTCAAGCTCACTTCCTGAATCAGCAGAACTTGCCTGTTTTATGCAGGAGTCAGGTAAGAATTTAAACTTGTCCTATTCTATCAATTTCAGCATGGTGAGAGAGGATCAATTGTCTCTTCATATTCTCTACCATTACAAAAGTGTGTGTATCTGCACCCCAGTGAAACAGAACACAATCTAATGCAGAGACTTCAAAATACAGGTGAAACTCTGAAAATTAGAATATTGTCGAAAAGTGCATTTATTTCAGTAATGCAACTTATTATATATATATATTTATTTTTATTTTTACAAATGCTTTCTTTTGGAAATTCCACAGTAATAAAACAAATAGTTACAATAATACAAAAATAAACAAAAATAAACATCGCTATTACATTTCATTAATTACATTCCATTTATAATTGACCCGCCTAACGACAAATAATTACAATTACAACAAATAAAGGCTTGGCATATCTTGCTTTGCGTGTCATGCATCTATCTCATGTATTGGTTTGACCTTTTAAGTTGCATTACTGAAATAAATGCACTTTTCAATGATATTCTAATTTTCAGAGTTTCACCTGTGTAAGATAGCTTCTAAGATTTTGCCCTCCTATTTCAATGATTTATATGCCCATAATTTCTAAGTGGTGTACAACGAGGCTAAAAGAGATCATAAGATAAAACCAGTTTAAATTGGCCATACAATCAGAAAAGTTTATTTTAAATGCCTGCTGAAGTAAATAAAAGTTTTAATCAAACACATGATGTTCAACCAGGGGAGGGGCTGTCCGACCGCAGCAGAGAATTCCACAGAATTGAGCCCACAATGCTGGTGGATGTGGGCTGTCTGTCTAAGCCATGGGTGACCACTAACAGGAACTCCCCTCCCCAGTGGCATAGTGTGGGTTGCCAGTGCCCGGGGCCATGCAGGGACAGGGTGGGAGGGAGGGAAATGGATGGAGTACACATGCACATTCAACTGCCTAATGGCATCCACATCACCCAGGGGATCACAGCTACAAAGATAAGAAAAGAAGAGTCATTCCATTGTCTGGAGATGTCACTTCCTGGTTACCATGGAAAAGCCATTTTCAACAGAGCCCAACAATGGAAGTGTGCAGCTGTATTAAGGCAGCACCAGGTGTTGAAACTTTGGGCCCCCTAATAATTCTGTAACCCGGGGCAACAGCCCTGTGCCCCCCCCTACTATGCCGTTGCTACTGCCAAGTCAAAACTCAGTGATCAGGCAGGGATAGAAAGCATTAAGTGGTCTTTCAGGTATCCTTGACTCCTGTTACTTAAGGACCTTGTAAATTAATAGAAAATGTTGAGCCAGGCCCAAGTAGCAAGTGTAAAATTTAAGCACCAGAGTTATGTGCTGGTGGTGTTTTGTCCCCACCAACTGTCTTAACCCCCAAATAACAGCCCAGTCTAGCTAAAGTATGCTTACATGCCTCGTTTTCAGTGGGTGGAGATTTTTATCACATGTTACTGGACAGCATCATTCGGTCTGGAGCCCTACAATCCAGGGTGCCCAAATGACTGAGCCATAGCAGGAGGCACAATGTTTTTTCCCAAGAAAATGTTTTTCAGGTCATGTGTGCTATTGTGGAATGAGGCTCCAGACTTCCACACCCACCACCTTTGTTTTGCCAGAGTGCCCATGTGGGTCCAGAGCATACCCTCCAATGTTGTGTCCCCAAACTGGGATGCACGTCTTCCTGCCTGTGCTCCCATGTGACCCACGTGAGATCGCTGAGCCTAAAAGATGCCCCTTTTTTGCCATGCTCTCATGGCACCCGAAAACATGTGTTTTGGGGTGGCATGTGATATCATGCCCCCCAAGTGCTTTCTTGGGGGGGGGAGCGAAATCACATGAGATCACGGCAAGCAAAAATGGCTGCTGTGCTCTTGCAAGAAAAAACAGGATGTCTTGGTTTTTCCAGGATACTTGCAGGATATGCCAGAGGCACTCTGGGAAAGAAGCAAGTGGTGGAGCAGCCAGCTTGGTGTCAGTGACCACATGGAGGGCATCTTCCTCGGGTTCACCTCAATGCTGGTAATACGATTGCTACTGAATTCAGTAGGGCTAGAATGGACCTAACTGTGTAATAGTGTCTTTCATTTCAATTTACAAAGCAAGGTGTACTCATCCTCTGGCCAAGTATTAATCTGTGCTTTAACTGATTTGCATTTTGTGATGCATGCTGCCACTACTGGCCGCTTCATCATCCTATGCGCAAGCATCCCAGCGCACCGTATTCCCATGCATTCAGCTTTTAATTACAAGCCACCAGTGTAATTTCAGTCTTCAAAGGATCAAGACAGGAAGATTTACAAAAGATTAAAAGGTTTTCCTCTGTCTTTAAAAGGGATTATTTAGATCATTCAAGGCATTTTCTTCAAGGTACCAACCAAGCTATGAAACCAGAAAAACTGTTAAAACTACTGAGGGACATGTAATCTGTACTTAGAGCCCCTCCTTCAGATATGTTGTTTCTGGTGGATTATTCTAACACCTGCCAAAGATTTGTTTCTTTATTGTTGCTTACTCGTTGCGGGGTGTCAGTAATTTCTCTCCAAGCACTCCTGGCAAGTAAAATAAAAAAATTCCTTCAGTAGCACCTTAAAGACCAACTAAGTTTTTATTTTGGTATGAGCTTTCGTGTGCATGCACACTTCTTAAGTGTTGCATTAGGCAGGGGCAGACTTTGGTCGTTCAAATTTCAGCAGCGCCCTGTGTGAACCCAAAATTTGGGGCGGGGGGCGCATTGCCTCTCGCCTTCTGTTCTACATCAGTTGTGATGCCCTGCAGTGCCCACAAGGCTCAGCGCCCAGTCACGCTGCCCTAAATCTGCCTCTGCCTCAGGAAGATCCACTGCTACGGCCAATGTTCCTATGTAGGTTTTGGACACACAATTTGGATTACTGTACATAAAACCTGTCATTGCAGGCTAGTTTACTAGTGAAGTAATTGTGTGTGCCCTTGTAGCAAGCATATGGAGCACAATACTTTCTATTGTTTCATTATGAGGAGTCAGACTCAAGTTAGACCTCAGCTTTTATTTCATTTGGGAAAACAGCTGAAGGAAAGAAGGAATGGTGTCCATTATAGGAACAGGTGAGTGTCTTGTTTCAACATCACTAAGGACACTACTTTACACAAGGCTGAGGAGCACCATTTCCTTCCTGTGTTTCCTACCACATGTTGCATAAGCTCTTTCACTCTGAACCATGAAGTGTGGCTTTCACTCAGTTCTATGACACTCAGTTAGTAATACTGCTAACTTTGTTCCCTGCCCGTTTCCCCTTAGTTATAACAGCACCTCAGCACTCTGTAATCGTTTAAGCACCAGATGCAGCTCATCCTCTATCTATCTATCTATCATCTATCTATCTATCTATCTATCATCTATCTATCTATCTATCTATCTATCAATCATCTATCTACGGTATCTATCTATCTAATCCAGTGGTTCCCAACAGGTGGTCCGGGGACCCCAGGGGTCCGCGAGCTATGCCAGAGGGGTCCGCAAGATGCTATTAGAATAAAAAATAAATTAAATATATTTCGTATGATAACAGATTTTTTGTTTTGGCCGCTTCCTGCATGAGCAGAGTCTAGCGCAAAACTAGAATTAGATAGAGGCAGTAGTTCTGCTGTATGCCGTTAGGTGGCGCTTTACAAACACTACTGTTTTGCAAAGAGGCAGCACGCGCATTCTACTAACGCTCACCTCCCCAAGATGCTTTGCGCGCGTCGGCTTCATTTGTGCGCTACTGCGCAGGTACCCTGTCTTCTCCATTCCCCTCCCTCCTCCCTGGCGCGTGCTGCCGCTTTGCAAAACAGTAGTGTTTGTAAACGAAGTGTTGTTTTTCGCGGAAGCTACAGTTCATGTAGTTAAAAATGGACCGTTGGTTAAAAAGTGGTTCGTTAAAATGACAAAGGCCCTCAGATGAAGAGGAAGATAATGCATTTGATGTTCAAGCAACTGTAAAAAACGTATAAATATAAAATATAAAAAGACTCTTAATTTGGCTCTCACTTTTTAATTTTAGGATTAGGAATTAATGGGGGTCCTTGTCACAATAGCGGCTCAATGAGGGGTCCTTGAGAAAATTTTGTTGGGAACCCCTGACTAATCTATCATCTGTGTCAACAATTCTATACCACTGTTGGATCCTATAAAAAACCCAAGTGAAGCCCAAGTTGGGTTTTTTTTTAATTAAAAAAGGGATAATTTAAAATCTTACACTGGAAGACCAGAATTGTCTTAGCTAAAAGACAACATGAGGCCAATCTAACCTCCCTTGGAAGTTCTAAAGTAGGGTGCCACCAATGAACAGTCTCACCTCTCCACCAATTGCTCCATTTTTGATGGTGGAACACAAAGCAGGGCCTCTGAACCGGCAAACTCCCCCGACTCAACAAGTGTGGAGAAACCAGTGGCTCTCCACATGTTTGTGAAGTACAACACTCATCGTCCCTGACAACTGGTTATTCTGACTGGGGCCACTGGTACCCCGTCTGTGCACTTGTGTCTAGAAAATATGCCCTGATAAAAACAGACAAACACCTTTTGGAAGACTCTGGAGATGCACTGTAAATGTTAAGACACATGATGGAGAATTTTATGAGCTGGAAATGTACATGTTATTAAAGATAATTCAGCTGTAAATTAGAGAGATTGACAAAAGCTTTATTAAAGTCTAACACACACACACACACACACACACAGAGAGAGAGAGAGAGAGAGAGAGAGAGAGAGAGAGAGAGAGAATATTTTTCCCCATTTGCATTGTAATAATTTTTATCATGGAGGTGCATTGTCTCTTTTTCCTTATTTGTGAACACAATTGTGTGTGGTCATATTCAAAGAAGCTTTGTTTTTGCAATTCACCAAACCAAGAATGTTACATTTTTTATGCTATAGCTTTCAAAGCTCAGCACTAAATGTGCAAGCTAGATCAGAGAAGGGTTTTGCTTTAGTTTAGTTTTTTTGCCATGTTAGCACCTTCCGTGTCTCGCTTCATTTTGTTCTCTGATATCGTTCTCGATAGTCTCAATCCTTGAGGGAGGAAGGGAACACTTTCAGGGCCGTTTACGCTTTAGAAATATTTTTGCAAGCAGGAACCATATTGTTGTTCCAAAAGAAGAAATTAAGTTCAGAGACACTGCTTGGCTAGAGGTTTGTATTAATGAGAAACTTACTGGGTCCAAAATCATCAAAGTCAAACTCAAAACTGTTACACAAACAGTATGAATATTCCACACATAAGGCACTTCCATGTTGGAGTGAATATGAAAGACAAAAGTAGAAAAAAATTAAATACATGACAATGTAAAGTTAAAAAGGTAAAGGACCCCTGGGTGGTTAAGTCCAGTCAAAGGCAACTGTGGGGTTGTGGCGTTAATCTCGCTTTCAGGCCGAGGGAGCCGGCGTTTGTCCACAAACAGCTTTCTGGATAATGTGGCCAGCATAACTAAACCGCTTTTGGTGCAGTGGGACACTGTGACGGAAACCAGAGCACACGGAAATGCCGTTTACCTTCCTGCCACAGCAGTACCTATTTATCTACTTGCACTGGCGTGCTTTCAAACTGCTAGATTGGCAGGAGCTGGGACAGGGCAACAGGAGCTCACCCCGTCACGAGGATTCAAACAGCCGATCTTCTGATTGGCAAGCCCAAGAGGCTCAGTGGTTTAGACCGCAGCGCCACCTGCGTCCCTACATGATAATGTATTTCATATACATTCAGATAGCAGAAGCCAATGAAACAATTTTCTAGGCTAGGCCAGTCACAGTGTGGACACAGGTTGCTGATGTTATCCGGGGCAACTATCCACTCCATTGCTGTATCCCAAGGCCCAAACATAAGGATGAGATTTCCCCTCACCTTTCTCGCCACATCATGGTTGCTGGTGGTTTTGCCTAGCATACTGTACCTCAGCTGCCACGGCATTTCTATTTTATCTTCTATTTTACTTATTAAATTTGTATGTCACCTTTCCTCCCAGCAAAAACAAATCGAAACATGGCTTCCAAAATGGAATAATATACCCGCATCAGTTTCATTGATTGCACATGCCCTGGAAGAATGAGTTTGCTTGTGATTCCTTAGTGTGTATATGCACCAACCAGAGGTGCATATAGGGGTGTAAGCAATGTTTCTATTCTGCTGCAGTTCAACTTCTGCCATTCTGCTGTAGTTCTCTCCTCTGCTTGTATGATTTGCACCGTAAATTACATTGCCATTACATTATTCCACCCTATTCATTTCAATTTAAAGGGAACACAACGAAGGGAGGTGGAGAACACAATCAATTACGTATCGCTTGCAGACAGAAAACTGATTTTATTCGCTTGGTTGATTTCCGTTTTGGACATGGGACAAATAAGTGAACATTGACGAATTTCATTCCTGTTTCTGTTTCCACTGGAATTCTCTGACATCCTTGGTGCATATCTGGATTAAATTACAGTAGATGCCATCATGAATGCTGGCCTGGACAAATATTTGGTGGTCAAAAGAATGTTAATGGTTGGCTGATGGCTTCTTCACAGATAGTTGGAGATTTTCCTTAAATGTTCTGAATGGAAATTTTCAGAAGGTGTCATGTTCTTCATTTCTTCCCCTCCAAATAGAGATAGTTTGTGTGTGTGTGTGTGTGTGTGTGTGTGTGTGTGTGTGTGTGTGTGTGTAGCAACAGGCTAAGAATAACATTTTGTAATGAGGAAAAGAGAAGCCAAAGTCTTGACAGACAGGGCCGTCTTAAGCACCTCTGGCGCCCTGGCGCTGTGGTGCGGCGGATCCTTCTGGCGCCCCCCACCGCCTCGTTTTCCAGCACAGCGGGCGGGCAGGCTTAGTGCGCAGCGCTGCTGCCGAGGGTGCTGCTGCGTGGCGGAGCAGCCGGTGCCCCCCCTGGCGGGCCGGCACCGTGGCACCCTGCGCCACCCAGCCTGGCCGCAGGGCCGGCCCTGTTGACAGAAGGAGAGAGGCTGAGAGAAAGCTGAACTGTTGCCAGGTGGAAAACTTATGGGATGCTTCTCTGGGGTTCTAATAAGGGGCAGCAGATTCGCTGCTTGTGTGAATATTTAAGCTGTCTGTCTCTTCACCTGTACTTCTGTATCTGTAAATAAATCACATATTACAGGACATATTCCACTCCTGTGAAAGTAATAAACATTTGAACCTTGGAAAAAAATAATCACATATTACACAGTGCCATAAGTCTCTAGTGATTGTTTTCCCCTCCAAAAGAAAGACAAACCTTGGAACTTGGAGAAGTGGTAAGCATAGATCAAAACATTTCTTTCATTGAAGTCAATTGGACAAAGCAGTTGAGGCTGCAGTGCTATTCATACTAGTTGGGAAATATATCCTACTGAGATCACTAGGGTTTTCTTCAATGTAAACATGCTTGTTTAGTATTGGAGTAAATCTCTTTTATTTCAAAGGAATGTAAGTGTGCCTAACTTTATCCTTGACTATGATCCATGTTATTCTTCCAGAATGCATAAATTATGGATGTAACCAATCACAATTCTAATAATACATTTGTTCCTGCATTGCAGGGGGTTGGACTAGATGATCCTCAGGGTTCCTTCCAATGCTACAATTTTGTGAATGTGTTGTGAGGTTGTTTTTTGTTTGTGTGTTTTGTTTTACAAATGCTCTTTTCTGCAAACCTCTCCTTTGTCTGAGGTTAGGGCAAGAACTTTCATATCTAAAATCTCAGGAGGAGAGCTAAGCTTAAAGTATCACCTTCATGTTTAGAAAAGGTATTGTAGAGGGAATCTCAAAGAAGCTTCTACTATGCTATGCTTTCATTCTAATTTTGCATATTCTGTCACTCGAGATAAAAAACAACAACAGGAGTTTCCCCAGATGCAGTACTATATTCCACACATTCTGCAAATGAGAAAGGAGCTCAGGTCTGTTTCAAAACTGCTCAAGTTATCCTTCTTCCTTCAATTGCTCTGCCAGAACAGAACAAACAGAATTATTTCAAGTAACCCATAAAAATAAAACAAACCCAGCAGATATTATGCTCTGAGCCTCAGATCTTCCACTTCAACATCAGGCAAGAATGAATGTTTATGGCTAATGCTGTAAACCACAGAAAATAAGATTTTGTAGTGAAAACATTGATAGGCCCTTAACTGTAATAGTGCCTGCTGGCATCGCTGTAATTAAAATGAACACAACAACTATTAGTCATCTTAATTCATATGCACATTCCTTGTTTAGTACAATAAAAATTACAAAGCAGAGGTGGCACTTAATTAGGAGGCCTGGGAATTGATGTCTAACGGTATTTCATTTATTTTAAATGCCTCTACCTAGATTTAATTTCTGTTTTATATCTAGGTCTGTGTATTTATATGACAGTACACCTATTACAGCAATATAAATTAAATACCTCAAGGACATTACTAAAGCATTGTTTAAAAGTAAACATGTAAAGCACGATGCTTTCTTATGCAGAGAAAATTAACATGCTGTAACATTTCCCCCAACAAAAATCAATCCAAGGTTAGTTATACATTCAGAAATATTTTTAGCAGGGAGAAATAGCTTCATTCTAGTACTTTCCATTCTACTTAATGTATAAACGTTTCTTCTCTCTTTCCAATCTTTTAATGGTCTTTTCCCTGACAATCTAAGAGCTGGTTAATCTGATGCCTAATATTTTAATCATCTGTTTTACGGTTAATATTTTATCATCTATTTTATGTCTTTGTTCTCCAATCTTGTCTTTTACCTATATTATTTCCTTAGAACCCTCAGGTTGAGGAATTCCACAGAAAATTTTGGAGCCCTGAATTCAGAGTCCCTGCCCTCCTATTAGGGCTCCATATATATGATACATTTAGACGCACCCAAAGAATCTGGGAAATTGTAGTTCACCCCTCACTGGGCTACAATTCCCAAAATCCTTAACACACTACAGTTCCCAGAATTCTTAGGGGAGGAGAGAGAATGTACTTCAAATGTATGGTGAATATGCATCCTCAATAACAGGGAGGAGTGGGGAACTGACTACTTGTAGAAGGTTCCCCCCCTCCACAATTGCACTGTCTCAGTTTCTTCTAGAGTATTACTCATAGTAATATATAATTGGTGTATGCTGATGTATAGAGGCTTCTGGCCCTTGAGGCTCTGGGTGGAACATGCAATCGACAGCCAGCACTAAGCCCTGGCAATTTTCTAGGCATGCATGGTACTAGTTACATTTTCCATGGGGAATTGTACCTGCAACATTATACACATCAAGATATAAACACACAAACAAACTTTTATTTATATACCGTCCTCTCCGGCTGGCCGAAGTCAGGCTCAGGGCGACTCCCATCAAATATATTACATTGGTATAAAATCAAACAATAATTAAATTACCTCCTAAAAACAGGTCAGAATCAAATCAAAGTCTAATTAGATGGCTTCCCGCAGGGTTAGGGTTGGGAACAGTAAGTGCTCATCCTTACTAATTCTTCCTTAGTAGTGGTGAGGACAAGTTGGACAGACATAGGCCCCAGCCTGGACACCTTGCTTTTGAGACAGTCGTGTTATATATTTCATTTCATTTTCATTTAACTTTTAATTTGTATACTGTCTTTCTGTATTGCTATACACAAGGCAGAAATCTGGCTCTGTCAGACTGGAGGGACATTGCTGAGCTTTGGAGTAAGCTTAGAGGCTGCGTGGAGTCCTGTTTCTGAAGCTTAGCATTTCCTTTTGTCCCAAACTAGAAACCTGGGGAATTCTCCAGTCTTGGCCAAAATTCATGTTGGTTACGATTCCAGGAAATACGTGTGCTTTTATGTGTGCAGCCCCATATTGGCAAATATATCCACATATTCAATATTGCTTTTCACTAATTTCAAGACAGGCAGTGCAAGATAGGAGTGCCTGGCGTGCTATGGTCCATGGGGTCACGAAGAGTCGGGCACGACTAAACGACTAAACAACAACAACAACAATTTTATTTTTATTTTTTTGCTAGATTACATTTTCTTTAAGGAAACAACAAATCCTTTCTCTTCCTATGCAGAAAACGATGGTGAATGAAACCTTAGCACAATGTTGGGCATAAAAATCTGTGTTGCAGCCATCACTATAGAGTACATGAGTCTATAAAAAAGCATTTGCCAATTCCAGGGGTGCTGTGAGATGTGGAGGTCTGCAGTACCATGGATAAGTCTGTTGAGGTGGAACAATGTTGCAGTGCTCATGCAATGAAATGGAGATCATCTACCGATTCCTGTAACTTGGGGCTATCTACTTCTTCCTGGACCACAACCCAAATGTGGCCTGGCTCTACTTCCTGGTTTTCTTCATTCACTGGATCATTTACACTCTGGGCCCCCAAATAAGCTGGGCCCCCAAATAAGCAGGCAGTGCTTCTCCATGGTGCGACAGATCCTCTTCGTGACCATAAAATCCTGGTGATGGTTCAATAACCTGCAATGATTTTACAAAACAGAAATCGGAAAGAAAGGACAATGACTGTTCCAAGGAGATGGACATGCTCTAGTTTCCTTGCTGTGCTTTGCTTTCCAGCTTTGCATGGCTAGAACCTTGATAACCTCATCTGCAAATTGGCCACATTTGCTTGGCAACTTTTTCTCTGCCAGATACTTTTTCTGGTGAAAGGAATGAGATGAAGTGTGGCCACATTCAAATGGGTTGTCTGCCCAGGATGTGTGCATGCCAAAATTGGCAAAAACAAAACAACAACAACCAAAACTTAAACAAAAGTGTGCAAAAGTGAAAGCAGTTGGCTCATTTTGAGTTGGCCCTGTTTAACTTGTATTCTATCCATGTGGCTGTGGGCATGCAAGAGATTATTTCCTAGGAAAGGGAGCTGATGGTATTCAATGGATCCAATATTCATTAACTACGATGTGAATTGGTGTGATTATAAATTTATGAACACAACTGTTTCATTTAGTACACACTGTCCTTTGTTGCACCTGAGGCCATGTTTAATATGAGAGTAGAACTAGGCAGCAACAGTAGTACAGTCATAATTTTGTGGTTACAAATAGCCATATTTTCAGCGAGTTAATAAACCTCGTGGAGGGGGAGGGGAACCTGGCAGCTACAGAAAATCTGCAAGGAAGCAGCAAGTGGAGGAGAATAATCTATAACTGCTTGTCTGAAATTTACTGTTTCGTTATCACATTCAAAAGCACACCACAAATTTATACTGTGTGAAAGAAATTCAGACTACAACATGGTTTTGGTAGGAGAGTTTGGATAGACTTTTCTTATACACATCTTCCTCCCCACCCCCACCCCAAATGTTTGGATTATATAAAAAGGTAAAGGGACCCCTGACCATTAGGTCCAGTCGTGACCGACTCTGGGGTTGCGCGCTCATCTCGCATTATTGGCCGAGGGAGCCGGCGTATAGCTTCCAGGTCATGTGGCCAGCATGACAAAGCCGCTTCTGGCAAACCAGAGCAGCACATGGAAACGCCGTTTACCTTCCCGCTGTAGCGGTTCCTATTTATCTACTTGCATTTTGACGTGCTTTCGAACTGCTAGGTTGGCAGGAGCTGGGACCAAGCAACGGGAGCTCACCCCGTCACAGGGATTCGAACCGCCAACCTTCTGATCAGCAAGCCCTAGGCTCAGTGGTTTAACCACAGCGCCACCTGGGTTGAAAGCATAAGACTGGAGCCAAAAAGCAACAATAAAATATGCAATGCCTTATTCTTAAACATGGTACTCTCTTATTTGCTATACTTCAGCTCTAAAGTACTATCTATATGATACCCCAATGGGTTATAATTCAAGTTAAGATGGTTCTTTCTGTTACTTTGTGCAGTATTAACTGTGGTCATAACTATGCTGTGTGTTTTTGTTTAAGGGAAATGAAAAATGTGTTTGGTTTACTCGAAATCATTCAAGGCTATTGACATACTTCCCTGTGGTGAGTGGCTGCAAAAAGCTATTGCGGGAGAAGATCCCAGTGCAGCTAATACCTCCAAGTTGATTCCTATGTTTATCCTTACTCTTTCATTAGTCTGACTTCATATAAGGTAATTCCACCTGTACATTTGTAATTGCATGCCTTGACAGACAGACAGACAGACAGACAGACAGACAGACAGACAGACAGACAGACAGATGGAGAAAGGGTCAATTGACTTCTCCCAGATTAGTCATGGCCAATGGCTAGTACAATGAAGTTACTTGGGTTGGATTGGACTTCTCCCAGATGAAGCTCTGGGCATAGCTATTTCTCTCACCCTACTCTCCAGGCTTTGGCCTGTGTTTTGTATGTGTATCTTTTGAGGTCTGAAGGTGGGAGAAAGTAGTTCACCTTGCAGTAGAAAGCCTATAGGACACTTCTGGTCCTATATATGTACTTCTGAACATAGCCTAAATCTGAAGGAGGAATCAGCATGCCCGTTTGCCCTGAGTAGAAACCCCTGCTCATCCAGATGGTGATGGTGATGAATACTCCATGCTTTCTCCCCAAAAATCCTTTAAAATGCCCCGTCTTCATGTACATGCATAACACAGGGTGCATGTGATGCAATGGTATTTTGCAACGTGCTGCTGTTGTGAGCATCACAAAATGAAGCAAGGCGCGGAGGAGGAGAGAATGTTGTGACATTTGGTGCATAAACCAAGCAAGCATCCTTGCCACTACTTGCTGAGCTTGTAAGGCTTTAAACACCCTTTTTATTGTATTTCTGATGCTTCTTTCCTACTCCTTTCTGCCCCTCTACAGCAGTTAGCAATCTGTTCAAACCATCATTAAATTGTAATTATCCTTTAGTGAAGGAGAGGTCTCCAAAATGCCACCATGCCAAAGCTCCATGACAAATCTTATTCCCTTTAGGTGACAATGTAATACAGTAGTATTTTCTAAGCTGGAGTCAGGCTGAGGCTGAAGGAATAGAAGATATTTCTTAATGAAGAAAATAGCTTTTCCTTAGCTGAGCGTGACAGCTTTTTCTCTCTCCTTAAAGTTTAATATGCCTTAGACACGAGAGAGAGAGAGAGAGAGAGAGAGAGAGAGAGAGAGAGAGAGGGCAGTTGTGAGGGAGAATGGAAAGGAGTGTGACACAGACATCATTACTTGTGTTGAGTACACTCCTCGTTTCTGACCCATTATCTTCTCTAGGCAAACAATGTGTTTTCTGTAAAGCTTTAGCTGTTTGACCAAAGATAACAATGAGACAAGAGAAAATGTGTCTGTACACCAAGGATGCTATCATTCCACCTTCAGCACTCTTGCCAACTCCGATCTATTTCCAAACTGAATCGTTCTCAAGTCCCAGAGTGCCTGTGCTTTAATGTTATTATTGTGTCAGTTGGCTCAATGGAATACAGAATCCGACAAATGGGATCACCAATTAAGTTAAGTCACCACCACACTTCTATTTCCATTGATTGGGGACATCAACTATGGGACATGGAGGGAGATGTTCCATGCCCTAGGTCAGGAATGGAGAATTTGCTACCTGCCAGAGAAAGTATCACTAGACCAGCTGCTAAAATATTTGGAGTTCTACTCTCTTCATTCTTAAGACAATATTCAGAAAAAAACAGATCAGTCAGTCTTCGAAAGCTGACCACTACTTTCACCCACAAGTCCACAGCTCATATACCAAAAGTGAGCCAGTCTGGAAGAAAACTACACACACAAAAAATAGACTGCAGCAAGATCAGATGGGGGAAGGGGATGGATTTCTCAGATTCCAAGTTGTTCTTTCCCACTGCCACGTGATCAAAGAAAAGTGCTGAAATACGCCACGTATCAGAATTAGAGATCCAATTACGGTAATTACATTCTACTCCAAAAGCAAAGTTAAATAAAAATGATCATTATAACACATTCTTCTCTCGGCTAGAAAGGCAGGCTGACAGTGTAGAACAATGTGGTATGAAAACAGGCCATCTCTGAGAACGCTCTGGGTAGGCTTCCGCCTACTGCAAAGGGGCTACTCTAGAAAGAAATGGAAGGAGGGGAATAATAATAAAGTAGGAACCACTGTATGATTTCACACATTGAAAATATGAGCTCTATGTTAAGCGGTGTATAACAGATTAGCCCCAGGATGGAAGATTTATTACACCCTGGATTAGAAAGAGTTAATCCACCTCCAATTTAACTGACAGCGCATCTCTAGGAGGCCGGACGGTGCCCGGTTTAAAAAGGAGGGAATAACCGTTTTGGCAGTTGGAAGAGGGGGAGTGTGGTGACGAAGAGGGAAGAAGAAGGGTGTGGGGCCAGGAAAGTGGTGGTTTAGGTTAGGCTTAGGATAACTTGAAGTTGCAGTCTGACAGAGTTAATGTATAACTGTAACTAAGCTTGTAAACTTATGCATTGTTAAGAAAAGAAAAACCTATGTTCTCAAGAAAATAAAATTCATCTTCTTTTTGTGCCAAAGAGTATCGTCTTGGTTATTCCAGCAGCGTACAGTGGAACCTCGGTTTATGAACACCTCGGTTTATGAATTTTTGGTTTACGAACGCCGCAGACCCATCTGGAACGGATTAATTCACTTTCCATTACTTTCAATGGGAAAGTTCGCTTCAGTTTATGAACAGACTTCCAGAACCAATTACACCCATGCTTTGGGTTAAGTACACTTCAGGTTGAGTACTCCGCAGACCTGTCTGGAACGGATTAATCCACTTTCCATTACTTTCAATGGGGAAGTTCGCTTCAGTTTATGAACGCTTCAGTTTATGAACAGACTTCCAGAACCAATTGTGTTCATAAACCGAGGTACCACTGTATTAAAACTCACAGAGGTGGAGACTCAGAAAAGGGCAAAACTTACCTAAGGAAAAGGGGATAGTTTGTGTCCTAGAGTCACACAGGAAGGACAGTATGGTGAAAACCTAGAGTGCCACAAGTTTGCCAGGGTGATATGGCAGACTGATAGAGTGGGGATATGAGGTGAGGGAGTCCCTGTTCTGTAGGCAAGAGGTTGTTCATTCAAATAGTCCTGAGTGTTTGTGAGATCAGGCCACGAAAGCTGGAATTAGACTCTCTTTACTGAGAAGCCCAGAATTGAGGTGTTTTTTTTAAGGCGTAAGAAATTGAGTGGGGATTGCTTTACCCCTGTACCCTTTCGTCTCATAATCTATTGGCAACATCAGCGAGGGGGTTCGTCGCACGGTGCACATTCAGACAGTTGGAAAATGACATGGCAGGAGATGGATACACATCAAGTCCCATTTGACGTACTGACTCTTTCTTGCTTTCTTGTAGAAGCAAGGCTGTCTGCACAACAGATGGAGGAAACTTGCATTTAAATAGCCTTATTCCAGATCTGGTATTCTCCCTAGCTGTTCTATAAATGGTTCCTTCTCACACCTTTTTACACTGCAAGCACTGCTGGCCCTAAGCAGTTGTATCCCCTTTCTCTAAGTCAGTGTTTCTCAACCAGTGTGCCTCCAGATGTTTTGGGACTACAACTCCCATCATTCCTGACCACTGGTCTTGCTAGCTAGGGATGATGGGAGTTGTAGTCCCAAAACATCTGGAGGCACACTGGTTGAGAAACACTTCTCTAAGTTATCTGTGCCTGTATTATGTCTCCACTTTTCTCATTACCTTTCCAAACTATAGTTTTATATCCAGAGTTCTGGTGGGTTGAGTTCCAGTCATAGGAGGCTCCTCCCAGGGTGGGGGAAGAGGGGAGGTGATTTCTGCAGATTTCTCCTTTTTCCCAGAGCACCCTGAAAAACTGTGTGCAGTTGTATGGGGAGAACTGCAAAGACTTCAGAGCAGAGGTGAAAATTGGTGGATCCCCAGATCTTGTTGGACTTCAGCCTTCTGACTCTTAGCTATGTCAAATGGGACTAACAGGAGCTAGAATTCAGCAACATCTGGAGTCCCACAAGGTCCCTATCCCTACTCTAGAGGCAAGAACAGAAGTCAAACTATTTATGAAGAGGATTTCAAAGAACTCGCAGAATTAGAGACATACTCAAGCTATACTGAGGTGAGGATTTAGCTAATGGAACTTGTAAATGTCACACACAAAATAAATGTGCAGTTTGGTTGTAAGCTTCACCTTTATTTTTTTCTTTCTATGTGTTGCTGCCTCATCATACAAGGAAGGAACTCACAGGTTGCAGCTGGGAAACATCCCTGTCTGAAAACCTCAAGATCTGTTGACCCAGTCGCTGGGTAGATTCCAGATCAGGTGCAGTTATTGTTGGACTACAACTTCCATAATCCCTGACCATTGACCTTGCTGGCTGGGATTGATGGGAACTGGGGTCCAATGAAACCTGGGGTGAATCTACACTCATGGTTTTAAATGTTAAGGAAGGATTAATGAATGCTTTTAATAACTATGTGGCCACATGGCATTCTACTTTTAACGTTCATAATGCATTATTAAAATGTGATACCAAAGGGTGCTGCCGCAACCAGCAACTAGTTTTGACAGAGGTAAGAAACAATTTTTTTACAAGTATGCCCTGTGACATTTTAGAATGATATTTATGGTGCTGGAGGAGACTCTTGAGAGTCCCATGGACTGCAAGAAGATCAAACCTATCCATTCTGAAGGAAATCAGCGCTGAGTGCTCACTGGAAGGACTGATCCTGAAGCTGAGGCTCTAATACTTTGGCCACCTCATGAGAAGAGAAGACACCCTGGAAAAGACCCTGATGTTGGGAAAGATTGAGGGCACAAGGAGAAGGGGACGACAGAAGACGAGATGGTTGGACAGTGTTCTCGAAGCTACCAAAATGAGTTTGACCAAACTGCGGGAGGCAGTGGAAGACAGGAGTGCCTGGTGTGCTCTGGTCCATGGGGTCACGAAGAGTTGGACGCTAAACAACAACAAAATCTAATAGCATTCTAATAATGTTAAACAGGTCAGTGTAGATCCAACCCTGGAGGACACTAGGAGGCTACCCTTGATCTACATGGACTAATAGACTGCTCAGTATAAGGCACAGGTTAGTTTGGAAACCTGTTATGATGCACTTCACAAAGAGAAAGATAGTCATTTTATGGTGCATTCAATGCATAGATGAACTCTCTTGATAAGCAAGACTTCGCAGATTTCTTTACATACAGCATTGGTTTTAGCTCCTGATTACCAATGATTCCAGAATGCTTCCTTGTTCAGCAAATGACCCCTGGAGTTTAGTGTCGCGATATGCTATTCTTTGTCAGCATTTGGCATTCAGATACCAACCTGTTGTCACTGAACAAAAAGACAATGTTGTATTGTCTCTGACCCTTAACCGGAAAAGAGTAATTTCTGCAGCCTGCCTCCCAGTACAAACACTCATGAATACAAATCTGAAATCAATTTCACGGGAATAGTTTCACAATGCTTGCTTAAAATGTGCTATATTGTGAACATATGTCAATTTATTTGCTCTCTGCAATATCTGTGGTGAGTGAACCTAAAAAGGGGCACAAAGCAAATATTAGAAAAGACAAGCAAATATTTTGATTTTCTGGTTTATTAGTTTAGCTTTGCTACTGTCTCCCTCAAGATCTTTTCCAATATAGGAAAATGTAGAGCAGCACAGTGGCTTAGTTAAATATTAGGAAAAGTCACATCCAATTCCCGCCGAGATTTTCTCTAGATGTCTGCCATGTTGTAGATGCAGATGGAGAACTTGTGTTTACTCTTCTGTTGAATGACTAGTCTCATTGGGTTGTGTGTTTCCATATTGGTAATTGTGGCACATTTGCTGGGACACGGTATGTCAAAATCCCATCTTCCATAGAACCCATGGATAAGGGTCAAACACAAGCATTTGCTTACTTCCCCCCTTACGTTTCCATTGGGAAAAGCAGAAGTTGGTTTTACAGCTCTGGTCTGTCTAACCAACACCTTCTTATCTCCCCAACATTCTGGGACAGGTGGCAGAATGCAGGTGGGATGAGTGAATTGAGGAACCACCTGAAACCATTGGCTGGAAATAAGTGGAGATGCACAGTGTCCCACAACCTCCTTGCAGTTCTTTGTGAGTCCTCTTAATGTTTCCTTTGTTTTGCTCTCTAGATTTCTGTGTCTTAACTTGGCTAGCCAATGGAGTCCAGCATTCTAGGAGAAAACACTTGGTGCTTCAATATACTTAAAGCATAACATTCTGAACATTCTCTTGGTACATCAGTTTCACAGAGCTGTTATATGGAGGAGGGGCAAAACTGACTCCATTCAGATTCTAATAAAGGGAGGAGCCTGGTCAGTGATCCTCTAAATAGAATCAGAACAGTCTGTTAGCTCTCTCCCTCTGTTCAAAGGACTACGTAATTGGTTTGATCTCAGTTTAAGTATCAGAGTGTTCTATCTGATTCAGGTTAGTCACTAAAGCTTTGCATCAATAATCAGGATGCTGCTATTTTAACAACCACTTTTCCAGGAGGGGAAAAAATCCATTCGTTTGTGTTCACATCTACATAACAGAGAGTAACACGTGGCAGAAACAAATAGGGAAAAGAACAAAAAGGGCAACATTAATCTGTTTTGCTCTCCAGCAGAGAAGAACTACCGGTATTAGTATTTCAAACTGTAGGCCATAAGAAGACTATGTCTACACTACAGTCTTGCTTGAAGAAATTGCATGCATTTGAGAATCTTACAATAGCAAAGCAAATACTGTTTTCTAACTGCTTTCATAAAACTCCAGTTCTGGGCACCACAGTTCAAGGAGGATACTGAAAAGCTGGAACGTGTCCAGAAGAGGGCAACCAAAATTGTCAAAGGCCTGGAAACGATGCCTTATGAGGAACGGCTTAAGGAGCTGGGTATGTTTAGCCTGGAGAAGAGCAGGTTAAGGGGTGATATGATAGCCATGTTCAAATAGATAAAAGGATGTCATATAGAGGAGGGAGAAAGGTTGTTTTCTGCTGCTCCAGAGAAGCGGACACGGAGCAATGGATTCAAACTACAAGAAAGATTATTCCACCTAAACATTAGGAAGAACTTCCTGACAGTAAGAGCTGTTCGGCAGTGGAATTTGCTGTCAAGGAGTGTGGTGGAGTCTCCTCCTTTGGAGGTCTTTAAGCAGAGGCTTGACAGGCATATGCCAAGAATGCTTTGGTGGTGTTTCCTGCTTGGCAGGGGGTTGGCTGGATGGCCCTTGTGGTCTCTTCCAGCTCTATGATTCTACATTAATTTGATTGCAAACAAGAGGGGTGTTTATAGCTGACCACAGATATCAGCCCCACCAACACATGTGCATGATAATCCTTTTGTGGGTTTCCACTAGTAGAACTAGGTAGTTGAAGGCCCTCCTATCAGATATCAAGGAAATAAACCAAGTCAGATAGGTGGAGTACAAATAATAAAATAATAACAATAACAATCAGTATCTGAAGGGCCAGAGGTTCTACATCTCCATCCTAGGATTTAATTAGTTCTCATGGGCTTCACATATTTGGTACAATATCCAGCATGACTCTTGGTTTCATATAAATACAACTCAGATTTTTTTATATGAACAAACAATGCATTATATGAAGATATTTGTGATTTTTCCCCAACATCATGTTTTTTTTGTAGAATACAAGGAAAATTTCACAAAAATGCTTGAATATGTATGTTTGCTCTCTTAGCCCAAATTAAGCTCCTGGGTTGTGCTGGTTCAGATCAACTGTTCAGCTGCTTTATCCAAATTCCAAACTACAAAACCAGCAGAGTTAAGATCACAACTAATTTGGTGTTACTTCTAAAAGAGTCTTGTGATCTGATCCACATTCTGCTGCTGGCTTTGTCTAATCTACTTTTGATGCAGAAGATTGCTTCTAACAAAAATCAATTTTTACTTACAGAATACTGTCAATACAAGTGTGTTTTAAAATGAGTTTTAGAGATGTATTTGGTGGTAACAAGTTCATATTCTCTCCCCTTCATCTTAACGTGCCTTTCAACTCCCAGCATAAGCATCAACATTCTTATGACGAGTGCAATTTCTAATTGAGCTCTTGCATGACTTTCATCTTGTTAGCTGGAAAAGTTCAATATTTGTGCAATATATTATCAAATCATTTCCTCAATAGTTCCAAGAATGAAAAAAATTCAGAAGTGATAGGGATTTGCTTGGTTTATTAAAGTATCTGTGGCTGTAATTTTTCCACAGAAACTTTTTATGGGAAACTTGTGAAACTAAGTAGAAGAATTCCAAAGCTGTCAAACAAACAAACAAGCAAACACCCTCACAAAAATACCTCATTTTGTATGCTCATAAGCGCTGGTGGCGCTGTGGGTTAAACCACAGAGCCTAGGGCTTGCTGATCAGAAGGTTGGCGGTTTGAATCCCTGTGACGGGGTGAGCTCCCGTTGCTCAGTCCCAGCTCCTGCCAACCTAGCAGTTCGAAAGCACGTCAAAGTGCAAGTAGATAAATAGGTACCGCTCTGGTGGGAAGGTAAACAGCTTTTCCGTGTGCTGTTCTGGTTCGCCAGAAGCGGCTTTGTCATGCTGGCCACATGACCCGGAAGCTGTACGCCGGCTCCCTCAGCCAATAACGCGAGATGAGTGCTGCAACTCCAGAGTCGGACACGACTGGACCTAATGGTCAGGGGTCCCTTTACCTTTACTTATCCATTTCCCAGGCTTTCATTTTTAAAAGAGGTATTTGCTTTTTCAACAGAACCCAGAAAAGAGCCAATAAACTAAGTTCAAATTCACGTTGATCATCTGAAGAGGCCCTCCTAGTGGTTCCATGTAAGCTGCTAAAATCAGTCTTGCAGCTCACACAGAGTAAGATCTTTAATGTTGTGGTATCTGCCATGCGTATGCTAGAAATTGTTTCCCCCAAGCATTTCCAAAGTAGTGATATTGATAATATATGTCATTGATCTCTGTGAAGGTGCATGATTGTATTTTATACTGTTTCTATATTGTGTTATTATGGGTTGTTAGCTTTTTATTCCTTTATACACTGCTTGATTGTAGAAAAACATTGGAGCTGTGTATTAGTAACAGTAGTTTATTACTTTGTTTTTTGCTGTGCTGGGCTCCTTTGGTAGGAAGGGCAGGATAGACATTTTAAAAAATTGGCTACCGAGAAAACCCTCGGACTCAATGTATCACTTGTTAAAGCTTCACCTTTTTTGAGCTTCACAGGCAGAAGCCCCCGAGCTTCCCAAATCTAGAGCCTTGCTTTAACTACATTGTGGTGGTCCCCAATCCAGTCTCATGAACTGCTGGGATTCTGAACTATAAGATGTGTCATTAGTTTTAGAGGTCCTCCAAAGGTTTGTTTTATTAAAAGACACCCCTCCCCGCTTCCTTTTTTATAGCTGCCCGGCAAGCTCAGTCTTGATTATCTCTTCCAGGGCTTTGCCATGAATGCAATTACGCTAACAGCTGTTCAATATTTGATGAGTAGCATCCCAAGTTAGCCACAAGGGTCAAAACGGTGTGGTGCTGGGAAGATGGTGTTCAGCTGCAAATGTTACTTACTCTCTCCCCCTTAGTTTAAATTACGTTAAATGAAATATTCAACAGCAGCTTTGAAAGATCATCCCCCCGAGATTTCAAATTTCACATGGAACCTGGAGGAAGAGAAAAAAATTCAGCAATTGATTTATATTTCTGCTGTCCACTTCTTGCTCTGATACTCTTGTTCTTCTTATCACTTCAGTGAAGCACGCTGTGCTGGTAAGAAACAGACTCAAATTAATTGCTTCCTAAGCAGCAGAAGTCATGCGACTTTGCTGCCTTCAGTGTTCATGCAGATGGTGTACAATGCTTTGCTTCTATCAATTAATTTTGCAGAGGGCAGCCAGAACATAAAACCACCATACTTTTGTGGTCCTTTGAAGGCCACGAAACCAGAAGGGAGATTTGAGTTATTTTTCAGGAGATACAAAAAAGTTTCAGGGATACTTATTTTGTCTGCCACTGTGACAAAGTAAGTGTCCCTGAAACTTTTTGTACTTCCTGAAAAGTAGCTCAGGTGTTGCTTTTTAAATCATTCCCCCCTTAACTTGGTTTAGGTAAGGTAAACCAAACCCTTCACACAACACACACACACACACATCCCACTTTGCAATATTTATTCCCACCTGACCCCACCTATGAGCATTTCCCTGTCCCCCTTTGGTCCCCTGAAAATGAGAAGCGGAATCTGGCATGATTCCAGATACCACTTATGTGTACATCCCCTTTAACTCATTCAATGTGAGAGTGCCATGAGCACTGCTGGGGTGGAGGGGATGTACTGACACTAGGTGTGAGGAGGAAACAGTCTGCAGGAGGCCTCACCAGCAATTAATCAGGTCAGGCTGGAGGGCACACTGCCCCTCTCAATGTGCAGAGATAAAGCAGAAAGGGTGAGGCCATTGTGAAAATGATGTGCCGGTGGCATTTGACTCCTAGTAATTTAGCAAAAATGTATAAGACAAATACAAATATCTGCTGGAAATGTACAGTATATGTGGTGGACGTGTAAGTTTATAAAAGCATTTTGGGAAATGATATATAATGAATTGAAAAAAGATGATTAAAGTAACCCAATCTAATATATCCTGGAGGAGGAGTGTATTGTTGCTCAGATGATCTTCCATGTATGGATAAACATAACATTGGAGATGTGGATAGCCAGCATGGTCCCTCTTCCCCTTCTTATACACAGTGAATATGTGGGGCAGTTTGCTTGTGTGGCCCTGTTCCAAAACGCCTACTTGCTATAGCCTTGCAGGTTCCATTCAAGTGAATGTATCTGGCTATGCTTTTGCAGCAGAAACGTAGTATTTCTCTTCTGATTAGCTCACATGCACCGTGTTTTTAGAGAAGGCCGCTGCCAATTTATTTCACAGCAACCGTAAGGACAATTTGGGATCTTCCATTTCAAACAAGAGCTTTGATTGCTTCGCTTGCCAATTTTACCTCCATTCAGAAACAGCTGCAGAGGTGAATCAACCTGCTCTTCAATGCATATAATAACTACATATTCTAGTCCTAATTATTCAGAGAGAGAAAACAGAACCATACCATGTTACTTTCAGCAAGGAATGGCATAATCAATGGCTGATTGACAGTGCTTTTGGTTAAATTAGAATTGCACCTACAATACAAATGATTCTGGCTCATTTTGCCTGTAAATTACTGCATGCATTTATTTTCTCTGTCTCTTTGTGTTCCTGCAAGTGTTCCATTGAAATTAAGGTCATGTTTGGCCAAAACAAGAGCTTTTATGTGCCGCTGGAAAAAGTTCTATGGTTTTTTTTTTAAGTACCTAAGTAAAGTGTAAGGATAGAACCACACATGTTATTTTTCCTTGGGAAAGGTGGCTTGGGGTGGGGTTGGATGGGAAGTTTTGGGAGTATTTATTTATTTATTTATTTATTGAGTTCCTCAAGATCAGGCATCCTCAAACTGCGGCCCTCCATATGTTTTGGCCTACAACTCCCATGATCCCTAGCTAACAGGACCAGTGGTCGGGGAAGATGGGAATTGTAGTCCAAAACATCTGGAGGGCCGAAGTTTGGGGGTGCCTGCTCAAGATGAATAACATCAGTGTTTAAATTTTACAAATAACAATAGTAAAATACAAAGCCAACACTCAAACACAGAAAGTCAGTTTTTGAGAAATCCATATTGTGCAGCTGTGCATATTCATATTTAGGTAATTGAGATGTAATGTAACTCAGGAAGTCCATATATCTTTTTTGGGGGGAGGGAGGGGGTAAGGAGTCCTGTAAGTCATTGGCTAAAACAGGCATCCCCAACCTGCGGCCCTCCAGATGTTTTGGCCTACAATTCCCATGATCCCTAGCTAACAGGACCAGTGGTCGGGGAAGATGGGAATTGAAGTCCAAAACATCTGGAGGGGCGAAGTTTGGAGGTGCCTGGGCTAAACATAAAGTATGAAGTCCATCCATATTGCATAAAAATGTTCCAGCTTTCATGACTTGGAGGTTGTGAGTCATTTTTTCTTTGTGATTGCTATGTTACAAACCTGTTAATACCATAATTCGATAGATAAGTCCTGCAGGTTCTTGCATTTATCTGGCAGCTACCAATAAGCATGTTTTTTTTTAAGGAAAGGGCTCTTAGCAGTATGCTGTACTGTTTTTTCCCCTTTCGATTTGCATTTTAGTAGATTTTCCCCCACATGGCCTTAATTCCATAAATAGCTTAGTTGCTTTTTAACAATAACCTATGGGGTGTTTTATCTGTCTCTATTTGTTTTTAGTTTTTGTGAGGCATCTTGAATCCCAAGTTGGGGGGGGGGGAGAGAGAGCCAGGATATAAATAAATAAAAGAGTAGCACTTCCCCACCTTTCTCGTCTCTGCAGTATTTGACCTTTGACCCTGCCTCCTGGCCAAAGAGGAGGAGGAGGAGGATGATTTATTACATTTGTATACTGCCCTATACCCAATAGATCTCAGGGTGGTTCACAACATAAAAACACAATTTAAGAAAGAGAGAACTATTAACCCTTTGCTACCTAACTTCCAACAAGGATGGACTAAAGAAAGGACCTCATGGTAAAACCAGCTTTCCAGTTGTGGATGGACTGGAATGCTATGTGCACAGTGGTGGTTGCTAGCTTGGGACAGCACACATTACCTGCCAAACATGCTCTGTACCATCAGCTCTGCCACTGCCCATCACCTGTTTAGGATGTGCATAGGAAAGCTGAGTAGCACCTCCCTCACAATCAACTAATGGTTAGCACTGGCAAAGCTGACAGCGTTGGCCATCTGTTTGCCAGGGCCTCCCTCTTCCAGGGAACTGAATTCAGCTTCCATATCATATTAACATGGCCTCTATACTTCATGATCAGAACATCTCAGGTTCTGGCCTTTACAGAACACTGAGAAACTAAATGGCCAAAGAATGACTACATCTTTGTCAGTGTTACATTATTCATTATAGAAATGTTGTCGGTGTTAATTGACATCTACGAGGCAAACAGTTTGTTGCCTCTGGGCAGTAATGAGAAACATGTGCTGCCTTTGAGTCATCCCCAATCTTTACACCAAGCAAATGTAATCTTGGCAACAATGGTGCATTTTCCTCCTCTCTTTTTTAATCAGCAGCTTCAGCGGGGATGATTTAGCTAAAACAAAGGTTTTTCTCAGTATAATATATCCAGTTGTAGAAGGAACCACATTAGGTTATAGTAATAAACCTCAGTAGATCCAGAGCAAATTAATTGCACCTAGGGGTGTTGAAATCTAAAAATAAAAGCCAAGTATAGCTATTTAATTCTCTCTCATCTATTGAGCAAATCAACTAAATATGACACAGATGGTGATTCATTAGCAGCCAAAACAATTCCCCCACTCCAACTGCATCTTTAATTATTTTACTAATGGAGAAAGCCATTTTTCTCTGAGTGCCTTATGTATGGGCCATTTCTAAACATAAATGAGTTAGATCTTTAGTTGCATTCCATTTAAAACCAAATTGGGGTGTGAAGACATGGGGCATGCATCCTTCTGTCTCCAATTTTCCTTTCTAGGGATAGTTCTGAGCAACTGGTTGCCCAGTGGCTTTAGAGACATATGGAGACCATCAACCATGGAAGGAGATTGCTGCTGACTCAGGAATGGGTCACATCTGCATAATGATCACTGGCTAATCACTACGCCATGAAGTGAGGTCTTAAATCCGTGAACGAGACGTTATAGTTCTAATGGCACTGGCAGAAATGTAAAATGACCTTACGTCAGCTCAAATGCAATACTTTTCAATGGAACAGTTTGCATATTTAGATGGCAAGTGTTGCATTACCAGTGGTGAAAATCCAGTGGTGCACATGAATGTGACAATAATAATAATAATAATAATAATAATAATAATAATAATAATAATAATTTAGTACTTATACCCTGCCCATCTGGCCGAGCCTCCCCAGCCACTCTGGGCAGCTTCCAATAGGATATTAAAAACACAATCAAACATCAAACATTAAAAACTTCCCTAAACAGGGCTGCCTTCAGATGTCTTCTAAAAGTCAGATAGTTGTTTGTTTCCTTGACATCTGGTGGAAAGGCATTCCACAGGGCGTGAACCACTACCTAGAAGGCCCTCTGCCTGCTATCTAGACCTCAGATACAGAACCAAACTACATAGCTGCTGTGGCTTCTAAAAACTTTGAAATTATCATCGTGTAGAACTTGTTTAAGTTGCGCATTTGCATTTCTTTTATACCAAGCATCACTTCTTATCGGAGAGCATTATCTGGAGAATTACCCTGGGAGTGTATTGAACTCATTTTTGCTTGAGTTTCATTTTTGGGAGCTTTGCTTTCATAGTCATGAAAATAGGGTGGGTATGGTAGATTGACAAGCACTATGAACACAAGCAGAAAGTCACAGCTGGATGCTGCTTTTGATATTTTCCCTTTCTGCTCATTACGGCACCTCACAGCCATTCTGTCCATATCACTCACCTGTAATCCATCATGGAACACTCAGTTAAAAGGAAATAAGCAACTATTCCCAAGAGGAATAGAAATTTATATGAATGTCACTCAAACATATCAGTTTACATTTCTATGGTCACACAGTCCATTGAAAAATACGGGACTCGTCAGAGATATAAATTACTTGATCAAGTTTACTGCCTTGTTTGGAATAATCATAAGTTTCTACCTGAAGGACAAAAGTAATGAGATATAATTTCTTTACATACTCATATTTGTGATCCATGTTACTTTACTAGCTCAGAGTAGGCAATTAATATTATGAACATTTTTTTTAAAAAAATGATGCTTCTTTCGCTTCAGTCCAATATTTTATCAACTGGACTCTAATGTCATTTGTTTTGACTTTAGTCTACAGCACTAGGTGTTCTGTTCTTCTTCTAAGAATATCATTGCTAGATTGATGCAGATTTTCAGTTACTGGATTTACCAAGGCAGATAAGACATTGTGCGCTGGAATCAGATGTAAGTTATAGACGTTTATGCCAGTTAATAACAGCTAATAACTGAAGAAGTAATGATGAAGAATTCGCTCCTATTTATTTTTCTTTCTTTTTTACACCAATCCCCATATTTCTGAATTATTTATAAGAGATTTGTAGTATTCCTAGGATACACAAGGAAAAACAAGAAATGCAATGCCATCAGTGTACATTTTGTATCCTGACTGCATGTGACTTCTGATTACATTGAGGAGGTTTCAATTTACACAATGGAATTTTCACAAATCTCACTGGTTCTTTAGACCCCGGTTGTTAATCTGAGTTCATACACAAACCCCAGTGGATAACCCTGAACCAAAACTAAGAATGCAGATAAGACTTGTGGCTATCAATACACCCTAGTAAAATGTGCAGTGTATTCCTAGGTGTGCGTGAGCCCTCAAGATATTAACTGAAGCAAATTAAACAGCCATCTGTGCTACCTGATGAGGTTCATCTCCTTCAAAGAGGCAAGACTTTCTCTTCCTTATCATTGGAGGTATTTAAGCAGAGGTTGGATGACCATCTGTCATAGATGCTCTAGTTGAGATTCCTGCATTGCAGGGGGTTAGACTAGATGACCCTCAGGGTCTCTTCTAACTCTACAGTTCTATGGTTGTATGATCATGAATCAAAGTGCCAATGTTTCACTCTAGCTGTCACTTCATCTTACATGGACTTATCCAATGCTCTCATCCATTTTGGTTCATCATGGCTACACTGAATTCATTGGTTACTGGGGGCTAGCATGACCAAATTAACACTCCTTACTTACCTCATTTGGTAAGAGTTACATCAATTGCTCCACCTATTTTTGCCTCTGTCCCCACCCACTTTTAACTCTGACCCTACTTAACCACTGACATGTGTCTCCTGGAAGATTGCTCCTTATTCTGAACTATTGTAGCAGGACCACATGTATCTTCCCTTGCATGAAGTTAGTGTTGTGTTGGGCAGTCACTAGTGAGGGCACTCTGCTGAACTCACAAGCATAAGGAAGGATAATATCTAATAAATATATCCTCTCCTAGCATCTATTCACATCCGTTTATGAATGGATGGGAATGAGCAGCTAACACTATTCCAAAATCTGAGCCAGGGCAGGTTGCAGTCAGCCTTGATGGCGTCTTATTTCCTTAGAGTAGATTGATACATTATTCGATATGGAAATCATGATGAGAGCAATTTAGGTTAAAATCCAGTGTTTCTTCTGATTCTTATACAGTTGAGTATGGGCCCATTAACCCCCTCTCTTCGTTCTAGGACAGGAGAGCAAATTAAAACAAGAAAGCAATCAGGGTACATAAGTTAAATTAAATTGGGGGAGGGAAAATTACATGTTCTAATTAAGATATACAATTGTGGAAAAATATAATTGAATGGATGTGCTAATAAATTAGTTTTTAGATACCCAAGTTACCTGAACAACTAAACCATTCATTTAACTTGTCACTCCAGTCAAAGCAAAATGCAGGTTGGTTAGGATGGTCTGGAATGGTTAATTGGATACATACAGAAGTATTATAGTTGTTGTTGTTTAGTCATTCAGTCATGTCTGACTCTTCATGACCCCATGGACCAGAGCACGCCAGGCACTCCTGTCTTCCACTGCCTCCCGCAGTTTGGTCAAACTCATGTTGGTGGCTTCGAGAACACTATCCAACCATCTTGTCCTCTGTCGTCCCCTTCTCCTTGTGCTCTCCATCTTTCCAAACATCAGGGTCTTTTCCAGGGAGTCTTCTCTTCTCATGAGGTGGCCAAAGTATTGGAGCCTCAGCTTCACGATCTGTCCTTCCAGGGAGCACTCAGGGCTGATTTCCTTAAGAATGGAAAGGTTTTATCTTCTTGCAGTCCATGGGACTCTCAAGAGTCTCCTCCAGCACCATAATTCAAAAGCATCAATTCTTCGGTGATCAGCCTTCTTTATGTTCCAGTTCTCACTTCCATACATCACTACTGGAAAAACCATAGCTTTAACTATACAGACCTTTGTTGACAAGGTGATGTCTCTGCTTTTTAAGATGCTGTCTAGGTTTGTCATTGCTTTTCTCCCAAGAAGCAGGCATCTTTTAATTTCGTGACTGCTGTCACCATCTGCAATGATCATGGAACCCAAGAAAGTCAAATCTCTCACTGCCTCCATTTCTTCCCCTTCTATTTGCCAGGAGGTGATGGGACCAGTGGCCATGATCTTTGCTTTTTTGATGTTAAGCTTCAGACCATGTTTTGCACTCTCCTCTTTCACCCTCATTAAAAGGTTGTTTAATTCCTCCTCACTTTCTGCCATCAAGGTTGTGTCATCAGCATATCTGAGGTTGTTGATATTTCTTCCGGCAATCTTAATTCCAGTTTGGGATTCATCCAGTCCAGCCTTTCTCATGATGAATTCTGCATATAAGTTAAATAAGCAGGGAGACAATATACAACCTTGTCATACTCCTTTCCCAATTTTGAACACATAAAAAAGGATCTTGATGGAGAAAGCATCAGCAGACTTCTTACCTTACACCCCAGCAACCCTTCCCTCTGAAGTCAACACAATATGCAGACCAATTGGATCTCTGGGTTCTAGAGAGAATTGCTATGATGAAAAATTCAACCCATGCTTCTTCTTTCCAACAAGATCTCTGCAAACCAGGCCTACACCATGTGGGATCCAGCAGCCATATATTGTGAAATGAGTACTCAGCCAATAAGTCTATGATAGTCTTTGGCACCCTCCATATATTTTAGACCAGGCACCCCCAAATTTCAGCCCTCCAGATGTTTTGGACTACAATTCCCATCTTCCCTGACCACTGGTCCTGCTAGCTAGGGATCATGGGAGTTGTAGGCCAAAACATTTGGAGGGCCACAGTTTGGGGATGCCTGTCTTAGACTATAACTCCCATCAGCCCCAGCCAGCAAAACATCTGGAGGGCACTAGGTTGGCAAAGGCTGGTGCATGAAGTGGACCAGCGTATCCCTTTTCTGCCATGTAGTATCAAGTTTATTACCAAGGTGATCACCTGTAAGGCGAACTACGCTTCCAGGCCACGTCCAGATAATTGAGTGGCAAATACAACACAAAGCCAAGCCAGCTCTGCTTGAGGGAATAAAGGATTGTTACAAAAGTGCTATGTCCGTTCAAATTGCAGCTTTATAAATGTCGGTGGTTCAGCTGTGCATGTAAGAGCTGATGGAGCGGGGCAAACAAGAGAGCTATACATGTATGCTTTATGCATTATTTAGAATATTAAAGCTGATCTGAGCAGCAGAGGTATCAAGGGGATGTTCTAATAGTAATGCAAACTAGTAAAGGGCCTTTTCAAAGGCTTTACAAATATTAACCAATCTATGAATAGTCAATTACTTACCTAGACAATCAGTCGGTGCAAAGGGTGGCAATAAAGATGTTACATGGAAGAAGGAAAGTCAAACAGACGGTAGCTGCTACTTAATTGAATATATTAGAAGTGCAATACTGGGAATTCTAAACACTGAAAATGACAGTTGTTTATAAAAGGAATGGCACTTGAATGCTGTATTGCCTAAGCTAGCATGAAAATTCAAGCGCTTCATATCCGGGGGACAGACCTTGCTATGGGCACGCTGATGAAGGAGAGGGAAGGATTTGGAACAATGTGAATCGGCATATGATGGGAACTGCTTCTGCCTGTTCATTGAGTAGCCACATTTTAATGATCGAATCCAGGTTTAATAAGCCAGGACATGCATGAGTGGTGTGCAAGCACATGCAGTTCCTTTGCTGCTGCTGCTTCAACCCCCACCCCACCCCTTAGCATGAGCGGCAAAAACAAACCAGGAAGCTGTTAATTGAAGTTGGCGCTAGCTTCCTGTTAAGGGCAAACTGGGGTCTGCATGCTCAGAAGACATGGCCTTGCCCACATAGAACGGCATCTTGAGATCCATGAAGAGACATGTATTTGGTGTTTGGTGCTCAAGGGGCAGACTGTGGCACTCCTCCCCCCTCTTCCACTAAGGCAAAATTATTTGGGTGCAAACCCTAATGTGGAGAAATGAAGAGAAGACTGAGAAGTGATATGGCAGCCACCTTCAAATCTCTAAAGGACTGTCATGTGGAAGATGGAACAAGCTTGTTTCCTACCGCTCCAGGGGGGGTAGTGGATTCAAATTACAAGAAAGGAGATTCCAACTAAAAATTAGAAAGAATTTTCTGACACACGTCTTCCACAGGCTACCTTGAAAGGTGGTGGTCTTTCATTCAACGGTGCTCTTTATGTGGGATATAAAGCTGTCAGTCAAGTCCAACATTCCGAGAGAACTAATTGCCTCTATGTGGCAAGGCAGTTTGGTCATTTGGTCGGTTGCTGCAAGGAGTGTTAACTGGTAACTGCTCGGATGCAGTCTTCTCTTGACTCACTACTATCTAGTACAGTGGTGCCTCGCTAGACGAATTTAATTCGTTCCACGGGTCTTTTCTTATAACAAAAAATTCATCTAGTGAATCCCATAGGAATGCATTGAATTTTTTTTGAATTTTTTTTTTGCCCATAGGAACGCATTAATTGAATTTCAATGCATTCCTATGGGAAACCGCGAATCGCTAGATGAATTTTTCATAAAACGAATTCCTCTAGCGAGGGAACCTCCGCTCGAAAAATCCTTTCATTAAGCGGAAATTTCGTTAAGCAGGGCATTTGTTAAGCGAGGCACCACTGTATATAGTTTATCTGTTTTGTAACCTAAGCCTGCCTTCAGGAACAACTCTATAAACCTGAATGAATCTGAAAGTACATTAGTTTATGTTAATATGATCCAGATTCATGTGTGTTTTCTTTAAGAGGGACAGAAAGGGATTATCAACTAGGAAGGTATAATTATTGATAGGACTCAAACGAGTTAGCAACCCGCTTGTCGCTGCATATACTAAAACAAGGGATCGTTTAAACTCTGCTAAATTATATAAACGTTCCCACACTTTAAACAGAGGTAGGGTGGTCATCTACCAGGCATTTCTAGCCGAGGTTCTTGCACCGCATGGGGTTGGACTAGATGACCCTTGGGGGTACCTTTCAACTCTATTCCATTATTCTATACCTGGAAGAAATGGAACAACTTGAAAGCGAGGCATGCAAATGTTGTTCACAAAAAGCTATCAACGTTGCATTGTTAGGCTTTCCAAGCATTAGTTCCTCCGTATGTGTAAGCCAATAATAGCTCTGCCACCTCTGTACCTGCCATCAGTTTCTGTGAGAAATAATATGACAGCCACACTGTTCTTTCATCCCACGAGTGCCTTTTCCATAGAATCTATTGGATTTAATCAACTAGTTATAATGTAGTTCCAGTACCATGCCATGTCTCACAAAACAAATTACTAGCTCACTATAATTAAAGAACTGTAGTTGGCTGGTGCAGCCTCAGACCCTCCTGCTCACTATATTGCTCCTCTGATGTTATTAAAAATCTAATCTAATCTATTTGCTAAAGCAGCCGATGAGCAACTGTGGCTCTTTCTACCTGCCTGGGCATACTTGTAGCCAATAAAATAATACAATCAGTACAAAAAGAAATGGGAAAGGAAAAAAATGAGATATTCTAGTCTGAGGAAACTTTAAATAGTAAAATAGAACAAAACACTGAAACAGTTCCTTTGATCGTGACATTGATGACTTGCTGTTACATATCCGGGAGAAGAAACAGAATACTGTATATAGGAATGAATAGAATGCTTCAATATTAGAGGTGGTTCTAATGATACACCAGGGGTGATGTGCTAAAAATTGCTGAAGGGGTCCTTGTATAAGTGTCATAATATGGGTTCAAGGTCATGTACTCCTCTTTGTGAACTGGAAAACCACAACTATTGTGTGGATAGCTCAGTTGGTTAGAGCATGGTGCCAACAATGCCAAGGTTGCAGATTCGATTCCCCTAAGGGACAGGTGCATATTCTTGCAATGCAAGGGGGGTTGAAGTAGATAAACCTCAGGATCCCTTCCAACTATATGATTCAAGCCCACCATATTCTTCTGGGGACCAGACCAGAAGCCAACAGAGAGGATGACCCCACTGTTAGCCTTAGCACACATTGTGTGTGTTGGGAGGGGTTGTCGCCATTTTTGCCATCATCACCACGTTTCACTGTGTTGATGGTTGCCACAATATAGTTCCCTGCAGCCAAGCTGGTGCTACTATTTCCTCTCTTCCAAGAGACCTAGAGGACACTGCCTTCACTCTGACCCAATTCATGAGGACATTAGCACCTCTGAGATTCTAATCATTGTGTGGATGTCCAGGTTAAATCTGACCTCAAAGTGGTGGAGGCAGAAACCAAGCCAATCCCTTTCCAGTACCACAAAGTGACCCACAGCTATTTCTTTCCCATCAGAAGTGACAAAACCAGCTTAGGGATTTTGAACAGACAGAATAGCTAGCAATCCCTTCCGCATCGCTTCCATTGTTTCTCTCTCAATGTTGCAGGCTCTGCAGACTCTTTCCCTTGTAAATAATAATAAGAAGAAAGCATTGAGAAACTGAGGAAAGCAAAAACTCATATAGCTGTAGTTTATTCAGATTCCAAGGTAGCATGATCAACCTCTCTAAATATACTACAGTGGAACCTCGGTTTATGAACACCTCGGTTTATGAATTTTCGGTTTACGAATGCCGCGTACCCATCTGGAACGGATTAATTCATTTTCCATTACTTTCAATGGGAAAGTTTGCTTCAGTTTATGAACGCTTCAGTTTATGAACAGACTTCTGGAACCAATTACACCCATGCTTCGGGTTAAGTACGCTTCAGGTTGAGTACTCCGCAGACCGTCTGGAACAGATTAATCCACTTTCCATTACTTTCAATGGGAAAGTTCGCTTCAGTTTATGAACGCTTCAGTTTATGAACAGACTTCCGGAACCAATTGTGTTCATAAACCGAGGTACCACTGTATTCAAGTAAAATCAACTGGGCATTACATTCTTCTTTAAAGATCCAATTAAAGATGGCGGAGTTATTCAATTCAGTTTACATTTATTTTATTATTGATCATGGGCATACCCAGAGAGGGGCAGGGGGGCAGCTGCCCCCCCCAGAAGCAAAAAAAAATTAAATGGTTATAAAGTGATGAAACGAAACAAAATTAGGTAGGGCGATGGCGAATAATCAGTTGTTTACCACACTGAAATGGTGTAAAAACCGAGAAGTATCTAGAGCCACCTAACGACTGGTAGAGGAATCTATGTCAGCCAGCCATTGGGATTCAAGGGAGGGAGAGGTCCCTAGCGGGCTCTAGCAGAGAGAAGAGGGAATCTTCTAGAGGGGTCTAGTGAGTTCCGCGTCACTAAACTGAGCCACCCGCCGCTAAACTGAGTTGCCCGCTATTAGCTTACCTTCTTATTTACATTTAGAAGACATCGAGGCTGCCTAAATGGATATAAGAAACTGGTTCCAAAAAGGTAAGTTAAGTAATTTCTGTAGAAAATTAAATTTTAAATGGTAAAGACCTGGCTCAGAAGTACAATGGGAGAGGACAGACTGACTGGGTTGTGTTTGATGAGCGTCCATCGGAAATTCTTCAATGAAAATCAGGACTGGATTGAAACGAAAGTTTTGCACAAGTTTTCTTCAAACCCAAGAAAAATGATATTAGTATAAGACATGTAACTAGAATAAAAATTTAAAAAATTCAAGCAAATAATTGTAATAACTACCGTAACGAAGCACTGCTATAATTATATATAATTTTCTTTAAAATGTGGTTTCATTCGCCTTTTCCGTGCTGAAATGTCACAACCTGAACGACCATGGCTTCCCCCCCCCCCCCAGTTTTGATCCTGGGTATGCCCCTGTTATTGATTCAATTTACTGTATATCAGGCTCATCCTCCTCAAGGTGCCCAGGGTGGCAGACACAGCAATGGTAAGGCATTTAAAAATAGAAATAGAAAAACAGTTTAAAGCATTATCTCAACCAGTGATCTCTTGGTTGCCTACCTAATTACCACAAGGTCCGCCTACTTAATTTGCGAACCAAAGCCTAGCACTTTTCTGAATTTTGCAATGCAGTTGCCCAGCCAAGAAATATGAGTATATTTGGGTAAAGTGTGCTTAAAAATGCATGTATTCATGAAAATGTTAAACTGCATTATATTTAGGGATATATATATGCATGTGTGTGTGTGTGCACATTTGGCAAAAATTACATACAGAAATGTGTATATTGGGATAAATGTGGAAATGTGGAGAACTGAAGATTGGGGAAATGAGAAAGTGGGTGAGACCTAAATTGACAGATTCTCCCAACCCTAGATCCAATGCATAGCAGGGGAGGAGGAAATAGACTTAAACTGTAAGAAGGCACAATGACACCCTCAGGGTTTTTAAGCATTTGCCTCTCCCTCTGTCTCCATCTCTTCAAGTTTCTCACAGAACAAACAAACAAACCAAGTAGCCAGCAGCTACTTTGAAAATTCCCATAAATGAATTCCTTAATGAAGTGACACTGATTCTATAGCCCTTTCCAAACTATTCCACAGAACTACTGTACCATAACTATCAAGCTGCAGAAATAAAGTTAAAAGGAAATGGAAACAGCACAACACACAGTAATAACCCGGGAGACAGTAATTAGGAAATCAAATGAGGGGGAAAAGACAGAGCCAGGCAAAAACCTTAAAATCAGTTAGCATACCAAGGGTTATCAAAGAAATGTTAAATATTAATAGTGTATGAGAATGTGCATATATTAAAAGCTTGTTTTTAAAATGCTTCTCTTCTATACAAATACGATCCTTGTTTAACGGTATCAGTCAGTCTCGTATCATTAAATTGGCTGGCTGAATAGAAAATCATTTAGATACTGGCTTGCTCATAGATCTGCAATGGGATCTGGAAGGCAGCAAACAGAACTGCACATTTGTATCACTCGTAGGTAATATCACACACATGCTGTGTATCACATAACTTGCATAGAGCCTTCTGGCACCTTAAAAGACTGTTGTTGTTTAGTCGTTTAGTCGTGTCCGACCCCATGGACCATAGCACGCCAGGCACTCCTGTCTTGCACTGCCTCCCGCAGTTTGGTCAAACTCAGGTTCGTAGCTTCGAGAACACTGTCCAACCATCTCGTCCTCTGTCGTCCCCTTCTCCTAGTGCCCTCAATCTTTCCCAACATCAGGGTCTTTTCCAGGGAGTCTTCTCTTCTCATGAGGTGGCCAAAGTATTGGAGCCTCAGCTTCACTATCTGTCCTTCCAGTGAGCACTCAGGGCTGATTTCCTTCAGAATGGATAGGTTTGATCTTCTTGCAGTCCATGGGACTCCAAGAGTCTCCTCCAGCAGTCTCCTTAAAAGACTAGCAACTTTAATTATGGCTTAAGTTCCCTTCGTTAGAAGCATCTGATGAAATTTAGCCCACAAAGGTTTATGCTATGATAACATTTGTTAGACTTTAAGGGGCCGCAAGGCTCATTGCTGTCTTGCTGCAGCAGACTAACACAGCTAACCTTCTGGGAATCACAACATGCATAAGTGTTGGCATTTGTGATGCTATTTGTGCATTGTCTGCTGCAAGAAACAATTTAATCAGGATTTCCACCAATTAAAGAAAGGGTAAAGAGCACCCCTAGGCCTGTTTACTCGTAAGTAAGCTCCATGTTACTCAATAAGTAACATGGTTACTTAAGTAATATTCCCAGTTGAGTATACCTATACACACTTAAAGGTAAAGGTAAAGGTACCCCCCACCGTTAGGTCCAGTCGTAGATGACTCTGGGGTTGCGGCACTCATCTCACTTTACTGGCCGAGGGAGCCAGAGTTTGTCCTCAGACAGCTTCCGGTCATGTGGCCAGCATGACTAAGCTGCTTCTGGCGAACTAGAGCAGTGCACAGAAATGCCGTTTACCTTCCCACTGGAGTGGTACCTATTTATCTACTTGCACTTTGACATGCTTTCAAACTGCTAGGTGGGCAGAAGCTGGGACTGAACAACGGGAGCTCACCCCATCGCGGGGATTCGAACTGCCGACCTTCTGATCAGCAAGCCCTAGGCTCTGTGGTTTAGACCACAGCACCACCCACATCCACACTTACCTGAGAGTAAGTCCCATAGAATTCAGCAGGCATTACTTTAGAGCAGAGGTGTATAGGAATTGCAGTCAGCCAATTAATGACTTAACGGAATTTGAGAAAATTGCTTCCAAGTCAAAATAATGGTTTTAAAGAAGAGAGCATTCTTTCTTTGTTTTTAGATGATGGAGGCAGTAGAAGAGATATTCTTTCCTGAATAGCATGCAGGCCATCACCTGTGGTTTTTATAAGTTTCTTACACAATGAAACTATTACTATAGTAACACATATACCAATGAAATGTTAAGATAAAATAGTGGGCGTGAAGAGTGTTGAGGTGGTGCCACTTTTTGATCTTGCAAAGACCAATGGTAGAAATATTGATTGTCCCATTTCCCCATATTTTGCTACTTTCCACATCACAAGGATGGTGATTTTGAATTCTGTATTCTCTTTTGAGGATTTTTTCATTTTTATTTATTCAAGCAAGATGCTTATATATGCCAATACACACAAGAACAAAGCAAAAAACAACTCAAAACAACAAAACTGAATGAAAACGAATATCAAGCAAACACACACCAAGTAAAAATCTGGCTTGTTTCATTCACATTCCCTACAAAAATGAATTTATCACTGCTGGTGTTGGAGAGGGGGTAGTAACATTTTTTAAAGATTTGATTTGTTTATAAATATAAGGATATTGTCTTTGAGGTCATTCGTGGAGAAGTGTTTAGGCATGGGAAAGTATGATTTTTGAAAAATAGTACTGAATGAAGAAAACGGGGGTGAGGGGACACTGCATTTGCTTAAAAGCAAACTAATTAGCATTAATTAATGCTATCTGATTATTTAAATAAGGAGAAATAGTAAACTCATGGTACTAAACTAAAGCTGCAGACATGCTGGAGTGCTTCAATACATAGCAGGAAGCTGTTACTACATATAGTCAATAAAACTGAAGTCAAGCCAACAATGCAACAATATGGCTATTAGAAAAACCAGAGCGTGTGCACATTACACAACAATTACAAGGCTGTGCATTGATCTGTATATTAATCAGATTTATAACAATGGGCTATTTTGTTCTCCCTCAAGCCTACAAAAAAAAAACCTACTAGGTTATGAATTGCAACATGACTTAAAATTCCTTGTTGATCACAGCTGAGTAACTGGGTAATCAGGTGTAAAAAAGTTAGGATGAAAGGAAATTAATCAAATTCTACGCAATAATTACTACACAGCTCTTCTCCCATAAATAAATTTAGTAGACTAAAATGATAGGAGAAAGGGAAGCGGTTCATTTATTTATTTTTAAAGATGCCCCTATAAGCCAATGTCCTGTTGCTTCCAGATGAATGCAGCTTCCTTATCCTGGACAAGTAAATACCATCCATGCAGCTAGAACCTTCAATGAAATGTGGTCAGTTATACAATAATAAAGCATAAAAACTATATAATTTATTACTGTCATATGGCTTTTTTTTATGTAAAACACTTGGATATATGTTTACGACACAGCGGTATGCAAGTATTTTTATAAATAAATAAGTAAATGGTATGATATAGGCTAAAAGACCTAATGAGAAAAGACCTAATGAGAGAGCCAGTGTGGTGTAGTGGTTAAGAGTGGTAGACTCGTAATCTGGGGAACCGGGTTTGCTTCTCCGCTCCTCCACCTGCAGCTGCTGGGTGACCTTGGGCTAGTCACACTTCTTTGAAGTCTCTCAGCCCCACTCACCTCACAGAGTGTTTGTTGTGGGGGAGGAAGGGAAATGAGAATATTAGCCGCTTTGAGACTCCTTCGGGTAGTGATAAAGCGGGGTCTCAAATCCAAACTCTTCTTCTTCTAATGAGTCCACTGTTGGAATGTGAGAAAAGGACTTGAAGATCATCTTATATGAGTGCAAGCATATACTTCTGGCAGATCTGCTCATTTAATAGCTGCATGTTGGTACAACCAGGAGGGGAAACCTGACCCTCTAGAACCAAGGGGTCTGGAATTGGCTCTCCTCGCTTTCAACACTCCCTGATGCAACTTGAGCCCCAACTCAGATGGCAGAGTTCACTACCATCACCACAACCTTTGAATGGGCAACCCATTAAATGGATTTCACATGACACCCAGCAATGTAGCCTTTCCCAGGTAACTCCATGGAAATGAGGGCATTGCTTGGGACTTGGGTCTCACAGCAAGGAGAGATGGCCCATTTGGATCCAGTGCTGTTTCTCTAGAAAAAGAGGTGCTGGAACTCACCATGAACACCTCCCTCATTCTCTTAGAATGGCAATAGTGCCTACCTGAGAGGTGCCAGAACTGAGTTCTGGTGAGTTCTGGCTGGAAAAAAGCTCTGATTGGATCACTGGTAAGTCAAAAGAAACAGGTAGGCTTTAAAAATCGACCTGGCACAAAGAGAAAGACTGGGAGTTTTCCACTAGGGTGTCCTCCCCTGCTTTCAGCTTGGGCTCTTCTTCTGAGCACAGCAGTGTCATCTGATTTGGTGTGACACCAGTTAAACCCAAACTGAATCCTGGGCTTTGCACAGTGTTTAATTAGGGTTTAGAACCCTGATTAAGCATGCAGTTGGGAGGAGGAGACTATCTGGGTGGGCCTGGTCTGACACAGGACTATTGGAGGCAGCCTACTCCAGCCAAATCCTTAAACCAACAGCCTTCTGGTTAACACTGCTGGGGGACTCATTTTGCCACATATTAACCTTCCCATATGGTCATCTGACAGGAGGGATGAACGAATCTGCCAGTTTCCGTTTCTGAAGCTCAGTTCCCCACATTTTCAAATCAGTTTGCTATACATTTGTATGCAAATCTGCACTTGTGCAAAGCATTTTCTCCTAATATAATGCATTTTTGTATGTTATTTTCACTTCTCTGTGCATTTTTATGCACACTTCACCCCAGTATATGCATTTTTGTACATAATACCTGGCTGGAGAATTGCATTACAAAATTCAGAGCAACTTTTCTAGAAAGTGCAAATTGGGTAACTTCACCTTTAAATGTGAACTGAATCATATTTCTTCCCCACCCCTATCTAAAAATGCTCTTTACCATCCAACGTCCCTATCAGGTTAACCGGTATCAATTAAAGAGATATAGGTCTTACAATTATACCCCTCCCGTTACTGAATGCCTTCCCAAAGGAGGCTTGCCTGGTGCCAAGGTTCTTTCTTTTGGACATCAGGCAAAATCATTTCTATTTCTATCACAATTATTTTTAATTGTTCATCATTTTCTCTTTGCTTTTTTATTTTTCACTGGCATATGTTTCTGGTTTTTGTGTTTCCACTCTGAAATCAATTTAATGAATATGTTTTAAATAAACAAACATACACACAAAGCCCTTTTTATTAAAAAAAAAAGCCAACATTTAAAATACATTTGTTCAACCTTTGAAATACATTTCCATAACCTGGCAGAAACATTGGCGCAATCTTTAAATATTTATCTTTGAATTCCCATGCTTGTATGTATTTAGGAATGTTTTCATGAATGCATCAATAACTGTCTTGTATGGCTCATTAAGGCAGCTTTTTATCCTTTAGTGTGATCGCACAGTTTACAGCTGCATGTGAATCACTTTTATAGGCATCCATTAAGCATGCCCTTCAAACTGCAATTATTTGTCAGATTTTTGTATCTACTTGAGCAGTCACGAAAGAAATGAGTGCTGAACAGACACACAAGCACTTGGAAGCCAAAATTGGCCCACTTCCAGCAGTGCATTCTCTCCTCTAGCTACCACAACTACATAGTAGAACAGATGTTCTCAACTGATCAGCTTGGCCAAGCGAACCCATGTAGGTTCAAACACTATTGAGGAGAAATTAGATCCAGACCTGAAATAAATATTTGGTATCTGGTAAGAGCCTTGTCTAGAGTAAGATCAAACTTAAAATTGACACACACACACACACACACACACACACACACACACACTGCTCAGTGTAATTAATTGAATGGTGCACATTGTAAACAACAATGGGAATATCCATAGTATACATAGAGACAGAAAAATGTGGCACCATGATTCGCAACATGAATTAGCCATTGGTTCATCTTCAGTTTGCCCACAATCTTTGGGTGGACTTTAGTGATACTGTTCATGTTTACTTTACGTATCTGCATTGCATTGTTTTGTGTCCTTGTTCTACTAGTTGTATGATTTTCTGGATTTCTTTCAATGTGCAACCAGGTCTGGAATTGCATTTGCAATGAAACACTAGCAACAAATGTTTTAAAATAATAAATTACCTCCCTGGGTGTTCTCAGGTGAAACATGCCCTCTTAGCCCGTAATCTGCTGTACAGGAATAATAATATAGGTCTAGGTTACAGGCCAATTGCAAGGTTTTGTTTTTCCTCAGAAAGTAAAGCACTTGAACTAATTCAGAAACTATGATGCCATTATTCCGTTGTGCTTTATTATGAATGAGCTTGGCTTGATTACCAGGGATGCCAAGATGTGTCCTCTGGTTTATGCCTGCATCTCCCACTGCTATGCGAGAGGAAGTTCTGCTGAGTGCAGGGTACCTCCGAAAGCACAGTTTGGTGGGAGAGGAGAGCAACTTTAAGTGATGCTTGACACAATCATAACTAGCCCAGTGGAGCTTGAAAAGACTATAATAATAAAAAATCTCAAACTAGCTAACCTACTGTATGGGCTGCAACAGAAACACCATCAACACAGCCCCAAATATTTTTAATCTACCCAAACACACACTGATCCAGAAAGATAACCATGTAGTTCCACGAGGCCTCTCCTGTTTCACAAAATTCACACATATGGTGCAGTCCTCTGGTGACCTAAAAGTTCTCCCCTCACCTTAAACTCAAGGGATGCCCCATTGCAACTTGAATGTACCACAAGAGTCTGCATTCTTTTTACTGCCACCCACAAAGGTGATCTCCCTGAAAGCAAGCTTCATCCACTAAGCACCCAAAGTAGAACAAAATATGTTTTATTAGCTCTTTTGAAACTCGGCAAATATGTCCCAACATAGCAACTGTCAGGAAACCCCACTTTCAGTTGGTGGCATCTTTGATACCTCCAAGAGAATTCTTGTTTATGTAAAGAGGCAATTAAGATCGATGCTTGCATGTGTGGGATGCTAAATTGCCACATGATGCTCCCATGGGGCTCATGGGATGTCGAGTCTATTTTTCAAAACAAACATGAGTGCCAAACAACTCTCCATCTAGTTTATATATCATGGATATAATATGATATATAATTGGGGGGAGGCTAACAATGTATTCATACCTGCATGACAAAAACAGATGTTTTTGCTAATTTAAACCACTGTGTGAAGAATTGAGCATTTATACAGGCACCCATTGCATATTTAGAAACAACAGCACCAGACATCTCTCTGGGGAAGATGGTTGGAGACAGTATGGGCTGAGCAAAGAGGGACAGGAGTGCAGCAGATTATACTACACACTCAGGAAATAGTTCATTTGTACAACACAGATAAGAGTCAAGGTCAGGCAATGGTACAAGAGAAGTCAATGATACAATAGTATCCAGAAAAAAGTAAATTATATGGACAAATGAATTCATATGATTAATGGCATGTTCTGCATATTTTGACATGCTGCTAGAGAAATCAATATAATTCCATTCCCAGAGTTGAATCTCACTATTTTAAAAGGCGGAAAAGGTTGAGGGTGACAAGGCATTAGTGCCGTTCTTTATTTCTTTATTTCTTTATTCTTTATTTATTGTGGATGTATGTCATATGCCAATTGCTTCCCTCAGCCCCACAAACATTATATGTATGAATGCCTCGGTGTTGTACATCTCGCTACTAAATACCATCAAATGTTGTCTTATTAATACAAAATCCAACAATGATTAATGTTATGAATATCAAAGGAATTTATAATCACTCCTCACTTATGTCAAGGCACTGGTGTAATTAACTTGTGCACTGTGTTTGCATTATAAAATTAACATAGAGGGAGCCAAAGATCACTTGGGTGTTAACATTGCTTTTTAGTTCTATTGGACAATGACAGCACAATTAATCTAGAGAAAATGGTTTACAAGTAAAGCAAAGAGTGAGGCTGCATTAATAAATGCTGTGCAAAAGAAGAGAGGAAAGTACAGTACATGTATACTGGAAGGAATAAGAATTCATTCTAAAGGGTTTTTAAATATTGTATTTTAATTTGCTGTGACCTGTCCGGGGACCTGATGGTGAAGGGTTGGCTAGAAATCACTACAATTATCATTATGATGGCCTCCAAACTCCACTGTGCATACTCACATCAAGACTGCACTTCACTGGAGCAGCAAGTGATTATTTACAGCCATGGAGCTCTGTCTCCCGCCTACCTTATTGCCCTTCTGGATCCACAATGAAGAAGCTCAAATGTATGTACAGTAGAAGCAAGGCAGCTGGCTTACATGACAGACATTACTAATTGTGCCTTCTCTGCGAGATGACAGAGTTACAATGTGGAGAGGCAGATTTCCGGCAAGTTGAATGCATAGTTACAACATGCCGTAAAAACACAAACCTGTAAGACCGACTAGTGTTATGGTTAGCTAATTTTATACACTTGATGTAAAACAGCATAAAACGCCCTAATAGGGCTAGATAGTTATCTATCGAAACTTAATACCACACAGTAAAATTTGCAGGCAGTGTGAAGCCAGAAAAGCATGGAAAAATAAACTCTGTATACGTTAGTGAAACCTTATACTCACTGTATAGCTGCCATCCCATCAATGTCATTGTTAAGTTCAGTGGGCATTAACGTTCTTAATTTATGAATCCTGTAGACCTCCTTTTGTAATTTATTGTATTCTTATTTTCCTTGAGCTTGCATCTGTTCTGTGCACCAAAATCCCAAATGCCTCTCACCATACTTGCCATTCTGGAAGTGCTTAACCACAGAGACTTGAACTTTAGCAATTCGCACAGAGATTTTATGCTCACTGATAAAAGTCTTAGCAGTGTGTGTGGTCATTCCCAGGTAAAGCAATAGACATGGGCCCTGTGTGATATTCCCCACAGGAAGAGCTCAGGAATAAAGTGTCTGCTTCACAAGGAAAATGTCCTGGGTTCAGCTCTTGGAATTTCAGTTGGCGCCTGCCAGAGCCACTGCCAATCAGCAGAGATGCACAAGGGTCTGGCTCAGTATAATGCAGCTTCCTATGCTCAGCACACTTTGAAGTTCCATGTGAAAAAAATATCTGATCAGATATTGTGCATTGTTACTGGAGTTAACATCTTGATTTTACTGCAGTTAGAGCATGCAGCACAATTTCTACATCGGAACTGACCTTTGCTTGTGTTTCTGTCAAAGGTTCTAACAGAATCTTGTCAGTTTTCCCCCTTCATCTTGCAAACACGTCTTCCACATTTTGTTGAAGAGCAAACAGAAGGCTTTCCCCACATCTGGGGATATTCTCCGAAACGTACCAAAATGTCTTAATGGCTGCCTTGATCTGAACGCTGAACCTTAATGTAATAACACTTATCATTTAATTGGTTTCTTTTCTTTTGTACTCTGGGCTGAAGCAAAGCTGCTCTGTCCACATTTTTGGATATGAGTAGTGGCTATTTAAAAGCCTTTGTAGGATATCCCTGATCAAGAAACTGTTTTATCAATAGGCTAGAAAGTTAATTAGTGTTCAAAGCATCCCCTGTCCCCAGAAGAAGAAAAAAAACAATGTTGAACAAAAAAAATCATTCAAGCACCTGGAGTGTCTTCAGACATTCAATTCTTCACATTCAAGTGGGCTTGCAAGTGGGGCTGGCTGTTTCATCTGATTCCTAGAAAAGATCACTACATGTTAATACATGTGAAGCACTTTCTACATGGAACCATATGGTGAATGATGGGTTTAGAACTAATAATTAACTAATAGTTCACTTTGGAAATACAAAAAGCACCCAAATTCTCTGAGAGGGGAGACATTTCATGGGTTCCAGTGCCTACTCTGCTCCCCCCCCCCGGTGGAATCAGGAGACATCTAGCATTTTGTGATACCTGGTTTATTTACACACATATATAGGCCGAACACAGGCAAATATGCAACAGAATTGACATCCCAGCAGGTACTGCTCTCCATCCTATTTCTTGGTTATGGCTTGCACCCTGAAGATGCTTCCACTGAGATCCATTTTGCTTGCTAACCTGCAGCCTCAACTTCTCCTGACTGATACAATTCCAGCTGGTTTTGTTCATATAATCAGCGCATTCCACAGCTGACAGGAGGGCAGAAAAGTAAACCCTCTTTCTTCTCCCAGAAGGGTCCAACTCAAGAAAGCAAGCTTCATTACAAGGAAAAGTGCTTGACCACTTTCCAAGCTGTCAAATTTATCTCCAACAGTTTGGTTCTTTGAGCTTCCTCCCGTCCAAACCTCCCTCTTAAACTATCAGAATAACTGGGCTGGAAAGGGGTCCCGTGAGTTCATCCAGCTCAGGCTTCCTCAACCTCGGCCCTCCAGATGTTTTTGGCTTACAACTCCCATGATCCCTAACTAGCAGGACCAGTGGTCAGGGATGATGGGAATTGTATCCTCAAAACATCTGGAGGGCCGAGGTTGAGGAAGCCTGATCCAACTCATCCCCTAATCCCATTGCAATAGCGTTTTCATCACCATCATTGAACAGTACTGAGAGTGACTATCAACAGAAGGAGGAACCCAATCCAGATTTTTATTAGCTGCTCCATTGAAAGACTTTCAACTTATCTTAGCTGGATGAAAAAACCCAGCTCTTCAGCTGTGATTTTTGCTAGCTGCCCTGGGTATTCAAACAGAAACAGAGGCTATAAATCCAGCAAGCAAAGAAATAAAAATGTTGGATAGCATGCTAAATGGAAAAAGGCAGTGCCACCTGAAACTAGATAAACAGAAAACCTCTAAAAGTAGACAAATGTTAGTAAATGTGTGAAGGTGAGGCTAAAAGATTTTGCCATCCTTTAGACAAGGATTTGGTCGTAACACATATGGGCCTTCTCTGAAGTCTTCCATTAATTGATAACACACCATTTCTGACCTACACCAAATGGCTTGGTCTGGTAACAATTAATATACCATTTCAGTCTTTAACAACACTTTAACTATAAATGATAAAAGTTTTCAATTCACAAACATGAGCCTGCAGTTTCACATAAGCATAAATTTCACAGTACCTGAATGTAGAACAGTTGCACCCGCACAGAGTATCCCTAGATCTTTTCCAGAATCAGAAACCAACAAAAATTGAGACGCCTGCTCATAGAGAATCCAGGGAGTTACATGCATAATTCATCCTGAAACAATGTTTATATATAATTTGCTTATGAGATGTCACGAGCATAAACTGTTAGAGCAGAATTGTTAAAATAGCTATGGAAAGGACCTACACCAGGGGTCCCCAGACTTACCGGCGTTTGGGCCAGTTCCCACCACGTCGATCGCGCGGCGGGCCGGAGGACGGGGGAGCGTGCGCCTGTGCGGGCCGGCGGCGCGCTTCCAGGGTGGAAAAAGCGCCAAAAATCCATTGTGCGCATGCGTATGGGCCTCCCCCGACCCGGAAGTGCACCAGAAATGACCTCTTCCGGGTCGGGAGAGGCCCATACGCATGCGCACAAAGGATATTCGGTGCTTTTTCCCCGATCCGGAAGAGCGCTGCCGCGCTGCGCGCCGTAAGAGCGGGCGGCGGGGGTCATCGCGGGCCGGATTGGCAGGCCAATTGGGCCGCATCCGGCCCCCGGGCCGTAGTCTGGGGACCCCTGACCTACACCCTTTCCAGACAGGCAGGACAGGCTATTATAGAATGATGATGCCAAGGCAGTCTCGAGCAGGTCGCACGCCCTGGTGCTGAGGGGCGGAGATCGCTCCGCCGCCCCCGCCCTCGCAGGGCGCAGCATGGTTTCCGTGCGGCTTCACCGCGCGGCACCCTGCCTACCAGCCCGGCGCCCTGGCGCACCACGCCACCGGGGATCTACCTAGAGCCGGCCCTGGATGATGCAGAAGTAGAACGAGGTGCTAGACTGAGGGAAGTTGGAAGGGAAGAATTCACAAATGGTGTCATGTACATGGACTTATTGCTTATTACTTAATTCATCATGTCTACACAGCAGTTTCAGAAACTAGTAAGTAACCACATATAAAGAACCTATCAGAAACACAAAACCCTAAGCTAAATGCAGCAGCAAGATAGCTCTGCTTGTTCCCAAGATTATGAGAGTTAAATGGCCCCTTTTATATCTTTCTCTTGAGCTGCTGCACCATATCTGAGAAATCTTTTGTTTCTCAAACTATATAAAACCTCAGGAGCAAAGCATTTCTCATACTATATAAAATGATAGGTCATTTTTGCTGCTCCATAAAGAATCCAAAGGGGGGGGGGAATTACCAATAGTAATAGCAAGAAAATCCTTATACTACATGTTCTCTTACTCAAAGGTGAGCCTATGTTAAGGATGAGCTGGCTAAATTGGGACCTGCCATTATAATGTGAAATCAGAGGAAGTCAGGTTTTTTTGCTTATAGCAGGGCTGGGGAGTATTTTTAATCCCAGGGGCCACATTCCCTTCTATGCAACTTTCCAGGGGCCATGTGTCAGCATGACCAGAAGCAAGAGTGGGGTACGGTAATTTACTCAAACATCCCTCTCCATTCTCCATTCAGACAAGCAAGAAGCAATATCAGAAATCAAGGATAAAAAGGTAAAGGTAAAGGGACCCCTGACCGACTCTGGGGTTGCAGGGCTCATCTCACGTTATTGGCCGAGGGAGCCGGCGTATAGCTTCCAGGTCATGTGGCCAGCATGACAAAGCCGCTTCTGGCAAACCAGAACAGCACATGGAAACGCCCTTTACCTTCCCGCTGTAGCGGTTCCTATTTATCTACTTGCACTTTGACGTGCTATCAAACTGCTAGGTTGGCAGGAGCTGGGACCAAGCAACGGGAGCTCACCCTGTCACGGGGATTCGAGCCGCCGACCTTCTGATCAGCCAAAAGAACTCTAGGAGGTTGCAAAGCATGCCCAGTGAGGGATGTGGCTTCGTGGGAATGGACGTGGGATAGTTCCAGTGAGCAAACACAGAAGGCTAGAGGGCCACATTCGGCCTCCGTGCATGATATTTCCCATTCCATTATAGGCTGAAAATCTGACTGATTTGAAACTCAAGAGTATGGTAGAAGAAGCCTTGAGGGGGTTCCAGGCTTCTGTTAGACGTTTGAAGGACATATAACATCAAGAAGAAACAACGGCTTGGGTTCAGAAAGTCACTTCTGCGAAAAAGAAAAAGAAGGGCTCCTTCCATTTGCAGAAGGGGCCGAGAGGCAGGAGAGGCTTCTGTTAGGTACTGGAATGATATTTTGCTCGTTCCTCCTTCATCCTGCAGCTCCCATGTCATACCCCACACTCTTCCTGAACTGTCCAGAGCAGATTTTTAAGACTCAGCAGAGAAAATCATTCCCCTTGCTTGTTCCTCCACTGGGAGCATCCTGCAAGCAGATTTTGTCTCACGGAAACTTCAGATTCAAGCCAATAAATGATGATAAAGCAATATTTCCAACTGCTGCACAGAATGTCTGAGGAGCAGCCGATTTCGGCACAAACAAGGGGTATCCACAATCCGACCATTCACCCAACCTCTCCAGTTTTCATGCCTGTTCAGTGCCATTATTTTAAAAACAATGCTATTCCTCCTGCTGGCTATGTGACCCCAATCAATCAGGAAACATGGAGCAAACGAGATGACATAAAAACAAAGCATAGTTGTGTCACTGTGGCCATGTTTAAAAAATAAAGACCCCAAAAACGCTCTGAAACAGAGAAAAATGGTTCATTGCCTACTAGATGAGCCCCTTTTGATCCTGACTGATTAATTAACGATGCAGAATGCTTTGATTCCAGCACCCGTAGTGCTGATTCATTAAGGATACAAAGAGAAGCACAACTAAATACTACCCCCACCCCTACCCCCAGTTATTTCTGTCCTGTTGTTCTTTATAAAACACCTACGTGCAAAATTTCAATGTATCCTATTATAATTGGCTGTGAATCCTGGGGAACTTGCTCCCTGCCTTGCAAGCCGTTTTCCATCTGGCCTGGGAGACTAGGGACCTGACTGACTCCAGCTACAAAAGCTGCGGCTGCTGAATGGAATCTTGGACTGGGGTACTGCTTAGAGGGCTCTCGGGGTGGTGGTGTTGCCGCCATTGATCTTAATTCTTTATTTTGTATCTTTATTATGATTTATGTGGAAATTGTTCAATTTGGTTGTGTACTTTTTGATGCTTTTTTATTGTGATATTATTATCTTTTGTTGTGTTTTGAAAATCCCCTCCCCCCGCTATATTGTAAGCTGCTTTGAGCATGGTTTTAACTGTGGGAAGGTAGCATACAAATACGATTACCTACAATTACAGTGGTACCTCGGGTTACAAACACCTTGGGTTACAAACACTTCGGGTTACAGACTCCGCTAACCCAGAAATAGTCCCTCGGGTTAAGAACTTTGCTTCAGGATGAGAACAGAAATCGTGCACCAGCGGCGTGGCGGCAGCAGCTGGAGGCCCCATTAGCTAAAGTGGTACCTCAGATTAAGAACGGATTCAGGTTAAGAACGGATCTCTGGAACGAATTAAGTTTGTAACCAGAGGTACCACTGTAACTCCAACCAACATTAGCTATGGCATTTCTTCTTTAGAGCAGGTCTGAAATATCTGGACTAAGTTGTCTGGTGTTCAGCTGAACTGCCTACAGTTTCAAAGCTTCCAGCTTGCTCATTCCTTACCTCTTCAGCTTTCGCATCTTAACACATAGATAAGAAAGGTGATATTTTACTATGACTAATTGGTTTAGGAAAGCATTGTCAGATTTACCAAGCTCTCAAATGGACCACAAACCATCTATACTGTGTTCAATGACAAAACAATTAGTTGTGCACATTATGCAAATATGGATTTCATGAACTTTTAGCAAAGCTTATTTATCTTGTCCACTCTTACTGCTTTTTTCCTGGTGCGTCTGCTGATTCCACCTCTGTAGGGCTGAGTGAAAAGAAGGCTAAGCCAAAATATGATAATTGTCACCGATGTCAACCACTACTTCCTGTGACTTCTTCTGAGGTAAAAGCAGAGAGAACATTCATTTCCGGCCTAATTCTATGCCGCCGACATGACATTATTATTCTGGACATCTGTTCTTAAGCAATTCTGGAACTGCAGCTTTATGAAAAGCCAAATTTCCGCGCTTCCTCTGCATAAGAAAAACAATATATTTGTAATGCACTGCAGGTTTTGCTTGACAACCTATTGCTTTTAAATAAGGATAATAAATTGGTAATAGATGGTGCCTTTAGCAGCAGAAACGCTCAGATGAAAATATGAGGTATATGAATAAAACATTACAAAAATAATTGCAGCAAATTGTGACTTGTTTAGATTTCTTTTCCCAAGGTCTCAGTGCCGATTAAAAATATCCTTATCACATTTTAACCTTGCAAGAACCCAGTCAGATCATTTCCACTCGAAGGCAGAAACTTCCCAAAGGCCAACAAGTGAGCTTCATAACCTAGCAAGCAGCTGGACTGCAACCCTATATTCCCCTGCCTGGGAGTAAGTCTCACTGAAATAATTGAAAATTACTTGTGTATCCTTGCCCTGTTGAATAGTCTGTCCACAGACTATGCAATGGGAGTAATTCACTGGGAAAAGCTTTAATTCCTGTCATCTCCATTCAAAAGACCTTTGCCAGGGGCCTTGGAGAGCTTAGTTTAATGGATGGCAGGATATTAAAATAAAATCAGTGACAAAGCAAGCTTTCTGATCTGTTCTAAAGCATTCATAGAAAAGAAGGGGCTAAACCAGGGGTGGACAACCTCAGGTGAAGGACAAATATGGCCCTCCACATTTCTCTGTTCAGCCCTTGGGGGTCTCCCCAGGCCACACCCATCTCAGGCCTTGCTGAGCACCTTCCTTGAGGGCTTTTGATTGGCTGTATTGTTTCCTTGAATTATAATAATATCTCACGCTTACCTCTGGGGGGGGGAGAGAGAGAGACTTCTAACTTTTGTGGCTCACAAGTAGCCTACTGTTTAAGTCACACCTGTTGATCTGCCTCTGGCATGCAGCCCCCAGATAGCTGCCTATTTATTTATTTATTTATTTATTTATTTATTTATTTATATCCTGCCTTTCTCCCATCGCAGGACCCAAGAGACAGCTTCCAGCATAAATTTTTTTTTTTAATTTATTTTTATTAAAGGTTTTCTCAGTTTACAAAGACATGGGCAGTGTCTCTCATAGCTTTTTTACAGATCAGTTTCAATTGTTGAGACATTGGGGAGGAAAAGGGGGAGAGCGGTAGATAAGGGGAGGGGGTGGGGGTAGTGTGACAATGTTTCTAGTTTACTTAAAGTATGTTGGGGGGGTTGTCAGCATCGGTTGTGCAGGTTCTTTGTTGTGTATTTGTTTTCCTTTGATGGTGAGAGTTGTTGGGGTTGGCCTAGGATATAGTTTTCTTTTGTGGTTGGCTGTGGTGGTCTGTTTTATGTGAGTAGGGTGGGCGGGTCAGGTTAGCCATATTGATTTGTATGCTGTTGGTGGATTTCTGTCGTTGTCTTGTTGCGCTGTGTATGTGATAAAGGGGAACCATACTGGGGTGAAGCCGTCTTCTTCTATTTGACCCCGTGTCAATTTCAACTTATTGGTTAATTTTTCTAATAGGGCTATTTCCCATACCGTCTGGTACCATTGGTCCATGTTTACTCCTGCCAGGTCTTTCCAGTGTCTGGTTATGGTGTTTCTGGTAGCTGAGAGTAAGTGGGTTATGAGTTCTTTGTGATGTAGGTGGGCATTATTGTCCTGGAAGATGTTTAGCAAGGCCAGTTCTGGGGTAAGTTCTAATGTTTGTTGGGTTATTTTACCTACTTCTCTTACGGTTGTTCTCCAGAATTGTTGGGCTTTGGGGCATTCCCACCACATGTGGAAATATGTGCCTGTTGATGTGCATCCTCTCCAGCATTTTGATGAGGTTCCTGGGCGTATTAGTGCCAGTTTTCGTGGTGTTAGGTACCACCTGTAGATGGTTTTCAGAGTGAGTTCTTTCCTTTTTGCTGATATGGATTTAAATGGGGGTTTAGACCACATTCTGGTCCATTGAGTGGGGTTGATTTCATAGCCTATATCTTCTTCCCATTGTTTTTTTATTGCGTCTGGGGAGTTTGTGGAATTTTGGAGCAGTATTTTATATATTGCAGATACCATCCCTTTGCCGTGACCCTTTGTCGTTAGAAGGAGGTTTTCAAAAGGTGTCAGGGGTCTTGTTGCTGCTGATTTTATTACTGGCTTGTTTAAGAGGGCATGTAATTGGTGTTGTGCTAACCAGGGTATTTGGGTGTCTTCTAGCTTATCCTGTATTTCTCGTGTTGTCAGAGGTATGTTATTTTTATAGAAGTCTGTTAGGCGATATAGGCCTTTGGTTTGCCAAGTTTTAGTTTGGATGTTTTGTGCTGCCTGGTGGAATAATGGATGGTAGACCAGGGGGAGTAGTGGGGATGTGGTTGGGGTTAGTTTGTCCGTTTCTGTTTTCCATGCTTTGAACATGGTTTGTGTGTACCTATTAAGTGTTGTGGGGATCCTTCTTAGTTTGTTTGGGAGGAATGGTTATGCTGTGGTGCTGATATTCTCAATTGTGTCTCTCTCTAAGTGTATCCATTGTTTTGTCTCATCTTCCAGTATATACGGGATTATATGTCGTATTTGATTGGCCCTGTAATATGTTTCTATGTTAGGGATTCCCCATCCTCCTTGTGAGGTGGGGAGGTGCAGGTATTTGGTGCTTATTCTTGGTTTTTTATGTGAGAAGATGAAGGAGTGCAGTTTTCTCTGCCATCTGCGGAGTTGAATTGGGGGGATCCAGACTGGGAGGGTTTGGAATAAGTAGGTTAATTTTGGGAGAGTGATCATTTTGATCATTGCCATTTTATCTGAGAGGGTGAAATTCATGTTGTCCCATCTCTTCAGGTCTTTGTTTATTTGTCGCCACAAGGGTTTATAGTTGTGTAGGTATAATTTGTTGAGATTTTTGGTTATTTGTACCCCTAGGTATCTGAACTTGGTGTGGCAGAGTTTTATTTTGGTGGTGTTAGTGAGTTCTTTCTGGGTGTGGGGAGGAGTGTTGAAGCACATGGCTTCTGATTTTGCAAAGTTTACTCGCAGGCCTGACACCGTTGCGAATGTGTTGAGTTCTCTGGTTAGGGAGATTGCTGTGTTTAAGGGGTCTGATGTTGTGACCATTAGGTCATCTGCAAAGAGCCCTATTTTATATGTTCTGCCTTTTATTTCCACTCCTTTGATGTCTGTGGCTGCACGGATTCGGATTGCTAGCGGTTCTAGGGCCAGTATAAATAGGAAGGGGGATAGTGGGCATCCTTGTTTTGTGCCCCTTTGGATTTTTATGCTATTGGAGTCTATGTTGTTGATTCTGCATTTTGCTGAGGCTTGGGAGTATATTTGTTTGAGGACTTGTAGAAAGTTTGGGCCAAATTTCATGCTAGTTAATACTGCTAACAGGTATTTCCATTCTAGGCAATCAAAGGCCTTGAGGATGTCTAGAGACATGATTGTCAGTGGGGTTTTGGTTGCCTTGCTGTGTTCGATTAGGTTCAGCAGTTTCCTGATGGGGTCTGTGATATTGCGACCAGGGACGAAGCCAGTCTGATCTGGGGCTACTAAATTGCATAAGAAGTTTTTTAAGCGGTTGGCCAGGATTGATGTGAATATCTTGTAGTCTTGGTTTATTAATGAGATTGGGCGATATGATTCGACTTTGAGATTGTCCTTCAGTGGTTTTGGGATGGAGACTATTTTGGAGTGGGTCCAGGTTTGGGGGATGGGCCCCCCTTTCATGATGTCATTAAATAGGCGAGTCATGTGTGGCATTAGGGGTTCTTTGAATTTCTTATAGAATTCTGCTGTGAAGCCGTCTGGGCCTGGGGCTTTGTGTGGTTTCAGGTTTTTTAGGACCGTGTCTATTTCCTCTGGGGTGATGGGCCTGTCCATGTATTCCTGTTCTTCATCTGTTAAGGTAGGCATGGTCAGTCCTGCTATGAATTCTTTTATTCCCTTCTCAGGTGGGTTGTGGGATGTGTATAGACTAGAGTAAAATTCTGCAAATTCTGAAGTTATTTCTTTGGGGGAGAATGTTGTGTTGCCGTCTTTTTTGGTGATGCAGTGTATTCTTGTTTTGAGTGTTCTTTTCCTACATCTATTCGCTAATAGTCTGGAGTTCTTCCCTCCATATTCGTAGAAGCGTTGTTTAGAATATAGAATGTTGATCATTGTTTTGTTAATTTCTAGGGAATCTATTTCTCTTCTCTTTTGTTCTATAAGTTTAAGAAGTTTTTTGGATCCTGTTTGTTTGTAGCGTGATGAGAGGGTTGTAATTTCTTGTTCCAGTTTACTAATCTTTGTGGTGGTTTGTTTTTTAAGGAGTGTTTTCTCTTTTATGCAAGCTCCTCTGGTGACTGCTTTCATTGCGTCCCATAGGAGGGGGGTTGTTATGTTGTCTACATCATTTTCTTTGAAGTAATATTGGAGGGTTTTTGTGAGACTTTCTCTAATTTGTTTGTTTGTGGTTAGGATGGGGTTAAAGGACCATGATGGGGTATTATGTGTTCTCTCTCCTATTTTAATAGTGACTTCTACTGGGGCATGATCTGTGATTTTAATGTTGCCTATGTTTGATGATTCTACCCAAGGGATTAGACTCTGTGTGAGCAGAATGCTGTCCAATCTGGACGTTGTGCCATGCCGTCCAGATTGGAATGTGTGGGTAGTGTCTCCCGGGTTTTGTTCACTCCAAATGTCGTAGAGACCCCTGTCTTTTAGCAGTTTTATTAACTTGTAAGAGTCCCTAGTTATTGGGGGTTTTCCACGAAGGAAAGTTGCCCATGGGGTTGTAGATTGGATGTTTTTTAGGGATATGCCTTTCATATTTAGGTTGAGGTCGCCTCCTAGGATTGCTTCCCCTTCCATGAAGGAGAGAAGTTTGTTCAGTGTCTTCTGGAAGAATTCTAGTTGTTTTGAATTTGGGGCATATATAGAGCCGATTGTCAGTTTAATTTTGCCATCTAGTGTTCCTTTGATGAAAATGAATCTGCCCTTTTTGTCCTTCAGGACTGTTGTGGCTTTGAAGTTTAGGTCTTTATTAAGTATTACAGCTACTCCGCGGGCCTTTCCTGAGCCTTGTGCCACCCATTGTTGACTGAAGCGGGGGTCGCTCAGAAGTTTGTTCCCTTTGGGGGGGTTGTGTACTTCTTGTAGGAAGGTGATGTGTGGTTTCATGGTGTTTATGTATGAGGTAATGCGTTTTCTTTTAATGGGGTTTCCCAACCCCCTCACATTTAGTGTAATCGCTTTTAAGCTAGCCATCACGTCTATCTGTTGTGTAAGGCGATTCCTTGCCAACCCGTCCAGGTTGTCCTGTGTCTCTCACTATGTGTTGTTTACTGAACCATTGGGGTTTCGCTGACCTAGGGTGTGGTGGGTAGGGGGCTAGTGGGGTTAGAGTTAGATTTGGGTTAAAGAGTAGGGAGTAAGTTGTATAGAGTTTCCTATGTGTAGTCTTATAGGTGTTCATTTGGGGTATTTTGGGCCGTCCGGCCCTTGGCCGGTTGGCCCTGGGTCTCAGCTGATGTGGAGAGCCGTGTTCAGAGACAGGCCTTCCCCCTTGTCGTTTACGATGGGGGGTGATCAGCGAGACAATGTAAAGCGTCCTTGCGACATGGATGTCGGGTTTAAGGTTTGGGAACAATGTTGCCAGTATTAATAGCAACATCATTTTTGTGTTGGGGTGTAGGTGTGAGTGTTGGTGTGCTCTCTGGTGCCACCATTGTGCTAATTAGGTAATATCTTTTAGCCTGATCGTAGGTTGGGGTGTGTGGGTTGCATTTGTTATTTTTCCTTAGAGTGGATTCGGGGGGGGGGTGTTGAGGGTGTGTGTTGTGAGTTGTTGGGTTATGGGGGATGTGGGATGTGGTTGTTTGGACTGGTGTTGGAGTGGCGGTTTCTGTGGGGATGTGGGGCGGGGGGGAATGTTGCTGGTGTTAGTTTTGTTCATAGCCTAGGGGGGAGAGGGGAGGGGGGAGGGGGGGAGAGTCACCAGTCCTTCAGCTTGCGATGTTTCCCAGCTGCTTCATTTTGCTGTGGTTGTTGTTGCAGTAAGGTCGGTCCTCTGTGCTGTGTTGGTTTCGTCGGTCTTGGTCAGGCTTCTTGTGTCGTATGGTCGGCCGGATGGTTTCGTGTGTGATGGTGTTGTCTGGTTGTATTGGCGTGCTTTGTGTTTCTCTTGATTCTTTGCCTTTTTCTTCTTGTTGTTCTGGACTTTCGTCCAGCCATTTGCTGTTGTTTCTGTTTCGTTGTCTTGGTCTTGGCTGTTGCTTGGTGGGTTGTCTTGAAGCCATTCCGGTGGGATGCTGAGTCCGAGGTCCTTCAGTAGTTGCTTGGCTTCCGTTTTGTTGGTAGCTGTGTATTGTTTTGCGTTTTTTGTTGCAATGAGGCGGAAGGGGAAGCCCCATCGGTAATTGATCCCTGTTTCTTGGAGACTTCGGGTGCATGGGCGTAAGATTTTCCTCCGGTTTAGGGTATCTTGGGACAGATCTTGTAAGGCCAGTATTTGGTTGTTTTTGTATTGAAGGTTGGTCGAATTTCTAAGGTAGTTCCAAATTTCTTCTTTCTTTTTGTAGCGTGCAAAGCACACGATGATGTCCCTTGGGGGGTCGCCGGGTTTTGGCATGGGTCTTAGAGCTCTGTGCGCCCGCTCCAGGTCGTCTATCTTGATTTTCAGGTTTGGCACTGTGTCTCTTAGCCAGCTTACTATTAGGTTCGCTGGGCTTTTCTCTTCCGCTTTTTCCGGAAAGTTGCGGAAGCGGATGTTGCAACGTCTGTTCCGATCTTCTAGGTCCGCTTGCTTGATTTTCAGTTCTTCATTCTCTGTTTCCAATTCGTTCAGTTTCTTTCTTATATGTGTGTTTTCCTCCTGGTGTTGCTCTATTGTCCTTTTTTGTGTTTGGTTTTCGTTCTCCAGAGTTACCAGTTTGGATGTTAGTTCATTGATTTGTGCCTGTAGGGGGGCTACTGTGTCCTCCAGTTGTTTTGTGAATTGTCTTGTTAGTTCTTTTGTTATTTTTTCTATTAGTCTTGTTTCCAGGTCCCTCTGATCTCTTTTGGTCATCGGGTAGTCGTCTTCTTGAAGAGGCGTTGTGTTCTCAGCGCTGTGTGCCATTTTCCTGGTTGGTGTTGTCGTGATTTCCCTGGGGTTTTTGGTTTGGGGTCTGTTTGGTGACTTCTTGGAGTAGAGTGTGTGGTTGGAAGTCGTGTTGTTAGGTTGTTGGGTAGATCAGGCTTTGTTGATTGGTGGCTATTCAGAGCGTTTGAATTAGGCGGTCATTTATGTGCTGTCTGAGTTGTGCTTTGCAGGCTTTTCTGGAATTCTCGCGTTCTCCTCAGCGCGTTCAGGGTGTGTGTGTTAGGGTCCAGTTGGGGGTGGAAGGTGGGGTTGTGGATCCACAACAGGTAGTAAAAGGATTTAAGTTTGGCAGGGTTGTTTTCAGGTAGATTTAAGCAGAACTGTATAGTGTCAGAGGGTGGGAAAGAGGGGGGAGAGGGGGTCTAGGAGGAGGGAAAAAAGGGGGGGAGGAGGGGAGGATGGGAGATTGGAGAGTAAATGGGAGTTGGAGGGAAGGAGGGGGGAGAGGGGGGGAAGGAAGGAGTGAAAGGGAGGTAGAGAGAGAGGGAGATAGAGAGAGAGAGAGGAAGGAAGGAAGGGAGGAAGGAAGGAAGGAAGGAAAGTAGCAGCAGTGATGGTATATTGTATTGGTGCTTTTAAGTTTGGTGGGGGGGGTTGTTGATGAAAGTGGGGGGGTATAGGTATGTAGTTTTAGGGGTTAAGGGGGGGGAGGGAGCAGGGAACTGACAAACTTAAAGTGAGGTATAAATTGGGGGCTGGGGTGGAGAACAGTGTATTTGGAACAGTGAGGGATGGGGGTATTAGCAGTAAATCAAAGTAGGGATGACTGCAGCAAAAGTGGTCCCCTTTTGGACAGAGAGGTGCTGGGATTAGGTATGTGGTGGATTTAAGAAATAGAATAAAGTAAGGTGGTCAAACGAGCATGGGGGGCGGGAAATGGGGTGGGTAGGGTAGTGAGAGGGAGATGCGTAAAAGAGGGGGGTTGGGTGTTAGTAACTAAAGGGGGTTCTGTATGTTAAGGGTGGGAGTGGGATGTTATTGGTGGTGTAAAGATGCTGGTGGGGGGGGGAGAAGAGCAAAGGGGGCTTAAAAAGTAAGATGGGGATATGGGGATAGAGATATAGGTGATTGATATATGTGTATACGCATACACACACACACACACACACACACACACACACACACACACACGAGATAGAGTAAAAAATGAGGTGTAAAAAGCAAAATTGTGTGGAGGAGGTGGCTACAATGGCAGCGCCCCCCTTAAAAAGGGAGATATTCAAAAAGAAAAAAGAAGAAAAAGAGAAGGAAAAAAAAGGAAAAAAGGAAAGAAAAAGGAAGGGGGGAAATTGGGGGGGGAGGCCTTTCCTGTTTTTATTTTGTTTTCCAAATTAGAAGGACTGGAGGGTGCGGGGGGGGGGGCTAATAATAACAATAGGGATTGAAAAATGAAAGTAATATAAAAATTGAAGGGATGAAAAGATAAAAATAGGAGAAGCAATACAAGACAAGAACAAAGTCAAAAAATAAACAGAGATCTCCTTTAGGTGATCTCAAGCAGCGTCAGGAGTCCTCCCTCGCGTTGCCTCTCTCTGGATCTTGCCCGTTCAGAGCAGCAGGTAGTATATGTATATATGTTAAAAAAGAAAGAAAGAAAGAAATAAAGAAAAAAGGAAAGAAACAAAAGCAAAAAAAAAAAAGAGGAAAATAAAAAAGGGGGGAATAGAAAGAGAAAATATATATATATATATAGAAAAAATAGAAAAAATAAAATAATAGCAATAATAATAATATAAAAAAAATTTGATGAAAATTATTTTAAAAATTTCAAAAAATTGCGAAAGCGATGTCTTTTTCAACGGGCCTCGTTGGTGGGGTTGAGAGGTGGGCTTGGGCCTGGCTTTGGCCTCGTGTTTCCCCCACGGCCTTTGTCCTCCTACCTCGCCTCTTCAGCCTCGTTGATGACGGTGGTCCTTCGGCAGGGCTGCTAGGCCCGGTTGCGACGGTGGGGACGATGGGGTTCTATCTCCCTCAGTGGGTTCTTTTTCTTTTCCCCCTCTTTTTTCTTCCTCTCGGTGGGGGAGAGAGCGGCTGCAGCCGCGGCCGCGGCAGCGCACTCGGGGGCTCGGCTCCCCCTCTCCTCTGGCACGTTCTCTCTCCTCCCTATGTCCCAGGGGGGAGAGAGTGGTGGCGGCAACGGCTGCGCGCTCGGGGGCTCTCCCCCGTCACCGGAGCGTCGGCGCTCCGAGACGCAGGCTTCAGCGCGCTTGGGGGCTCTTCTTCTCCGCCAGAGCGTTGGCGCTCCGCCGGGCAGCCCTCCTTAAGCCTCAGGGCCACGGAGCTTCGCGGAGCTTTGCTCCGCCGATGGTCGGGTTTCCCCAGCGCCGATCCGGCGTGGTCGCCGGGGAGGGGTGTCGGCGGCTCTCCGGGTGGTCCTTCGGGACCACTGGGCTCCCGCGCTGCAGCGGCTGCGGTCCCGGTGGCCTTCCGCTGTCCGGGGGGCTGTTTTGGCGGCGTTGGCACGTTGGTCGTCTCTAAGAGCTCTTCCAGCATAAATTTAAAACAAATACAAATATGTGTGTCTGTGTGTGCGTGCACACACACACACACACATACAATAAATATTTATTTATTTTAAATAAGGATTGAATAAGTAACCCTGTTAGGACAGCACTGAAAACACTGAAAACCATTTAATTACATGCACACACCTTCAGAAGACTCTGCCACAACAGTCAGCTGGTGACCAAAGAAAAAAAAAGGATTTGCCTCCTGGCAAAAGGAAATCAGAGAAAGGGCCAGCCTAGCCTCCAATATTGGAGCTGCCACCAAGATTGCCTTCCCTCATTTCCTCACCAAATGTGTCTGCTAAGGTGGCGGGACTGAGAGAAAGGCCTCCGCAAAAGATATCAAAGCCCAGAGAGGGTCACATAGGGAGAGCAGTCCTATGGTGCAGATGCAGGGCTGTGAGGGAATACCTCCTCTGGGCTGAAAATGTTTCTCTTCCCATGTTCTAAACCAGGGTTTCCCAAACCTGGGTCTCCAGCTGTTTTTGGACTACAATCCCCATTATCCCTGACCACTGATCCTGCTAGCCAGGGACGATGGGAGCTGTAGTTCAAAAACAGCTAGAGACCCAAGTTTTGGAACCTCTGTCATCTAAACCCTGACTGGAATTGCCTTTAATTGTGCGCCTGTGCGCATCTGTGCATCAATCATAACAGCATCTAAGGGAAGTGGGTTGGCCCTGGGTCCTAGAAGGATACTGTCAAATACAATATCATAATAGATGTAAAGAAGACTAAACAGAGAAAGCTGTAATGTGACTGAGTTAAATGTTTTCATTTCCACCTTCCAGAGAAATGCAGGTGGGATTTCAAATTAATTCTAGGAACCAAAGTGACAGTTTAAAAACTGTTAGAGTGTGGCATACGCAAGAGAGTTTTATTTTATTTATTTTAAATAGAGGAAAACATAAGGAAGATAGAAAGTGTGCATTACATATTAATGAGATTGTCCCCAGAAATGTAAAAAAAAAATAAAGCCTTTTAGATGAAATACTTAACAAAATATGTATGGTGGTATTTATTATTGGGAGGAAAGAGGTAAACACATGGCTGCTTAGAACTGCCCTCCCCTAAAGGGTCATATAGGAGGGGACAGTGGTTGAAGCTGCAGTGGGAAGGTAAATGGCATTTCTGTGCGCTCTGGCTTCCATCCCAGTGTCCCGATGCGCCAGAAGCGGTTTAGTCATGCTGGCTACATGACCCAGAAAGTTATCTGTGGACAAACACTGGCTGCTTCGGCCTGAAGCGCGATGAGTGCCGCAACCCCGAAGTCGCCTTTGACTGGACTTAACCGTCCAGGGGTCCTTTACATTTACTTTACCTTTTTACATCGTTAAACTGTGGAACTTGCACCTACAAGAGGCAGTGACGAACACCAACTTAGATGGCTTTAAAAGAGTATGAGACAAATTTATAAAGCTGTCAACGGCTAATAGCCATGATGGCTATGTTGTCTAACTTGCAGGCTTCCCTCGGGCCTCTGATTGACCTCTAGAGGGTGCCCTTGATGGGCCATTGGCCTGATGTCTGTGACATCAATGAAGGATGTTCCATCAGCAACAGAGATAAGGGTCCATAGAAGGGATTTTCTCACGAATTGAGTCCTACTGCTGCAGTTTTCAATTAAACTGCAAAGTGATTCACTGCTTGAACCCTAAAGAGTGTTCAGTTGGGGAGACAAGGACTTAAGCTCAGATATATTTAGGCTATTAGATGGGGGACAATCAAGTTATGCTCAGTTTACGTGATAATTTGATAAGGTGAAGCTGTGAAGAAATGACTTTCTGCCCTGAGTTCTATTTACCTGTTGCAAGTACCAATAAAATTTTGGCGACTTTGGCCCCATATAATGTCTGGCTGCTGCGCTAATTGTCCCCAAAAGTACACAATTTTGCATTAAGAGTAACCCTTCTAAACTACTTAAGAGTTAAATATAACTGTTCAAAACTATTGATTTCCTCGCTTTAGACATATCATTTTATATGCCAATAGCAATCAGAAGTTAGGCACTGTGGTGAAAAAAATACCGTGTTTCTCATATTATAAGTCATGTCTTATATTATTTTTTTCATCAAAAAAACACGACATGGCTTATATTTGAGGGATGTCTTATTTTTTAATAAAGTGCACGCGGGCGCTGTTTGCCGGGCTTGTCAAGCCCAGCAAACAGCGCCCGCCGATCTTCGGTGACAGGCGGGGGTGGGCGGAGAGCGGAGAACGATCTCCGCTTCCCCCCCACCCCCGCCTGTCACACAGCACAGGTCGGCGGGCGCTGTTTGCCGGGCTTGTCAAGCCCAGCGAGGAGCGCCCGCCGATCTTTGGTGACAGGCGGGGGTGGGGGGAGAGCGGAGAACGATCTCCGCTTCTCCCCCACCTCCGCCTGTCACACAGGACAGGTCCGAAGATCGGCGGGCGCTGTTTGCCGGGCTTGTCAAGCCCAGCAAGGAGCGCCCGCCGATCTTTGGTGACAGGCGGGGGTGGGGGGAGAGCGGAGAACGATCTCCGCTCCCCCCCCACCCCCGCCTGTCACACAGGACAGGTCCGAAGATTGGCGGGCGCTGTTTGCCGGGCTTGTCAAGCCCAGCAAACAGCGCCCGCCGATCTTCGGTGACAGGCGGGGGTGGGCGGAGAGCGGAGAACGATCTCCGCTTCCCCCCCACCCCCGCCTGTCACACAGCACAGGTCGGCGGGCGCTGTTTGCCGGGCTTGTCAAGCCCAGCGAGGAGCGCCCGCCGATCTTTGGTGACAGGCGGGGGTGGGGGGAGAGCGGAGAACGATCTCCGCTTCTCCCCCACCCCCGCCTGTCACACAGGACAGGTCCGAAGATCGGCGGGCGCTGTTTGCCGGGCTTGTCAAGCCCAGCAAGGAGCGCCCGCCGATCTTCGGTGACAGGCGGGGGTGGGCGGAGAGCGGAGAACGATCTCCGCTTCTCCCCCACCCCCGCCTGTCACACAGCACAGGGCCGAAGATCGGCGGGCGCTGTTTGCCGGGCTTGTCAAGCCCAGCAAACAGCGCCCGCCGATCTTTGGTGACAGGCGGGGGTGGGGGGAGAGCGGAGAACGATCTCCGCTTCCCCCCCACCCCCGCCTGTCACACAGCACAGGTCGGCGGGCGCTGTTTGCCGGGCTTGTCAAGCCCAGCAAGGAGCGCCCGCCGATCTTCGGTGACAGGCGGGGGTGGGCGGAGAGCGGAGAACGATCTCCGCTTCTCCCCCACCCCCGCCTGTCACACAGCACAGGGCCGAAGATCGGCGGGCGCTGTTTGCCGGGCTTGTCAAGCCCAGCAAACAGCGCCCGCCGATCTTTGGTGACAGGCGGGGGTGGGGGGAGAGCGGAGAACAATCTCCGCTTCCCCCCCCCACCCCCGCCTGTCACACAGGACAGGTCCGAAGATCGGCGGGCGCTGTTTGCCGGGCTTGTCAAGCCCAGCAAGGAGCGCCCGCCGATCTTCGGCTCTGTCCCCCGATGCGCGACGGCTCGGGGAAGCAGGCAGGGAGCTCCTGCTGGGTCCCGCGCCTTCGCCTCTCGCTCGGTCGGGGCTACACGACATGGCTTATTTTCGGGGTATGTCTTATTTTTCACCAACCCTTAGAAATCCTGTCATGGCTTATTTTTTGGGGATGCCTTAAAATATGAGAAACACGGTACTACCCACACACAAATATTGATTTTGTCCAACAGATGTCAAGCGAAATAGCTTCCCTAACACTTCTAAACAATGTATCAAACAGTCATTTGTTTAAGCATGGCTGTGAGAACGTTCCCCCGAGAAGCAAAATTTGATGCCCCCCTTCTTTTCATTATTCCGTTATAATGAAGTGGTTTTATATGGTGATGCTTGAGTATAAATCACTCCTACTGTGGCACCTTAGGCATGTTAACATGCTTTACATCAGATTTTGGAAGGAACATACTTCACAGCTATCTGCTAAGCCTATCACTCTCCCACAGGAAGAAACTGAGTTCTGAAGATCCGCGACAAGATATTCACTGTTCAGGACTTAATTTACTTGTTAATCTTTCTGCTGCTGGAGCATCTTTCAAGCCTTCTCAGGATTGAAAGATGACCCTCCAGGGAATTTCCCATACACACCCTTTGAATTCTCTGAAGGTTCTCCAAGAGATCAACAAGTCAGATGCAGTGTTGACATTTTCCCGTGGATAAAAATAGCATTTAGCTATTGTGGATTGACATTGAAAAGGTTGTGTTGTAATGAGCCATTTCCAGATAATCTGCTTTTAAGTTTATTGGGTCGCATCTGTACCATGCACCATGGCTAACGTCATAGAATCCTAGGAACTGTAGTTTATAAAGTGTGCTGGGAATTGGAGCTCTGTGACAAGAAACTACATTTTCCAGGATTCCGGGGGTGGGGGGTGGGAGGGAGGAATTCTGACTGCTTCATTTTTTGATTGTTCTGCTGCTATTTGTGCTGTAAGCTGTCTTGAATTCGTTTTATGTATTTGTTTGTTGATAGGATGCTGTGTTTCCATATGAAAATAAAATATAATAGCAGTTGTGTGCAGTAGGAGCAGAAGCAGCTCTCCGGGAAGAGCAGAGCCACAATGCTAACTTTGCAGCAGGGATGTTCTTGCTGCTTACCAGGAGGGAGAGCAAGAGGGGCAGGGAGGTTGACATGGTGCTGTGGAATGAACCCGACACTCCTTGAGATCTCCCCATTGGCTTGCCCCTCCAAAGAAGCGGCAATGAGAAACCTGCCAGGAAACTAGAGTTGCAGCTTTGCCTCACCAGGCAAACATGGCACTTCCGGTAAAAGCAGAACAGAGAATGAGAATAGAATACAGAATGTGAAATATCCTTCTGGGTCACCTCTGTGTGGTGGCAGGAGGAGGTACAGCAACACGGTGGTGCTGCATCAGCTCCATTGTTCTAGGAGACATCTGCTCTGCCTCTTTGCTACCAGATCTTGGAAGGTTTCGCCTTGTCCACCATGCTTTTTGGCGTCTGCATTAAATTGTTGGGTAAGGGTCATTTGGGAATATGGAGAAAGGCAATACTGTCAGTGTGCTGGTGCCACTCAGCTCTGAGTCAGTAATGGGCTTCATGAGGGCCAATAAACTGAAACTCAGTCCCCAACAGATGGCAGGCTCTGTTTCGTGATGATGGCAAACATGCATGGTCATGTTATTGAGCATGGTCATGTTACATGCATGGTCATGTTACATGCATGGTCATGTTATTGAGCACCCTGACATCAGATTCAGCGAGGTGGCTCTGTTTCGTGATGATGGCATTCATCTTTCCAATCAAGGAAATGACGTATGGTTGGCCAATATCACAAAAAGCATTAGGAATTGGTTGCAGCAGTGAGGGTATTGGCGGCGAGCCTCTTTGGCTCGGGTGGCGGTTAGGCATTGGAATATGTATTTGTCCAGTGTGTTTGAGGACTGGTTGTGGCCATCAGCCAACCCTCCTCTTTTAGGGGTATCCCGTTAAAGGGATCCAGCGGTCGTGGATCCCGTCCGATGCCCTGCTGGTGGCTAGGGCCATGGCATGACCCCCGGTGATATCAGGGGAAGCTTCCAGTTGTATTTGCATCAACAGGCTCCTCCCATTGGGTGTTAATCTTATATGACTCCCTGCTGAGCGGGGTGGAGTCATGCTTGCTCGTGTGTCCAATGCCTAAGCCAATACCTCTCACTTGCTCTAACCAATAAAGTTGTGGCCTTATTTTACCCATTAACCTAAATTCATGTGTCAGTGTGTCTTTTATTTCTCGTGGGGGGCGGGTCCTTGAATCGCAAACAGCTCCTGTGTTGAAGTCATACAGCAAATGGATGAAGATTTTGCTTCAATGTCATTCTTATCATCAATTCAAGCTATTTTCAGGCTGGTGGTGGGTACCTGTGGGTACCAAACTTGCGAAGGAACTTGTGGCCTAGCTCTGCCCCTAGATGCTTACACATGTGCTGGTCATACACTCCATCCAATGCATGGTCAGCAGCATCAGACTGAAGGGGGTCTAGGGGAGTATGGATGAATGCACATAGGTCTCTCTCCAGGGGACAGGAACCCTGGAGAATCAGGGTTCTCATCCCTGCTGAAAAAGCCCTGTCTTTCTCTCTCTCTGTGTGTGTGTCTCTCTCTGTGTGTCCATCCTTCTTCTGACTGATGTCCATCACACATTATTGGGGGCATAGTTGACAAATGTGTTTGCCAGACTAGCTCTTTGCCCACTCTGTATCCACACTTCACAAAAACCTGAATAGGGCTTCATTCTTGCTGCTATGTTTCCTGAAATCAAAGAAGTAGAAATCTCCTTTTGCTGCTTGCACACCACAGAGCTACAGTTCTTCTCCCCCCCCCTTCACCGCTGAATTGAATTTTGTGTTCTCAAAGAAGTCACCTTCTGCCTGATCATGTGAATGACCTAATAAATGTAGATCAAATTAAGGACCAGAACTACTGGACTCGTGAAAAGCCTCTGGAGTTAATTAAAATAAGACGATGAAGATGTGGCTAACTATAATTAAAGCAGAAGTTATATTTAATGAGAAGATTATGAAACTCTATCTTTTTTTTATGATGGTACCACACATCATATTCACCTTTGCTAAAATGGTCTGACCCCCCCTTTCACCTCACGTTCACCAGCAGTATTATGGGGAGAGGGAAAAACAGAGAGACTGTCTTACAATGATGCAATGACCTTTCTAATGACCTCCATGTCCCAGGCAGCCACAGTTGCAGAGGCCCAGTTATATTTAGGCAGGTTGGAAGGACATTGGGGAGTTAATAATTCCCAACAACAAAGCCTTAAAAGATTGCTACAGAAGTCCCTTCTCAGCTGGAATTGCTCCAGAGAAAATTGTTTTACATGGAAGGACTGTGGCTGTTACTACTTCTCCTACAATCAAACATTTATTTAATACCTATGGAGGGCTAGGCACAGTGCCCTGTAATGATAGCAGAAGCATTTGCATGAAAAATGAAGCCAATTACTACCAGTGGTAATTTCTGGCCATGAATTCATTGCTGTAGTTTCCACTGGTAGGATTGGAAAAGAGCTGAAATAGAGTGTTTGAATATATCACTACATGTACTGATATGTGTATATGCAGTTGTATATGGTTAATATTGACCTAATGTATTCCAGCAAAAGAATGTGACATTTACAGTGCCCATTAATAAACCACAGAAAAAGCTCTCCAACCCCCACTCCCCACCCCCACCTCTGGTCATTTTATTAGTTTGTTTCATTCAGCAAATATTTCCCTTGCTTCAGTAGAACCAAGTCCTACATAGAAATGAACTGGCATGAAAGTGAAGAACTCTAAAAATGAAATTTCCTCTACCACAATGAAGCAGTTTGCCCATATATAAATACAACAATATAATACCTAGTCTAAATGATATCCTTATTATAGCCAAACTGCCCTGACACAAATTACGGAGGCTTATTTTTCTGCTTTACATTTCCTCTTCTGTTGTACTTAATAGACTCCCAAAGGTGTGATTAAAATGGGTGTTTTGTGCATCGTTCTATGTAGAGCAAGTGATTATGTACATGTGGTCCCTATACAGGATTAATTGGACCACGTTGTTTACTATAGGCTTGTGTGGAGGTTGCGGGAGTAACCGTAAAGAGAAAGAATATTTATTAGGACTGTGCGCTGATTCGGTTCAGACGCAATCTGGCAATTTGGAAATCAAGCGACCTAGGTTTGAGGGTGTTTCATAGGTTACCAAATTTAGCTCACGTTCTGGTGGATTTGACCTACCAGACCTTGAATTATACCATGCCGCCCGCAGGTCTGACCTGGTTAAGAGAGTTGTTGTTCATATTGTATTGTAATATGTATTGTATAATGTGGTACTGTATGATTATTATTTTAAAAAATTAGCTCACGTTCTGTCCAATCTACATCATCCTCTCCCCGCAATTCACTATTGGGATTTTAAAAAATGTCTATACCCCCCTTTTATAGAAATGGATAAAATATGCAGAGATACTAACACTTCTAGAGTGGATAACAGTTGCCAAATTACAATCAAATAGGTCCAGGGGCCTTTGTATTGATTCACTTATTTTCTTATTTTAAAAATAATTTTATTAATATTATATTGTTACACTTTGTAGCCAATACTGTTATACATCAAACAAGCTTGCCTGTCAGGAAAAAAGAAAGTGAGTGAAATAAAAAGAGGGGGGAAAGGGGGGTGCCTGATCCTTAAAAAAAGAAAAGGGCTATAACTATTTTTAAAAGGGAGGGGGGATAGAATTGGATGAAATTTGAAGGCAAGAGTGCCCCTTATTGGGGAATAACTCCTGCCAAATTTCAGGAGGATAGCTGCCGTGGTTTTTTGTTTTGGGTTTTTGTTTTTTTGCAAGGGCAGCTGGTTCAGTTTTAGGGTGACACAAAAAGAATCACCCCTAGCATTTTGTGGGCAATTACTCAGAAAATTGCAGAGATGAGAGAGCTGCTCCTGATTACGAAACCTGACAATTTTCAGGCCAAATAGGTCCAGGCCTTTTGTACTCTAGACACCTTTAAAGGTTTTTCTTTTGGATGGTAAGAACTAAAAGCAATTCACTTTCTGGGTAAAATAATTCATTCCAATTACAAGCTTGACCCATGAGTCATAATGAACTCTCTCTTTGCTCTCTCCTCACTCCAGTATTTGCTATCTCTTAATCTATCACACCATTATGACATAATGGCTTTGGGGCATCACTTTTGCTTCTAGCGAATGTTTCGAATGTTTGTCTGCAGCATTTTTTTAAATAAAAACACACACATCTGGATTGCTGAAGGAAACACAAAGCCTTTCAGGGATCCTCCCTGCTTTTGGTCTGCCTCTGAGGCACACCACTTCACTTTGGGATTCATCCAAATCCAGTGTACACCTCAGGGTATAAGAATAAAATAAAACAAAACTCTCTCTCTCTCTCTCTCTCTCTCTCTCTCTCTCTCTCTCTCTCTCTCGGCAGCTTCCATGACAACACTGTAGATGCAACACAACACAACACAATAAATATTAAAAAGCTAGCAAATAATAAAACCAATCTAACCACTATTAATGGAAACACTTTCAAGACCAGCAAATGCAAGAAGCATAAGAAAAAGCCAACGTAAGAGGTGGGTTCTCAAATATTTCTCCATGACCTAGAGGGAATTTCAGCACACTTCTTCTCTGTAATGCTGAAGGTGGAGGTGGAGAATGTTGGGAAAGGATTTGAAGGAATCTTGATGGCATCCTGTTCTGGGAGGAAATTCACCAAGAAAGAGAAATATCAACATAACTTGAGAGACAAAGAGAAATATCCTGCTTCTTAAAGAACAATATCCATTCATTCTTCCTTGCTTTCCTTCTTGCCTGGAATTCCATCTCTGAACAGCAAAACAAACATTTTTATTTTATACCATTGCTCTAAATTTAATCTAAAATATAGCTGATGTATAGCAAGGCAGACTTTTCTCTCTCTTTCCCCCAGCTGTAAAGTTGGTGTACAGTATTTTAAAGAGTTTTCTATTTTTTCTTATTAACTTAAAGGTAGGATCAGAAATCAAGGCCATCATGTCTCTATCAATAAAGGCTGATTCTGATGCATGGTAGTGACTCAATTTGGCTACAGGCAAGCGTTAATATGGTGCTTAAATGAGAAGCCTTGTGATCAAATATGACTTTTTCTTTCTGTCGAGCAGGGATCAGTAAAATTCCTTTGTCCTGAACATCTGATAAGAAAAGCAATTACTGCACTTGTATTTGTGAACATTGCACACTCAGTCCTGAGCTAAAGTAATTGAGAGACTAAACAGTTTTGCTCCTGTCCCCAATGAAGCCAGGAAGATCGGCAGCAACTGAAATCTTATTGCTGAAAGCTATGCTGTTTACAGTGCATGTGGCCTTCTGACATAGCTAGAAAAGGTTTCTCCCCATCAACATTTCGTGCTTATAATAAATAAAACTAATTGAAGATGCACATCCCAGGACCTGACCTAGATTACATACATTAGGATGCAAAATCAGCATAGAAAATATGTTTTGATTGGTGTATATCCGAAATTAAATTCTTCACTTTGATATCTCCCATTGCTTTCAAGCATACACACGCCCAGCATCTTCCTCACTGATTATAGAGCCACATATTTGCAGGGCAGCGATTCCATGTTCCCCGCAGACTTCGGACTCAGCTATACAGCTGCAAATAAAACGTTTTAAGTGTGTTGTAAAGTGCAATATACAAATGTGACACTAGATGGCAATAGTGAGCTATGGCAAATCCAATATATATTTTCAAAACGTGTTTTTTTAAAAAAGCATTTTCACAGCGTTTTTAATATGTGTTAGATTTCAGCTTCTTCTAACATTCAAAACAAAATGGAGGCAGCCTATTAGGACAAGTGAGCACTGCCCCACCAACCTCAGTCTGCTTTCATTTTTTTTCCAGAATAAACAAATCTTTATTGAAAGGTAATGCTTTACAGAAAATTTTCAGAAAAGAAAAAGAACATTATAACATCATTTCATCACCTAAATAACTAAGTACAACTGAATACTGCTGTTGACTTCCCGTCACCATCTGCAACGTGTCTCCTTTATGTTCCTCATGTACTGACATTCCTCATCGTATTATTTTTCCTTTTTGTACATAATAAAGCCTATCATACCAATTTGTCTGAATTTTTGTTATATACCCATCAATGCAAAACTGCCATGAAGATGCCTTCCCTGTTGTCGTTTTCTTGCATATAATTCCTGAATTTTTCCCACTTTTCCGTAAATGCCTGTTTGGATTTTCCCTTTAAATTATCTGTTAATTGAGCCATTTCCATAAATCCCAATAACTTAACTTGCCAAGTTAACCTCAGTCTGCTTTCAGTCAGACTCCACCTGCCTGCCTTCTTACAACCAGTTGGGGGCAGGACCTCCTGCCAGCTTCCTTCTCCTCCTTAGTTTCTATGTCACCCTTGTATAACACAGCAAGGAGGAGGGTGGGGACTAAACAAGAACTAGGGTAGCTCTATCTGCCTGGCTTTGGATCTGCCTACTGTTGGGTTTCCTTTTTCTGCTCTACCAAATCTAACAGACAGCAGTTGCCACTGGTGATAGCCCTTGGAACACCTTTCCAAGGACCAAGGGACTGCATCCAGTGACGGAGGAACCCTTTCCGGCACCCGGGGCAGGAGGCCGAGGGGCGGGACAGGGCAAACCGCCTGGTTGCCCACGCACTACGTCCGTACGGAGTATGCACGTGCGGCAGCCCATACAGAGTATGGGTCACTGTGCGAGAGACAGCCCGTACAAACGCCTGTATGGGTGACACACAAGAGTGGTAGCCTGTACGGATGCCGCGCAAGCAGCGCCCATACTGACTGCACGCGCCCTCGGCCACTCTACAGCTGGGGGAGGCAGAGACCATCTTGTCACCACCCCCCAGAGTGGCACCTGGAGCAGGCCACCCCCTCTGCCCCCCACTTCGTACGCCCCTGACTGCATCTTTAATTGTTTTAATTCCTGACATCAAGTTATGGGTTTAAATACAACATTTTGAAAGGTTTCTTTTGCAGTTCACAATATCATCCGTCACCTGCTCATCAAGCCGCAGCGATTTCAGCATCAAAAGGACAAGAGGTACTCTGATATCAGGGAAGCGAGTTCTAGATGGATATGCGGGTCAAACGTTTTCAACAGGAAACATGTTGATATTTGACATCAGCAATTTCAAGGCTGTTTTTCATGCAGTGGAAACTTTACTGGATTAGATAAAGATAAGGAAGCATTTGTCAGTTTTTACTCCAGGCAGTCATTCTACTCCACAGTAGGCTGTATCTGACTGATGTCATCTAAATGCCTTACGGTTGTAAATGCCATCCATCAAACTGATACAGTGGTTCAGTGTGAAAAGTCCTCAAGAAGTGAATGCCTGGAAGAGCTAGGAATTTCATCACAAGGCATGCTCCCCTCCCGGATCTAGTGTTCTAATTTTATTGCTTTTCTAGAAGCAGTTGCAGCACCAATCAAGGGAACATTAAGAAATCACACACAAACACACAAGTGTACAGGGGCCCTTCAGTGCCAGAAATTCTCCAGAGATGTTCCACCCATTCTTCAGCATACCTATCACTGGAGCCTCATTTCAGGTTTACCCTCTTCCTCCTTGCATTTCCTGAATATGTTCATGCTTTACTACTTGTTATTGGTCCTATTCCTCCCCTCCTCCACAATCATAGCTCAGATAAACTTCACCTGAACATGAGAGGCTAAAACAATGGAGAGAAGCACACCTCCCTGTCTTATCATAGGAACATAGGGACCTGCCTCGTTGAGAGTCAGATTGTTGCTCCACCTAACTTTGTATTCTCCACTCTACACTGACCGGCAGGGTTTCAGGCAGGAATCTTTCCCAGCCCTACCTGAATATGCTGGGTATTGGACATGGATGTTTTTGCATTCAAAGCATGTGCCCTACCACTGAGCTATTGCATCGGGATTCGCGATCACAGGATGGTTTTCAAGCAACAACCAACACTTAGAAGCCCTCTGATGACATTTTCTGTATTCTAAGCATCCATAGGTCTAAAGAAAAACCCATGGGCCTGAGGATGATGGAGATGAGGCTACCGGTAGCATGAGGGCCTCGGCCCATGTCCACCTTCTGAGTTCTTGTGTGCAGAACAGGCTAGTGTGTTTTGTTCTGTTCTGTTCAAACAAGCTACTGTTTTTCCTGAACATAAGAGCATAAGAAGAACCTTCTGGATCCGGCCAATGTCCCTGCTAGTCCAGCTACCTTTTCTTACAGTGGCCAAACAGATGCCAGTGAGAAACCAGCAAGCAGGTTTCAAGCAGAAGAGCCTTCTTGTTTCCTGTGGCTTCCAGCGACTGTGAATTCAGAAGCATTACGGCCTCCCACTGTGGAGGCAGAACATAACCATTGCGGTCATCAATAGCCTTATCCTCCATGAATTTGTGTAATCCTCTTTTAAAGCCATCCAAGTTGGTGGCCATCACTGGCTCTGTGGGAGCAGTGCTTTCTTTTATCTGTCCAGAATCTTCCAACATTCAGCTTCTTTGGCTCTCCACAAGTTCTAGGCTTATGAGAGAAGGAGGGGGGATCTATCCACTTTCTCCACAATCCTCAGTGTGGTCCTATTGCTATTTTACCCAAAGAAAATGAATTCCTCAGTGGGTAAATAATTATTTTAGGATGTGGCATATATTTTGAAAAATCCTCTTGAGAATTTCATGAGAAATCAAGGCAAGTATATAATAGGACCATCCTAATGAAAGGAAAAGCAGACAACTTTGCTTGTATAGAAATAAACATAATAGTTATTGACGCTAGGATTTTCTTTAGGAGAGGGACTGTTCAACTTTGCTTCAGCTGTACATGTTTTTTTTCCAAAACTAAAGTGCAGCCTGCAACTCAGTAAGTAACTATTCATGACTATTAAGGTTGCAAACTGTGCGACAGCAATTGCAATATCAGGAAAGAAAAGCATAGCTTTGTGTAGTACGTTGCAAACCACTTTTTGCAGATCAATAGACAATGGACTAAACAATAAAACATTTACAAAATGAATTGTCTTTGCGTGTTCAGACCCAGAGACCTCCCCCCTAAATAAACACACATTTGACTCAAATTTTAGTTTTGGTCTTTGGCAGAATTTAGGCCAACATTATTGATTACAGAAACGTGAGTGGTTGCATAGGCTCTGGTTCGACTAGCTCCCTGCACCCTTACAGACCTCAGCAACTCAGCATTTGGCTAATCTATTTTATTTACATATAAACACACATGGAGCACTGCAACATGGCTCCCTCTCTCTCTCTAGCATCAGACAGCAAAGAGAGGGGAACAAAGGACAATAGTCCCACTTCAGGAAACACAGTAACACAAACATCCTGTCTTTGTCACTTCCCACTGTGGAATGAAAACACACAATCATGTGACAAACAACAACCCCATGACAGCAGACATGGGCAACAGTCTAGACACCGATGTAATCAAAAAGAGGAAGGAGAACATACCAGCATCACATCTCTATAAATGCATATCCCCCAGGACAGAAACAAACTTGGGATGAAACCAAACACATCCACGGCAGATTTTAACCAAATTCATTCCTCTATTCCTGAGATAATAAACTCCTTACCTATTTTAGGGCTTCAATTTCTTGCTTTTAATAACTGAGCTTTTATAATTAAGTGTGCTATTCAAGGTTTTACGGCACTGCAACTTTAATCATTTTAAAAAGCTTAAACCACATTAAAAGGTTTGACCACTTTTGGAACTTAAGAAGGACATTTTTATTGATTATAACTTGTGAACAAAGTCTGCAGTACATTGATGAACTACAGTAAAATAGCTTCAAAGACCCCATCAATCCTAAATATCTTCTGTGTCTTTTCTTGTCTATCATCCTGATGCAAAATATTACTCTCCCCAAGGATAAAACTCAGAAAAAGATTTAAATACAGGAAGTTTTAACCTAGCCCCAAAAAGCCAGCCTCGTGAAAAAAGTGTTTTGTGACATTTCCCAAAGATTTCCCAAGCACAAGCACAGACTGTTCAATCCAGTCATTTCCGAGAAGTACTTGGAAAGAGACATTTAAATCTGGATAATTACTGCCTATCTGTGTAGAGAATACCGAGCTAAATAGAGTTAACACCCTCTGCACCATGAGGTCAAACATAGCTCTGTGATGATTAGGGATGGGGACAAATTGGACTGAGCTTACATCTAAGAGTGAACTCATCTAATTCGCACTTTCTGAAACAATATTCAGACTTAACCATCCTTCAAAATCCATACATCTCTTAATTTTGCAGTGCAGCCTTCCAGACAAGTAATGTGTGCAAAATTACATATGTGAGGGCATACTGTGCATATAAATGCATATATTAGTGCATTGTATTGGGGAAGATTGCCTTGCCAAAAATGTATATATTAGGCAAGATTGCCTACAAAAATGTGTATATTAGAAGAAATGCTGATGAGTTTGCATGGCATGCGGAGACCTGAATTTAAGATTGAAAAAATGAGAAACTGAAACCGACAGATGTGCCCATCCCTAATGGTGAGTAACGTAAAATAAGAAGAATAAACAGCTCATTCTGCCATTTCTCATCTGCTGGAGAGAATAGCCTCCTTTCATGATGCTTCATGTAATCCAAATGGCAATGAAGAAAGAACAAAACTTATTGGCATTGTACGTTTCAGGTGAATCTAACATAGCATTTATAAATGCACATTCATGTAAAATGTAAAGTTATTCGTGTCTCCAACCTGAGAATAAAAAGCAAGGCAAATAATTGACAGGGAAGTCTACAGGAACACAGACTTTGCCACTGTGAGGAGAGGAAAAGCCACTTCCTATCTTTGTATATACAGTATATATATATATGTTATGCTCCTCAAAACTGGAGCAGTGGGACAACAACCTTTCAGTGAGTTTATCGACAGAAGAATAGGCCCAAGAGAGAGGAGCTCTTGGAAAGAACTCCATGGAGCTGTCAAAAATATTATGAGATACAATCCAGACATTAAATCTTCATTGCTGAGAGATCTTATTTAATCAGTTTATGAACAGGGCATTTCTTGACAAGGGAGGCATGGGAATTCAGAAGTGACAAAAAAGCAGCATAATTCATTTGTCTGGGTGGGGCCTGCCCTTTTCTTTATATCTGTATTATTGTGCATTTGAGACTTCATACTCTCGCATTTTTCCTCCTGCTTCTCTCCCTCCCTCTCTCCATTTTTTCAAGACCAGTTAGTTTCCCTAGCAATTGTTCTTGATGTCACCTCAGTTGATAACAGCTGCTTCTTTGGGTTGGGAAGGCCATTCATTATACCAGCCTTCTGAAACATTCCTAGATATTGCATGACATTCTGCACAGATTCCCACAACTAAATCCACTGGACTACTCCATAATAAAACAAGAATGTTAAGTTGTATCTGTGGCATAGGCCCTGAACAAGACCATCTTTTGTCTCAGAATAGTTTATTCTAATGTCAGCACCCTCTCCTCCCACAAAACGTAACATCCATCTCAAGTAGCACAGATGCAGACTGCTATCTCCCCCATATCAAGGATATATGTTTTGATGGAGTCTGGCATGATATAAACCCTCAAGTTCAATGGTGAGGAACCTTTGGTATGTGGACCAAATTAGGGCTGTCAGACTGAGGCCTGACATGCCCAGCAGAACAGGGGGCAGAGGAGAAGGATGCTAGCCCAGGCACTGGCATGCTTATTTCCCCTGCCATTGCAACTAATAGGACAAACGTGAGTCAAAACCTTTTTTAAGGCTGTGGAAAAGAGGAGGAATGAAAAACACCAGCCCCACCTTCCGCCCTACCAGAATGAGCTCAAAAATGGCTCTGGATTTGGCCATTCTACCACCTCAAATTCTCTCTTCCTTGATCTCACAGTGCTGCACTGTCTGAGGCAAATTCTAATCAAATGGCCAAAATTTATAAATATTTCCCAGCTTTTATTTCTTCTTCTTCTTCTTCTTCTTCTTCTTCTTCTTCTTCTTCTTCTTCTTCTTCTTCTTCTTCTTCCTCCTCCTCCTCCTCCTCCTCCTCCTCTAGTCTCTCCCTTATTGGACCCCACCTCCACATCAACAAAGAAAGAAAGAAAGAAAGAAAGAAAGAAAGAAAGAAAGAAAGAAAGAAAGAAAGAAAGAAAGAAAGAAAGAAAGAAAGCCCAGCAGAACTTGGAAATGAAAGCTTTCCGGAACCGTGAAATGTGTTCCACAGGGAACTTGTATTTCTCAGGACCATCTTGGGATGATTTCCACAGTTTAAAAATAGCAGTGGTGAGGAAAAATCATCTGCAAGTGTGAAAAAAAACCAGAGGATTTTTTAAAAAATAGGTCAGGGAATTTAGAATCTGTGTGATCCCAGATGGAGTGGCGTCAATTTATAAAAATGAACAGAGCACAGTGCTGTAGAGAAGGGGGTGGGGAGAAAGACAGATTTGGCTCTAGTTATTTCTTTAGGCAATTGGAATAATAAAATTAAAGTTGGAAGAGGGTTGGTTATCAACATTCTATTCCCCCCCCTTAATGTCATTACACTGATACTGGGATGAGCACAACCATTATCTTCTGTCAGCACTTCTGTGTGCTGCCTCTCTTTACGGAGTAAGCCTGATCATCTCTTCCAAAAGCATCACTTCACAGGTCTTGTCCACACACAACAAATGGACAGAATGCTTGAAATCTCTCTCCTCTGTGCAGCCAGGATGAGAAAATGGAAGTTTCTAGGAACTGTTTTCCTATTTTAACTTTTTTAATAGTCAATTTTATTGTAAACCACTTAAATGTTGCTGTGGTTTTTAACAATCAGGTAGAAAATAAGTAAAAATAAACACAAAATCTTCTCGTTTCTTCACTCAGAAACCTACAGAATGTAAAACAATATTTATTTATCATTTGTTTTTATAGGCGTGTTTATAAGCCAGCAAATTAGGGGAAAATATCATGGTAGTCTACAATGACATCATTAAAACACAAACAGATGACCAATACTGAAAAGAAAGTCAAGTTAAAGGCACATCTTCCTATTGTTTTTGAACAGTAAATGCCAAAAGGAAAACAGCTGAGACATCCGAGTCATAGCCCAAACATTGAATTTACGTTTGCCAATAGCACAAAACCATCCATCAGAAATATGTCACATCCATTTTGTTCGCTGTCACAATGGACAGCAACACAGTGTCAGCTCCAGGTTTGCCTTTGGGCAACATGCTCTCAGCGGGGCACACCTTCTCCTCGCTGCTGTTCCCTCACTTGCCCTCTTCCTCTGGGCCTAATCTACACACCTGGCCAGAAGGAGGAATCAAAGGCAGCGGACATTGCTGCTCCTTCCCTTAACTCCTGTTACTGCTCACTTGTTCATAGGGGAGAGGTGAACAGAGGAGCAACAGGAAATAGAAGGAGGAAAGGCCCAGCAGGCACCAGTGAATGGCAGTGGGCACCTACTGGGGTGTGGGCCTTTGTAGGTGCCTGGCAACACCAACAACCGACACTGTCCCTGCTGCAATAGATCTGTGATGCAATGGAATGCAAGCCAATAAAATTACTAGACACAAGCTCAATGCCTCATCGCAACTAGTTATGACAGGTAGACAGGCGTGATTTGAATTTCAAGTTTACAGCCTGTATCAGTGCTTCCAGTTAAAGACCCCTCAGGATTGATTCTTGCTAAGTAGAAGTGATAGTCTATAAACTAAAGTATGTGGGTTGGAGGGGAAGAGTCACAATCGCAAAGGGCTCGGATTATTTTTGCTACCCACGGCCAGAGACAAACAGCCTTTTGACGATAAAGTCATGAATATCCTAAAGGATGAAGGATGGCACAGCCACAGCAGCCTTGTTGTGGGCTGTCCAAACTTATTGCAGTTGTCCTTTGGATGGGGGGTGGGGTGGGGGAAGTGGTGGGTGGAAAATAAAATGTGAACTGAAGATTGAAAAATGGGAGCAAAGAGAATGGGAAAGAATAGCAAGGGGGAGAGAAGAGGGAGTAGTGATTGAAAGTATTAAAAGATTGGGTTTGGAGATTAACTGCAGTAGAAAACTAGGAGTCTTTTAGCTGAAACTACACAGTGAGACCACAGAATACATCCACTTGTTTTCTAAAGTGTAAAGCATTAGATTGGGAGCCCTAGATTAAAATTCCAGTTAAGCCTTGATGCCTGCTAAACAGGTTTTGGAAAGCGAGTTAATATCCCCATGTGCAAAAATCCTAGCCTCCCTCCCACATATCTGCTGATTATAAGTTTGAGATGACACACACTGAATATTAATTATTAGCAATAATAAGAAGAGTCTGTACTATTATTTCCTGATGAATCCCACAAAGTTGCTTCTGTGTTCCCCCCCCCTTTTAATAAAAAAAACCTGCCCCAATTTTAATTATTCATGTATTATAATTATTTATATCTCACATTTCACGATACAAATCTTTCCAAGGCAGCTCACACAAGCAATGTCAAAATACATTTATAAAATCACAACAAACAATATCAAAACACTATCTCAGTTGGTAGAGCACAAGACTTTCAATCTGAGGGCTGTGCGTTCGAGCCCCATGTTGGGCAAAAGATTCCGGCATTGCAGGGGGTTGGACAAGATGCCCCTTGTGGTCCCTTCCAACTCTACAATTTTATGATTCTATGATACAAAGTCGTCCAATCCTTCCCACAGGGTAGTTGCTGGTAGATGGCCTGGGGCAGGGGCAGTACTTCTAGGTATAATGTGTACCTAGCGTAGCCTTTTCTTCCTTCTTTCGCTTTCCCTTCCCACAGCGTAGCTGGTGACAGCTGGTCCTGATTTGGGTTGTGGGGAAGAGGATAGTCCAAATGGAACTGGACCAGGAGCCTGGCATTGCTGTTGCCTGCCTGCTCGTCTGCCCAATCCCGTCGTATCTGCTCTCAGAGGCAAGAACAATCTATTCTCTCACATTATTTCAATATTTGCTGCCCTGGTTTGTTTTTGTTCTTTTGTCATTCTCCCAGAAGGGCTCAAGGAGCACTCCAGGAATTACCTTTGTCACTGGAGGCCCAAGTGGCCTCAATGGGGCCTTATATCATCTTTGGCTGGTATGCCAATCATGACTGTTCCTACACAAAGATAGCCTGGCCACAGTGGTTCAGGCAATGGTAATCTGAAAAGTGGATTACTGCAACATGCTTTATAAAGGGCTGCCCCAGGGGGTGGGGGTAGAGTCAAAACTGCAGCTGCTGCAGACTGCTGTGACCAGACTGCTGATGAGAGCGACCACCTGAATGTGTGCTATCTGAATTTTTTCACTGGCTGCCAATCAGGGATGACAACTTGAATAAAATATTGTGGGGGCCCAGGTATGCCCATCCCCACATAATCGATCACATGACGCAGTGCGCACACACTATTTGAATGGAAATGCCCATCAGCTTTCTGGGAGCCCAGTTCCCTCAGATATTTTATTGTAGGAGTTGTCTCCTATGCTGCCAATATGCTAGCAGGCAAAGTTTCCGATTCTGCTAATCTATATATATATAAATGTGAACTGGGTATGTGGGATACATCATGGATCGGCACAGGGTGGGTGAAATCACACGGGTGAGCCACAGCAACGCGTGGCAGGGACAGCTAGTAGTATATAAAAAAACTTGGCACCAGGTTACTTGAAGAACCAACTTGGCCATTACAGACATGTCCAGTCAGTGCGACCATCTGAGGAAGAACGTTTAGTGGTACCACATGTTCCTGAGTGTCGCCTCGTGGTGACTCAGAGTAGGACTTCCACTGTAGCAGCACTTGTGTCTTATTGCAGCAGGAGTTTCAACATCTGGTTAGAGTTTCAACATCTGGTTATACTTTTTCTATTTATGCAAGCCATCTCTGCCAGCCTCCTTTGGTCACCCGTGCTACAGTGGATGCCAAAACAATGCTATAGAATGGAGCATGAGAGGCAGAGGGTGATGAATTTTAGCATTGCACAGGGCGCCACTGCAATTTGAGAGTCCAAAGTCTGCCACTGAGATCAGGGAGCCAGCTGTGAACCATCTAAGTCCCTGGGCAGCTAAGGCTGTTGTGGCTTCTGGGAGGCTACATTAAAACTAGTGTTAGCAGTGTGGGCTGGGCTACCTCTTTTGGTTTAACCTGCTAATACATACCGGTAATAAATAAAAAGCTAAATCTAAAATGAGTCCAGATTATTTCATGGTAACATTGAATGTGTGCTATCTGAATGGTTTGAAAGTGTGCTTTCTTTCAAACTGTTTGTTCAAATGTCATGGTGGTTTTGTGAACTATAATTAGTTGATGTTTATCATGAGCGCACTGCGAGGAAAGTGGCATATAAATAAACTAATTCAAGGTCATGTCTTCCTGCAATTTCCAGCTCAAAGCTGATCAGTTTGTAATAATTACATCTTACTGTAATGCTAGCTGGATGAGAAGCCACTCACCTCATGCAACCTGGAAAAGTGCCCTCAATAGTTAATTGAGATGTTTGCCTCTTATCATTCAATTATTGTCCTTACATTTATTATGCTTGCGCCAGTAATTCCTCTTTATCAATTCAATCAACTGGGGAAACGGTGCAAGAATAAAGAATGACTGTTCTACTTATTATCTACCTAGGTGTTTGTAAGGTGCCTTTTTTGTGCTAATGTGAGGAAACCAAGGTCCAGAGGCTTCAAGTCATTATTCTGCTTTGTTCAGGCCCCTTCGTTTATAATGGGAAAACATATATATTAAATGCCTTGTATTTTGAAGAGAGTCAAAACGCTGCTGGGGCTTAATGCCTAATCTGATATTTCTCCAGGACAGCTTTTCACACGACCCATTCTTCCTATTTGTAAAAACAGCTTGCTATATCTCGAACCTATAGAAAAGCCAGCAGACGGCTGCATGAAAGCCATTTATTATGATGGGCTTGGAGCTTTGTAAGAAGAATGGCACTCGCTTGCACAGATGACTCTTATGTGCCTCTGTTAAGTCTTTCAACTCTGCTCTGGCAGAAAAAGCCCTGGGATAAGAGGAGTGTGCTCCACTTCCCCACTTTTCTTATCTGTGCCAGAAAGAACAAAGGCAAACGATAAGAGGAGTGAGGCAGCTCCTGAAGGAACAGGCATGGGGAGGGGGGAGGAAAACCATTCCTCAGAAATCCTAACAATGGGTGTGAAAGGAAAGCATTGCCATTGCCATGAGTCTTTGTGAGAACTTGCGATTTTGCTCAACAATGGTTGCTTCTAGACAAGAGCTTAATACTGAAAAGGGGGTAGACAGATATTTTGCAAACACATCATTGAAAACAAGTGTTTGGGTTGTTTTTTGTCTTGTTCTTTAACTCATAGGACTTTCCTTAGGAAGAGTCAATCAGAATGAAATGAGGAAAAACAGAGGTTGACATTTTTATGCTGAGAATGTCATGTGGACGCTGTGGAAAACCTGAATGCATGAGCAGCTCTGATCGCTCAATAAATGCTCACCTGGGAGCAGCCAATGAATGTTTATCGGGCACATCCAAATAGTATAAATACCATAAATGAACATCAATGGTTAGAACTGAGAGTTTTGGCACAGAATATACTAATTGCATTATATGGGAGTGAAATATCACTGTGGGTAGGTTGGTTTATTTTAATCGAGGAAAAAACAATGATGGGAGAAATTGCAATTCGTTCAGATTTTTATTCTGTTAAACTCTCAGCAATACCAGATATCTTGCTAAGTGTAATCCACATCCCTATGGTTAAACAGAGTGACTATTTCTAGCTTTTGAATTGGTTGTGCATAGCGGATTCCCATCAGGATACAGAACAGGATACTGAACTAGGTGGACCTTATACCTACCGTAATTCAGCAGTGGGTTTACGTTCTTATCTGGTTTGTTGTTTCAAATTAGCTTTCAACTGAGGTTTCAGGTATCTGCTTCATTAACTAATTTATGTGGACTGATGATATTATATGCCAATCCTTGGGCAGAGAGAGCATTTATGAATTACGACATTTATAACAGTCAGTACTATAAGATCCCCTTCATGGATCAATGCCTTGTCGTGGCGAAGGGGCTTGAATAGCTCAGAGAAGCTATGAGCTATGCCATGCAGGGCCACCCAAGATGGACAGGTCATAGTGGAGAGTTTTGACTAAACGTGATCCACCTGGAGAAGGAACTGGCAAGCCACTCCAGTATCCCTGCCAAGAAAACTCCATGGACAAAGACAACAGGCATATAAAAGTTATGACGCTGGAAGATGAGCCCCTCAGGTCGGAAGGCGTCCAACATGCTACTGAGGAAGAGCGGAGGACAAGTACAAGTAGATTCAGAGCTGATGAAGCGGCTGGGCCAAAGCCGAAAGGTCGCTCAGTTGCGGATATGCCTGGAAGCGAAAGGAAAGTCCGATGCTGTAAAGAAAAATATTGCATAGGAACCTGGAATGTAAGAACCATGAATAGAGGTAAGCTGGATGTGGTCAAAAATGAGATGACAAGAATAAATATCGACATCCTGGGCATCAGTGAACTAAAATGGAAGGGAATGGGTGAATTCAGTTCGGGTGACTATCATATCTACTACTGTGGGCAAGAATCCTGTAGAAGAAATGGAGTGGCCCTCATAGTCAACAAAAGAGTGGCAAAAGCTGTAATGGGATGCAATCTCAAAAATGACAGAATGATCTCGATACGAATCCAAGGCAGACCTTTTAACATCACAGTAATCCAAGTTTATGAACCAACTACCGGTGCTGAAGAAAGTGAAATTGACCAATTCTATGAAGACCTACAACACCTTCTAGAAATGACACCAAAGAAGGATGTTCTTCTCATTACAGGGGATTGGAATGCTAAAGTAGGGAATCAAGAGATAAAAGGAACAACTGGCAAGTTTGGCCTTGGAGTTCAAAATGAAGCAGGGCAAAGGCTAATAGAGTTCTGTCAAGAGAACAAGCTGGTCATCACAAACACTCTCTTCCAACAACACAAGAGACGACTCTACACATGGATATCACCAAATGGGCAGCATCGAAATCAGATTGATTATATTCTCTGCAGCCAAAGATGGAGAAGCTCTATACAGTCAGCAAAAACAAGACCTGGAGCTGACTGTAACTCAGATCATCAGCTTCTTATAGCAAAATTCCAGCTTAAACTGAAGAAAGGAGGAAAAAACACTGGGCCAGTAAGATACAATCTGAATCAAATCCCTTATGAATACACAGTGGAAGTGAGGAACAGGTTTAAGGATTTAGATTTGGTGGACAGAGTGCCTGAAGAACTATGGATGGAGGCTCGTAACATTATACAGGAGGCAGCAACGAAAACCATCCCAAGGAAAAGGAAATGCAAGAAGGCAAAATGGCTGTCCAACGAGGCCTTACGAATAGCGGAGGAGAGGAGGCAAGCAAAATGCAAGGGAGATAGGGAAAGATACAGGAAACTGAATGCAGATTTCCAAAAAACAGCAAGGAGAGATAAGAGGGTCTTCTTAAATGAGCAATGCAAAGAAATAGAGGAAAACAATAGAATGGGGAAAACCAGAGATCTGTTCAAGAAAATTGGAGATATGAAAGGAACATTTCGTACAAAGATTACCATAATCAAGGACAAAAGTGGTAAGGACCTAACAGAAGCAGAAGACATCAAGAAGAGGTGGCAAGAATACACAGAGGAATTATACCAGAAAGATATGGAGGTCTCGTACACCCCAGGTAGTGTGGTTGCTGACCTTGAGCCAGACATCTTGGAGAGTGAAGTCAAATGGGCCTTAGAAAGCACTGCTAATAACAAAGCCAGTGGAAGTGATGATATTCCAGCTGAACTATTTAAAATTTTTAAAGATGATGCTGTTAAGGTGCTACACCCAATATGCCAGCAAGTTTGGAAAACTCAGCAATGGCCAGAGGATTGGAGAAGATCAGTCTACATCCCAATTCCAAAGAAGGGCAGTGCCAAAGAATGCTCCAACTACCGCACAATTGCGCTCATTTCACACGCTAGCAAGGTTATGCTTAAAATTCTACAAGGCAGGCTTAGGCAGTATGTGGACCGAGAACTCCCAGAAGTGCAAACTGGATTTCGAAAGGGCAGAGGAACCAGAGACCAAATAGCAAACATGCGCTGGATTATGGAGAAAGCTAGAGAGTTCCAGAAAAACGTCTACTTCTGCTTCATTGACTATGCAAAAGCCTTTGACTGTGTCGACCACAGCAAACTATGGCAAGTTCTTAAAGAAATGGGAGTGCCTGATCACCTCACCTGTCTCCTGAGAAATCTCTATGTGGGACAAGAAGCTACAGTTAGAACTGGATATGGAACAACTGATTGGTTCAAAATTGGGAAAGGAGTACGACAAGGTTGTATATTGTCTCCCTGCTTATTTAACTTATATGCAGAATTCATCATGCGAAAGGCTGGACTAGATGAATCCCAAGCAGGAATTAAGATTGCCGGAAGAAATATCAACAACCTCAGATATGCAGATGACACAACCTTGATGGCAGAAAGTGAGGAGGAATTAAAGAACCTTTTAATGAGGGTGAAAGAGGAGAGCGCAAAATATGGTCTGAAGCTCAACATCAAAAAAACCAAGATCATGGCCACTGGTCCCATCACCTCCTGGCAAATAGAAGGGGAAGAAATGGAGGCAGTGAGAGATTTTACTTTCTTGGGCTCCTTGATCACTGCAGATGGTGACAGCAGTCATGAAATTAAAAGACGCCTGCTTCTTGGGAGAAAAGCAATGACAAACCTAGACAGCATCTTAAAAAGCAGAGACATCACCTTGCCGACAAAGGTCCGTATAGTTAAAGCTATGGTTTTCCCAGTAGTGATGTATGGAAGTGAGAGCTGGACCATAAAGAAGGCTGATCTCCGAAGAATTGATGCTTTTGAATTATGGTGCTGGAGGAGACTCTTGAGAGTCCCATGGACTGCTAGAAGATCAAACCTATCAATTCTTAAGGAAATCAGCCCTGAGTGCTCCCTGGAAGGACAGATCGTGAAGCTGAGGCTCCAATACTTTGGCCACCTCATGAGAAGAGAAGAATCCTTGGAAAAGACTCTGATGTTGGGAAAGATTGAGGGCACTAGGAGAAGGGGACGACAGAGGACGAGATGGTTGGACAGTGTTCTCGAAGCTACGAACATGAGTTTGACCAAACTACGGGAGGCAGTGCAAGACAGGAGTACCTGGCGTGCTATGGTCCATGGGGTCACGAAGAGTCGGACACGACTAAACGACTAAACAACAACAACTATAAGATAGTGGTGTTAGATAGGGGGTTCCTTTAATCTGATTATATTTAATCAGGTTTATTGATTATAGGTTTGAAGGGGTCAGTCTGGATGATATCTCTGGGTACCTTTCAGGCCTGTGATTCTGTAGCCCTGGTGCTTAGAATCTAGTAGGAAAAGCTGCTGAACCGATCAAGCAAGTTTCTAATGGTAATAGCTGGCTCAACCAATTTCTATCATCAGCATCTGAAAGATTAAGATGTGTTGCCACAGTGACAACTGAAGAAGCTTCCAGGAGGGGGATGTAGGTTTCCCCCACCAAAGCAGGCTGATGCCATGAGAGCCTAGGTAGGAGAACAATGGACTGGAAGGCAAGGTCTGTATGTGTGTAAGTTTTTGCTGGGCTAGAAGCTGGAGATACAGAGAAGTTTGACTTTCTCTGTGGGCTGGATCCTAAAATTATGCCCTTTTGTGGGGGGTGGACTGGAAGGAAACGTAATGGGAAAGCAAGATCCATTGGTATATTAATGCTGCATGCCCTTCACATCCTATGCTCAGTTTGTACATATATGTGTAAATAAAACCATCTATCCTGAAGACATCACAAGCTCCATTGACTTTCATTCCAAGGAAACTGAACCCTGGGTACAGGGGCGTCACAATGGGGGGGGAATGGAGGTGGTCATGGCACCCCCACCCCTGTGACTCCCATGGCACCCCCACCCCTGCGACTCCCAAGCCGAGCCTCCAGCATCCCGGTAAAAAGTCTGCTTGCACCATTACATAGCAACGCCGCCACCCCCCGGGTGCATGCCAATTTGCCGCCCCGGGTGTCGTAGCGCCTCACTACGCCCCTGCCTGGGTAAACACTGGAAGTCCTGGCATCTCTCACTGCTTGGATATTGGGGTGTAATAAAAAAAAGGCTTCTCCTAATCTTTTCCCTGGACGTGTATATAAATGTTTACGCACATATATAAATGATATTTTGTGTTGGTCAATTAGAAAAAGAGTATGAGCTCGCCCACCTGTGTGTTGTTTGAGTGCTATGGGAACACAAATGAGCCCTCTGCATCTAATCTCATCCCAGCAAGCGCTTAGTGATAAAGCTTTTTTTTTTTTTTTTGGCTGAACTATCTGAAATAACCAGTTAAAATAAGCAACACTAAAGAAAATGAGAAGATTTTTAAAAGGTGATTTGGCCCAGCAAATATATTCCCCCCAGTTTCATTGCTTGTCAAATATTCATTAAGGTAATCTATCACTATCTCACTACATCTTATGCCGGGGATAATTCAGGTAAGATGAACTCACTAAAACGGTAATAAAATGTGGTCGTTTTATCACAAAAATATGGTCCTTAGAATGTTCTCCCTCTCCCTCCCTCCCTCTCCAGAAGTCATATACAAATTAGATAGAAGGAAGCCTCATGAAAATGGCCGGAGTATTGGCGATGGCAACTTGAATAGGTACAGGAGGCATGACAATGAACAGTACAATTTTCTGAGTTTATACCTTCATTTTAAAATATCTAACCAGGGCCGGCCCACCCATGAGGCAAAGTGAGGTGACTGCCTCAGGCAACAAGAGCCACAGGAAGAGTGGATCCCGATGAAGTTCTTTATTCACCCTTTGTTCCTGTTGTCAATCTTCACTCCCCACTTTCTTCCTAGTTGGGGATGCGGATGCCATTTTGTGGTTCGTCTTAGATGCCAATTTGGGGGGGGGGGTACTAACAGTACTATGGGGTGCTTTTTGTGTGCCTAAGATATGCAACTCACTTAGTGCCCTCTTAATAGCACAATCCCATACACATGTACTTAGAAGCCCCACTGTAAATAAAATATAAATATATATATTTTCAATCTCTTTGTGTCCTTAAATAGTAGAGCAAACGAAGTACAGTATTCTATATAAATGAAGATGAACACTTAGACTGTATTTGGTTTTTAGAACTCTATATATGATTATGTTATCTATGGCAACATTATATATTTATCTGTTTATCATAATAATATAAAGGGAAAAAGCTGGCTCCAAGAGGGCTCCACAGTTTAAGTGATAACTGGTTTTGCTTTATTTCATTCGTTACCTTCACCTACAATTACACACAGAATGCTGTCACAAGGATTGATAACCAGAAAAGAAGAAAGCATTCAAATAGGGTCGATATTACATAATCAAAAACAAAACAATCCTTCCAGTAGCACCTTAGAGACCAACTAAGTTTGTCATAGGTATGAGCTTTCATGTGCATGCACACTTCTTCAGATACCACCTGAAGAAGTATCTGAAGAAGTGTGGATGCACACGAAAGCTCATACCTATGACAAAGTTAGTTGGTCTCTAAGGTGCTACTGGAAGGATTGTTTTGGGTTTTTTTGACTGCGTCAGACCAACACGGCTACTTACCTGTAAATATTACATAATGTCACTCTTTCAGTTCCTTCGGAGGGGATTTCTTCGTTGTTTTGGATTTGCATATTTCAAAATTAAAAATAAACAACAACAATAGTAATAAGGCTTTCTCCCAAGTAAGTGTGTCTATGATTCTGAATCTTTGAGAAGACCATGCTATTCAAACCTTCACTGAGAAAAGGCAGGTGACTTACTGGGGGGAGGCGGGGGGGACAAAGGCTTTTGGTAGGTCAGGAAATAATTTCTCAAAACCATGGCCTCCACAAAGCAGGCTCAGTCATGGCATCCACCCTTTGGAATGTGCATTTTGGCACCTGAGGCAAAATAAATCACACAAGTGTCACTCCACACTGACCATCGTAAAAATACAGCAATAATAAATAAAATAACTAGAAATTTCCTGGCTTTTCATAATACTAAAAATTAGGTCTCAGACTCTGCCCAGTCAGTGGGTCTGGCCTTGAATGAGAGGCTCTCCGCTACTACAGGGCCTGGGTGTACCAAACGAGTGCAAAAAGCTGAAATCTGTAAAACAAATATGGACACATGTGCAAATGCTACCATTTGTGAAACTATTCTTCCATGCACTTTATTATTAGCCTTGTGAAGTAACTGTTTTCAAACTGCTGCAAATTGATTGCAAGAGACATTGTCCAAACTACGTATCTCTTTTAAAACTCACGGTTTTCATACAAAACAGCACTTGTATCTTCTTATAAGGCAGTGCATTCTGGTTAGAGACAAATTTGGATTTAACAAGGGCAAGTGAAGGTTAATTAACTTTGATGCTATACTTCCATTTTGGAAAACTGCTGTGTTTAAGAAGAGGGGGGGTGTAGGGAGAAGTATGCTCCCAAATTCACAAAGGAAATGGGAATCTCATGTTTAAAAAATGCTTCTCCTCCACAAAGTCTAGGAATTTGGCTCTAGATTTAAAAACCTGTAGCTATGTCCCTCCAATCCTGACATAGGTTTTTCCTCCTTTATTTCTTTTTGCTGCATCAGCTCCCAGCACTAAACCATAATATTTGAATTTAATATTTATATTTCTTTTAAAATGTCTATAAACAGCCTTTTCATAAGAATTCCTTAAGGAGCATGTAATAAAAGAACAGTGCACTATTCAATTAATATTGAATGCGTACAACGGTGATTTAATATATACAGTATTAATATTGAAAGCAGCATCCAATCATGATTTAAAACTCCCTGAGGGGAAGGCAGTGGTAATAGCTAAGAAAAAGCTGGGCATTGGGAACCAGTGTGGCGATCAATCAATAAGGGAGTCCCTCTCATCCAACAAGTATGTGGACTGTATGCACCTCTGGCATTATCTGGATTGACAGTTTTGCGTGTTTAGACCTTTATACCTCCCTCTTTAAATAAATTCAGACAAGACTCACATTTTGGTTTGGTTTTTGGCAGAATGTAGGCCACAACTTTATTGATTATGTCAGGTGAGTGGTTGCATAGGCTCTGGTTCGACTAGCTCCCTGCACCCTTGCAGGCAGCGCTGACCCAGGGCACTAGCATAGGTCAGCCTAGGGTGGGAATGGCGGAAAGCCAGGGACATGCTATGTCCACTGCCCAGATGTCCCCCTGGACTCAGGCACGGGCACAACCCCTCTCAGGGTTGACCAAACCATTGAGTCCCTGGATTCCTTTAATGGAATACCCTTCACATAGGGATGGCGAGAGTGTTCCCCAATCTCTATCACCTGAACCAGAGCCTATCTGCAACCTTACAAGTTGTGACGATTTGCTACACGGCAGGCAAAACCCAAGTGGCATCAGCCAAGTGGGGAAAATTCCTGCCGTGTCCCTGTCCCAACGACAGACAACACATGATGGCATAGCAAGGTCAAGTGCGCAAGCCCTAAATATAGGGAGAGGTGGGCGGGTGTTCCGATGCACTGACCAAAAGAGGAAGCTCTGGGTCACATGCATGGGCATATATAGGTCCCTTGATAGGTTTGGTTAGCGTACCATTGCCCCTGCCAAACTGGAGCTAGGGGTGGCCCACCCCCCTTTGCCCCTACCTTGCTACGCGCCTGATAGGGTGTTGTGGCTATCCAATCGTACCCAGGGTTCGCTTGCCAAGTCACACCGCAACACATGCCCTCTTTGAGGGAGGACACGATTTCTGAAAGCATTTCTGATAGAATAATGCTTAGTATTGTTGTTATTGCTGCTGCCGCTGCTGCTATTGTCAAGCAACTGTTTTCTGAGGTGGAGGGAAAAATTGCACCTAGAAACTACAGCAGACATCTGACATGAAGTTGAATAAATACCTGACGCTGAGCAGCATCACTGCAGGTGCAGCAGAACAAAAGCGAAGGATCTTGACCTCACAGAAACGGAAGTCCTGTTTCTTGATATAGGAAACATTTATATACAGGAGGCCATTATATCTTCCTGAGGCAGCAACAAAACCAATATATTCCTTGCTGGGATGACAAATCAGAGCTATAGTTCCAAATCAAGTTACTACTGCACGTGTTTTAGCAGGGGTTAGCAGGTCACACTGTTTACAAACAGCTAAAGCAGGACAATGCTTAGCTAGCACCATAGAAGCTGCACATGCCGAGCTTCCTCTTCTGTGACTCATTACATCATTATTTCAGTTCTTGGTTGCCGTTTACTGAACATTCACCTAGACTTGTTCACAGGGAGGTTACCCATTGGGTGCTCACTGCTTTCCTAGTGGGCAGTGGTCACGGCCCCTTACTGTCTTCCCCTGGAAGCTGAATGCACATGTTCACTGGTTATTGGGAAATTCCCCCCAGGTGTCTTGACCATGGGGCGGAACTTCCCACCCAGTAAGTTGGCTTCTAATGGGCCAATCAGAGGCCCAAGTGGAAGAGCAACTCAATGAGGTTTACTTCTAAGCAGACATCTATAAAATTGTGCTGCAAGACCACAATCCTAAATGAGATCTTGAACACTGCTGGGCTTCTGAGTAAACATTCATAGAGTTGCAATGTATTTTACTTAAAAAGAGCCTTCTGCTTAAAAGCATAGATACTTTCATAAGTGGGGGAATGCTTAAGATTTGAAAAAGAAGCCATAGCTGGGGGGGAGGGGTGTTTCAGTGTTCACTCTTTCTACTCAGCCAGCCTTTTGTGTACAATTTATCAGTGCTGCTCCAATTTAAACAAGAAAATGAGCATCCATCTTTGATCAAGACTAGTTTAATTTATATTTTATTTTCGTTTAAGGAGATGGATAACTCTGGGAAGCCCTTCATATTCTTTAATTTACAAAATTATTCTGTCTCAAAGATATCTTCAGCTATTAGGAAGTAAATTTAACTACTGATTTAATTTGCTCCCCCCTTATAAGTGCTGATACCCAGAGAAACATATGTTGAACAGACTGCTTAAGAATATTTAATGAGAATTTAGTTACTGATTTGTAAATGAAAAAGTGGAAACGTGGCAGTTGCCATAGAGCCGCGCAGTTCCTTGCTGGCTTGGAGTCTAGCAAAGCTTTAAAATATGCAACGTATTGGCAAGAGAAAAATGGGAGAAAAGAATAGCATATTATGATGTGTAAAGCTAGCATGGATCTTAATGTAAATTGTATGAGCAAAGTGAAATACTTTCAGAATAAATTTATGGATGCTTTGTGAATGCATTTATGGATACTGGGATTAATGCAAATGTTATAGTCATGCCATAAATTCGCAGCAAAATGAATGCCTGCAGGCAATTCTGGTGCCTTTCCTTTGTAGCAGAGAACAAGCCTGTTTATTTTGTATGAGGCCCACATACGCCAGCAAGTGAAATGGTGAGGAATAATCACTTTACTTGCACCTACTTTCATGTGACATTTATACTGTGGAAACTGAGGTGCCCTTTGCTTAAGCATCGGTTGCTAAGAAATACCCATCATGCGCTAATGCTTAGAAAGCAGAAAATGAACAAGGGGAATGAAGAGTTCATTAATTAAATATTAGTAACTCTTATGCAAGTAAATGTTGAGATGACTGATAAACTATTTCCCCACCACCACCCTTTGCCCTTTAGTAATTTAACAAAAAATGATTTGATAACAGTTTTATAATTTTATGTTAATAGTTCTCTGCTGGCGGGGGGGGGGGGCAGGAAGCATTTGCTTTTGTGGACATTACAATGTTTCCGTAAGTTATACACCTCTGTACATAACGTTGATGATAAAACCAACATTAGGAAATGCAGAGAACGTGCATAATTAAGAAATCAAAGCAGTTGATTTTCGGTGTGTGCAAATGAAGTACGCAAGCTCTTGTTCCTAGGCATAATTTTGAACAAGACCATTTCTTAGATTGACTTAACAGTCAAGCAATCAATCAAATTGTATTATGTGACCATGCAGACCTCTTAATAGCCAAAGGTGAACTATTCAAACACAGAGGATTATTTTGCTCCCAGTTCTAGGTTTCTGACATCTCACATCAGGCTTCTAGAATAGGCAGGGGACTCGGGTCATAATCACATGCATTCTTCCAAAGTTCATGAGGGTGCCGCAAGAGGGAGGATTAGGCAGGCTAAGGGAACCCCAAGGTTTGCACAAGTACAAAATATATTTATGGAGACCATAGGGGGAAACCCCAAAACAGCCCCATAAGAATACAAAAAAAAAGTCTATTGAGAGACTTGGAAAGACCAAATGGTAGAGAGCATAGAATGGCTGGAAAGGGAGGAGGGTGGAAGATACACAAAGAGATTTTGTTGAAGTTCAGAGAGAACCTCCTCATTGTCTGGATAGGTCATTTTCTGGTACACAGAAGCAATTTAAGATGTCCCCAATGTCAGGAACTATAACTGCCCACAGTACTTAATACAGACTGATTGCACTTCTAATGTTTGCTTTTTTTTAATGTACGTTAAATTAGACCCACAATGCAGCACAAACTAACTTGGGTTTCCCCCCCTCCCCAGCCACAAGCTCAAGTACCCATGCATACCAGGGATACAGTGCAATATTTTGAGGTGGCCCATCACTAGTACATACTAATAAGGAACACAATTCTCCAAGTCCTCATACTTAGGTAGCCAAAACAGCACCATCCACGCACAAGACAGTGGTATCTGCAGGAAGAAACCATAAACGGGGGAGGTAAATGACAACTGAGCATGCTCAGTGGCATAGAATGCTGGCTACCTGCTGGAGGTAGGGGGGAAATGGGAAATAAGGGTGGAGAGGGGATGGAATGGAGTATCCTGGATGGAGTACTTAACAGGAGCACTTCATACAGCAACATTCTGTTGCAGTTCCCCCTAGCAATCCTTTGAAAGATTGGGAATTGTTCTATAAGGAATTGTTCTAAATTCTAAGGGCTGACTTTTCCCATTTTGGCTGCCAGAAAATCAATAAACTATTAATACAGAATGGAAAAGAAAAAATGACTGCCATTTGGAAGCCAGTAAGAATGATGTTGTATGGCAGCAGCTATATACAATGCCTCTAACGTGTTATTGCAAGCTCATGGAGATGTTTCCAGCAACCTTCATGTGGCAATCAGAGCCTAAGGAATGACAGCTGATTATGTGTTCAGAATTGCCACACACAAAAAAAACCAGAACAACAACTGGCAGTTGGATTTTCTTTTACAGAATTTATTTATGTATTATATGCTGCCTTTCAAGATGATATACAGACCTCTCCAGGCAGCTGACATCATAAAACAAATTAGGAAGATAAAATAGAAATCCATCATAACAAAAGTATCAAGCAATTCAATTTAAAAGTCATCAGTAAAATGATAAAATAGCAACAACAGTTAAGTCACAACTTAAAAACCTGGGCCAATATGTATCAGTTTGAAGTAGATGTAAAAACAATCAGATTGTTGGAACACATTTTTTAAAGAAAAACAGTGCTAGGTCCAGGCTCACTTCCCATGGGAGGGAAGCCATAAGGATGGGTTGGGAAGACAGTGTTTTGTATCCACCAGCCAGACGGACCTTATTGCAAGCAGGGTCTCCATAGCTGAACCTATGAGAAGGAGTCTATGGGTGTGGGTAATCCATCAAGTAACCTAGCCCCATGTCATTTATGGCTTCAAAAGTAGAAACCGACACTTTGAATTGGGCTCAGAAGTGCAGCGGCAGCCAATGCAGCTAGTACAGAATCAGCATCATGTTGCTTAGTCCCCACAAGTAAAGGAGAAGCTGCATTCTGCACCTCCTGAAGCACCTGGACCATCTTCAGAGGAAGGCCTATATGGAACACATGGCAGGAGACCAGTCTGGGTGTAACTAAGGCATGGATCGCTGTGGCAAGGTCTGCTTTTTCAAGACAGGGCTGTAGCTGGCCAATCAACTGATAGAATGTATTCAGGGCCAGTGATGTTACCTGCATCTCCATCACTGAGTCCTGGAGACCCTCTAAGGCGCTGTAAACTTCAGGAGGACTGTAAGCTGATTCCACACTAGTTGTACCCCTACATCCAGATGAGCAGATTTCCCCACCTGATTCTACTTCAGCTTGCTTGTTCTCATCCTTCTGAAACCTGCTTCCCAGACACCTGGGGAAACGAGAGATAGAGCTGCATATCATCAGCATACTGATCACACTGTAGCGCAAGCATTCAGGCAACTTCTCTCAACAGTTTCATGCAGGTGCTTCAAAGCATAGGGGACAGAACGGGACCTTGATGGGACTCCAGTGATCTCCAGCATAACCTTCAAGGTTCACCTCTCAGAAAGGATTGCACTGTGAAAGCCAGCCTGCACGGTGTTCCCTCAGCCCCACTCCGGCGAGACAACCCAGAAGGATTCCGTAGCTGATGGTATCAAGGACCACAGAGAAGACCTGGAAAACCAACAGGGTTGCATTCCCTCCCCATACAGTCCTTGCTGTATCAAGGCTGTTTCTATCTTAAAATCAGGTTAGAAACCAGATTGGAATGGATCAATATAAATCTTTGTCATCAACATAGCATCTTGCATTGTTCAACTATCTGCCAGAGCAATACAGTATGTTCAATAGTGATCGGATGTTCAATAGTGATCGGAAAGTAAGCATCAAGCGACTCAGCTACATCACTAAAGACACAGCGGTTTGAATGCACTATAAACAAGCAACTCCAGATGGCGCCAGAGAGTAGGAAATTTTAAAACAGGGTTTTCCATAGAGATTTATTCTCTATAGAGAGAATTTTTTCTAGATTTTTTTCTCTAGAGAAAATTTTTGACTTATTTGTAGCAGGTTTTTCCTGTGTCTAGATCCACCCAAGGTTTCCTTTTCAACCCTCAATCTGATGTAACTGTTTAGTCTGAAGGACATCCTCTTTCATAATTGCAACACCAGAGGTTTCAGTCCTTCCATTGCCCTTCAGATGACTGGCTGTATGCATGGTCTTTGACTGAGTCTCGACATGCAAACAGACATTTCCTGAATCTGGCTTTTCCGCTTGGAGAAATGGGTGCACCTATTGCTCTGCCTGTTGGTCAGGACACATAACTGAGACCATCCAGATTCTTGCCACTAGTCATGTGGGCTAAGTTCTGCCCTTGAACTGGAGGGGAGGTGCCTATGGAGGTTTGACTATGATTTGTACATGAATATATTCTATACAGTGACATGAGTGGCGCTGTGGTCTAAACCACTGAACCTCTTGGGCTTGCTGATCAGAAGGTTGGTGGTTTGAATCACCGCAACGGGGTGAGCTCCCGTTGCTCGGACCAGCTCCTGCCAACCCAGCAATTCGAAAGCACATCAAAGTGCAAGTAGCTAAATAGGTACCGCTCCAGTGGGAAGGTAAACAGCATTTCCATGCACTGCTCTGGTTTTGGTGTTCCGTTGCGCCAGAAGCGGCTTAGTCATGCTGGCCACATGACCCGAAAAAACTGTCTGCGGACAAACGCCGGCTCCCTCGGCCTGTAAAGCAAGATGACCGTCGCAACCACAGAGTCGTCTGCAACTGGGCTTAACTGTCAGGGGTCCTTTACCTTTACTTTTTTAAATACAGTGGTACCTCTACTTACGAATTTAATGCGTTCCGAACACACATTTGTTTTTTTTATATCATTTTTTATTTAAACATTTCTGAGTTAGGTACATGCAGCAATAAAATTAATACATATACAGAAATAAAAGCAAACATACAAGTCTGTGCACCTCTTGAATAAACTTACATTTATACAATCAAAATTTGGTTGTGTCGTATTTATCTTTACTTCTCTTATAACGTTCATCTTCTCCACTTGTTCTTTCGAACTGGACTTCCTCATGTTTTCTTTCTTGGTTTTATTTCCAATTCCACCATTTTCGGTGCCATACTCTTTCTTGCCTGTCCTTATCTTACTTAGGATTTCCCTTTGTATATATTCCTTCCATTTGTTCTCACCTGTATTTAACATATAATTTTACTTATATTTTTGTGGACAATGGCTTTATAATTCTTTGTTGTATTTTAAATGTGATTCTACTAGTGTTTTTAATCATTTAACATAATCCTTCAAATATTTCATGAACTTATTCCACTCCTTTCGGTACCTTTGTTCTTTTTGGTCTCTTAGTCTTCTTGTCATTTTTGCCAACTCTAAGAATTCTGTCATTTTCTCTCTCCACTCATCTACATTTGGAACCTCTGGTGTCTTCCACCTTTGAGCTAAGATAACTCTCGCTGCCGTGGTGGCGTACATGAAGAGGTTTTTATCTTCCTTCTTAATCTCCCTCCCCAGTATACCCAACAGCATTTCTTCAGGTTTCTTTGGGAAAGTATAACACAATAGTCTTTTTAATTCATTGTAGATTAATTCCCAATAAGTCTTTACTTTATTGCACGTCCACCAGAGATGGTAGAAATCCCCATCTTTTATATTACATTTCCAGCATTTCTTATTGTTTGTTTTATATATTTTAGCCAATTTGACGGGCGTGAGATGCCACCTGTACATCATTTTCATGATGTTTTCCTTCAATATTACGCAGGCAGTGAACTTAATCTGGTGGTTCCACAACTTTTGCCATTGATCTATATTTATATTATGGCCTAGGTCCACTGCCCATTTAATCATACATTCTTTTGTCGCCTCGTCTTTCGTGTGCCACTCAAGTAGAAGGTCGTACATTTTGGACAGTAGTTTCTCGTTACCTTCCACTAATTCTAATTGGAATTTAGATTTTTTGTTTTCAAATCCGTGGTTCTTCCTATCTTTCATGAACAGGGCATTAATTTGATGATACTGCAGCCATCCTATTCCTTTTTCTTTTAGTTGTTCGTATGGCTTAATTTTCCAGCCTTCTTTCGAGTCTATAAGGATGTCATCATACCGTAGCCAATTTGCCTCCATATTTATCTTTTTTATACTTAGGACCTCTGTTGGCGACAGCCACCTTGGGGTTTTCCTTTCTAGGAGATGTTTATTTCTAACCCAAACCTCATATAGTGGTTTCCTAATTACATGGGTTATAAAGCCTTTATGTCCCATTTTTTTCTCATACCAAAGGTAACTGTGCCAACCAAATACGTTGTTAAACCCCTCGAGGTCCAGGAGGTCGGTATCTTTAAGTGTGACCCATTCCTTCAACCATGTAATACAGGATGCCTCATACCGAACACACATTTGTAAGTCGAAATTTTTTTTAAGTCGAATCCCATAGGAATGCATTGGGAGAAAAAATTCGTAAGTCGAAGCAACCCTATCTAAAAATTCGTAAGTAGAAAAAATCCTATCTAAACCGCATCCAAGATGGCGGACGGAGCTCCATTTGCAAGTAGAAAAATTCATAAGTAGAGTTATTTGTAAGTAGAGGTACCACTGTATTCTATTCATGGGGAAAGTTACTTCCTAACAGATTTGTTCAGGTTCTGAATCACATTCAAATGGTCTCTGGTGTGGGCACGGTGTCTCTGGTATAGCTAGGGAAAACTCACAAGCTCGTTTTTCCCTTTCTCAACATCAGCAACAGGCACCTGTTTGTTTCAGATATGAAAATTATAGAAGGGAGGGTGAAAGAGATGATCAAAGTAAAGAGCTAAGCCTTTCATCTGGAACATATGCTGCTAGTGCTTGGGAGAGCTTCCTCCACATGTCCATCTGTTAAATTTCACAAGGACTATCACCTTGCTAAAGTACAGACACCAAACTCTGGATCTACTTAATCCCACCCAGCACTGTGAATTGCCTATTCATATTACAAAGTCAGATACATCTACAGCTTTAGCAGACTATAGATTTTGATGGCACGTGGAAATATTCCCCAATATTGTCATTCCCTTTAAACTCCTTCTACAGAGTAATAAATGTAAAGAGTAACTTCAGAAGGAAGAGTTTATGGACTTTTAAGCAGAGGAACGCAGCGTAAGTGGGCCGGACAGTCTCTGCTACGCAGCTGGAATTGTGTGCAGGCAGATAGATTGCCTGACAAGGCTGCGTTTATTGTTGTTTACCAATTCCATAATTGGACAACATTCTGCAAAAATCATATGCTCGGTATCCCAAATCATTACCGTGTAACCCAGCTCATCGTAAACATGCTTCATTGGAGGTAAACCTCCCTCAATTTCAGTGGTATTTCCTTGCCTTCATCAATTCCATCCATACCTAGCAAATAACAGTGCTTTTTCTTTCTTCCTGGGTATGCAGCTTCTACCATGCATGTTAAACTAGAATGCTAAGACTCACACAGATTTCTGTTTTTTCTTGCTGTTTGGTCCATGTATCAAAATACTATCAAACAAGAACAGACAAACATACTTGGGCATCCAATTTTCAATGACTTGAGGGAAACTGTCAAAAGAAGACAGGGGGGAAAGCAAAAATTCGCCTTAGGGACTGAATAACAAATCTGTTTATTTATTTATTTGTTGTGGAACAGTTTCTGCTTCAGCTCTTGGTAATTTGAACACCTCTGCTGCCTAAAATAAAGGATATATGGAAGGACACTTTCACTTATATAGTGCCACCTATAATTCACTGTCGACATGCTCCAGTTCGTATCCTCAGTGCAATATAGCTGGATCCATATTTATGCCATTCTCTGTGGATGAATAGAAGTTAGTTTTAAAAGACGGAATTCACAGGAAATCTGCTCAAAGTGGCCATGGGAACCAAGTAACTCAACAGTTATGAGACACCCTAAGAGTCCTCTTCATTGAGAGAATGTATGTGAGTTGCTTTGATCGACTGAAATGTGCTCTAGAAATACAGAGCCTTTAGGGAAGACCGGATACATTTTGCTGCCTGAAGCAGGGGACAAGATGGCGCCCTAATTCCCATCCATGTGTAAAAGACAATCAGTAGCAAAACCCACCATATGCACAATATGTACATTTATTAACCAGTATCTCTCTAGACTAGATATTCACTTCCAAGCAGCGGAGCAGTTATGGTTGTAGCATTTTAATGACTATAATGGAATGGATTGCAGCTACTTTGAAAAAGAAAAAGAAAGGAAGAAAGTTGTTTTTAATTGGCAGCCTGTGTGCAACTACAATCTTAGGCTCCCTATTTGTCAGATTAAACAATCCCAAGATGCAGTTCTGAGAAATGTGTTGGCCCAGACTCATGAATAATTATAGGAGAAACTGTAGTTGCCACAATTGTATGCTTATGGGAAATAAGTCTACAAAAATGAGCTACCAAATTAATTGGTTCTCTTATCTGAAATTATTCTTTGTGAATGCAGGGTCAGGGTTTTCTCCCCCACCCCCAACCCGACAACAACAACAACAACAAAACAAAAAAACTCGCACATTTAAAGTCTCCAGACTTCAATTAACCACAGCAGATAAATAGCAAAAAAGAAAGACTTGGGGCACAGTCCAGTCAAACCTAAGTACAGTATTCTAAGTTCCATAGATATGTGTTGGAAAGCTAAGGTAGGGCTAAGGTGAGGGAAAGTTAAGCAGGTCTTAGAAGGGGCTAACAATCCTGCAAGTTTCATCCAATTCTGCCAAAAAGAACTCTGTGTGGTGTGCTTTGTGAAGGTCTCCTGCCCAGGAAACTCTCTGGGTGCCGTGTTGTGTGTCTTCTCCTTCCTACCCTTTGTGTGTGTGTAGTGGAGTAATGTGATGAGCACAGGGGCATGTGAATGTCTGCTTTTAGGGATACTTGAGGAATAATGGGATCATTGCTGGCTGTGCCACTGAGGCTGATAGAATTGAGACACCAGCGCATCATCTTGCATTTTGTGCTTATGGTATGTGCTGGGGGCATGCCTCATCATGGTGGGTTTATTGGCTTCCTCTTGTGTGTTGGTGAATCGGGTCCTCCCTTAAAGAGGGCACGTGTTGCAGTGAGACCTGGCAACCAAACCCTTGTGTTGTGGGTGGGTATGATGGGTCAGCCACAACACCCTATTGGTAGGTCCCTTGATGCTGGGTTGATTCTGACCAATGGGGATGCTAGCCAAAATGGATCAAGGGATCAATATATGCCAATGCACGTGACCCTGAGCTTTCTCTCTTAGTCAGTGCATCGGAACACCTGCTCACCTCTCCCTATATTTAGGGCTTGGGCGCTTGACCTTGCTATGCCGTCGTGTGTCATCTATCACTGGGACAGGGGCACAGCAGGAATTTTCCCCACTTGGCTGATTGGCTGGTGTCATTTGGGTTTCACCTGCCGCGTAGCAAATTGTCACAACTTGTAAGGTTGTGGATAGGCTCTGGTTCAGGTGATAGGGATGGGGGAACGCTCTCGCCATCCCTATGCGAAGGGGTATTCCGTTAAAGGAATCTAGGGGCTCAATGGTTTGGTCAACCCTGAGAGAGTCCAGGGGGACATCTGGGTAGTGGACATAGCACAGGCATCCCCAAACTGGGCCCTCCAGATGTTTTAGCCTACAACTTCCATGACCCCAGGCTAACAGGACCAGTGGTCGGGGAAGATGGGAATTGTAGTCCAAAACATCTGGAGGGCTGAAGTTTGGGGATGCCTGACATAGCATGTCCCCGGCTTTCTGTCATTCCAGGTGTTCACCCTAGGCTGACCTACGATGGAGCTCTGGGTCAGCGCTACCTGCCACGGTGCAGGGAGCTAGTCGAACCAGAGCCTATGCAACCACTCACTTGCTGTAATCAAGTTTGGTTTTTTGCCCAAAAACCGAACCAAAATTTGAGTCTTGTCTGAATTTATTTCAGGGGGAGGTTTAAAGGTCTTCACACGCAACTGGGGCAGCACAGCCCCTGATTAATGAGCACTGCCAAGGTTACTGTGAGCAGGTATTCCATTTATACACCATTCTTGTCCTTTTCTAATTATGCATTTTCTCCCACCCCACCCCACCCCACCCCTCCATCCCAGGCTGGGCATGAATTGGATGCAGTGTCCATTCTGGTAGCATAGCAGTGGCATTTCCCTCTCTCCCCCAGTGTAAAGCGACATTAGGATGGCTCTGAAAATGAAATATTTCAAGTGTCCCCAAAAGATGAGGAGGATAGGGCTACAAAGAAAATATAAATTAGTTTTCCATTTCAAACGAATTATTTCTTGTATCACTTTTCTCTCCACCGTGGTCTACTCGGCACTGAAGGGCCTTGAATCAAAGCTTGCTTAAATTTGCCCCCCAAAAGGGCTCGTGTCGGGGGCAGAGATAGGCACAGCCTCACCAAAATGCTTAATCTATCTCTAAAATGCAGCCTCTTCTGAAGAGCTGTTCCTGATAAATGCAGTACTCCCTGCTGAATTTTGTTTATTACCGTCTCAAACTGTATGACTAGGATCACCCAAACAACATTTTGGATTCTTTAAAATAAATCAGCAGGTGAGATGCCACTGTTCAGCTGTATACCTCTCTAAAGAGTATACTCTAATTAACTGTTAGAGACACATACTGATTTATTCTGTCAAATCCAGTAAGACTTCTCCATAGGAAAATGTAATGGAGAAAAACACTTCAATTGTCCAAGGGTGTACTACTGTGAAAAATAATTAACTAAAACTTCAAGATGAATTGGTATTAAAAGTGACAGAGTAGATATTATTTTCCTCTTGTGCTTCATTAAAACAGATAGCATCAGGATTTTTATTCGTAGTTTGCTTTTAAAATGTATTAATAACTTTGAATATCAAATAAAATATGCAGTAAATTAATACATGTTAGAGATTCGGAAACTTTACGGCTTTAAAATGGCTTAAAATTCACTGCCTATTTGATTGCAAATAGAGTCTTTACATTATCTTTGCCTAATATACAGTAGAAGTTAAATTGCAGTGTAGGGAACAACAGTCATTCCTCTGCAAGAGCATTTAAGCTTAGTAGCTCAAAGAATAGAGGTCCAGAATATCTGTACTATAAATACTAGAAGGACAATAACAGAGCTTGAACTTTCATTTCATGCTCACTTTCAAGGTCTAAAGATGTGGTGATAGATATAATTTGATAACTAAGGTTCTATGCAGCTCAGTAAAATCATAATATTATTCAGTGAAATTTTCCTTGCTAATATCTCAACCAGGGCAGAAAGACCTTTATAGCAACGTTTGCTCACCTTTTATCTTTTCCATTAGGTTCATAATGATTTGTTAATAAAGCCCAAAGTTAATGCTTTATGTATTTAATTAAAGACCTCCTTGTTATTAATTACCATCACCAATGTTTGCAGAGCCCTAACTAGTGTTTTACATCAAGATTAGCTTCACACTGTTATTTACACGTTATTTAGATAGAATCTCATTACTTTTGAATGTTTTTATATGGACCTCGGGAGCTTTAAGTATTTATGAGCTGGTGTTTCATACTGCTGATATAATGGAAACATCCAACCTCGTTTACCTATTTCTTCCCTGAAGGCGTATCCCATTTTAAATGTCTGTCTATGCTTGCCCTATCCAGCTAGGTTCACCAGACATGGTACCTTAGGTGAGGTGCTGACAGCAAGCAAAGGCCTCTTCTAAAGCCTTTTTTTAAGCTGTACGCTGCATATTACTCTCTCTGTTTTAACGCTGTATTTGTACTTCATGAGCCGCCCTGAGAACTTTGCTATACTGTAGCCTATGAACAACCATAAGGAACCAAACAAACTCAATGAACAAATTGGTACCCCTATGGACACTTCCTTGGAGCAGATCCAAGTGAACAGAGAAACTAGACCTGGAGCAGCCAACATGGCCCTCCAGGTGTAATTGGACTATAATGGCTCCCATTGGCCATCTTGAAGTCCAGCCCCATTGGCTATCCCTGAATTGGACTAAACAGCGAAGTCCACCCCTTCCTTTGAAAAGCAGTTGCTTAAGCTCATCTGTATGTACATTCCATGGTTTTTCTAGCCTTTTAAAACTAAAACAAAATAAACATATAGTCTTTTAAATGTATTTTGGGAGGAGTTGTTAATGGGGTTGTTGTTGTTGTTGTTATGATAGATAATTAATGTTTTCATTTGTATTTTTATGCTGGAAACTGCCCTGTGATCTTGGGATAAAGGGTAGTAAATAAATTTAATAAATAAAATCATTAGAATAGCCATCTCTTCTGTTGTGAGTAGCATGTGATTGAATAGCCGCTTCTTAGATTAATCAGAGAATTGTACAGTATAGCCATTTGGTCTCCTCCAACTATTATGTAGCATAAAATGAATCTCCATTTTATGGAGTAACTATGTATAAAGAGATGATGGTTCTTGCTCTAATCAGATACGCATTCAGCATTCTAAGCTTACTTCAGTGAGGATTTGTGAAGCTCCAGGAAAATGCATGCCATCACCTCGTATTATACTGAGCATGTTACCCTGTGAAGATTACATTTGCTTTATGTTTATTATTCAGCTACTGCAGAAATAGATTTACCAATAGAAATACCATTTAAAGTCAGCCACTCAGCTGGTCTTGACAGGAGATTTTAAGAAAATTTCATTGAGGTAAAAGTGAAGCAAGAAATTGGGATGTGTTTTCCAGATTAAATCTTGCAAGAAACTCACCATTCCTTTTTTTACTCCTCCACCCCACCCCTGCTAAATGTATGGCTATCTGAGATAGAGAGAGAGAGAGAGAGAGAGAGAGAGAGAGAGAGAGAGAGAGAGAGAGAGAGAGAGAGAGAGAGAGAGAGAGAGAGAGAGAGAGAGCTTGGAATTGTTATGTGATGGGAAATGGGGAGGATGGGGGAAAAAAACCTTTCCAGTATTTGTTGAGTTATATATGGACAAATTATATGCTTGAGTTTCCAGTATGAAAATGGTTCATCTAGCTCAGTATTGTCTACACCAAATACTTGCCTTTAGTTGTAGACTCAGCTTTTCTAGGGATTAGAAAGAAGCTCCTCCTGGAGAGGCCAGGGATCTTTTGCATGCAAAGCATGTGCTTTGCCACTGAGCTACAGCTTGTTCAAATAATTGACGGTCAATAGGCAGGAGGCTAAATCCCAGCAAGACAGAGGCCTAGTGGGTGGGTGGATTCTAGATCCAGGAATTAGGTGGATGAGTTGTTCTGGATGGGATTGCACTCCCTCTGAAAGAGCAGGGCTGTAATCTGGGGAATGTTCTTAACTAAGATCTATCACTAGGTGAAGGGTGGTTTATAAATACTTGTAATAAATAAAATCTATGTGGGAGGCCCACTTGTTGGTACATCAGTCATTTGAGATACACTATACAGCAACCCATAAGAGGGCCTTCTCAGTAGCGGCACCTCAATTATGGGATTTACTGTCCTCTGAGGCAGGACTCTTAGGATTTTTATGCACCAGCAGAAGATGAATCTTTTTGCTCAGGCATCTGCTGAATATTATGCTCAGGGCCTGTTTGTTGTTGTTATTTTAGCTTTTTCAGTAGCTGAGAATGATCTATTTATTCCTGCTGCTTTATTATTTATGTTGCAGTTTAACTTTTTATGTCACCCACTCTGGGATTGCTGTTGCAACAGAGCAGGTAATAAATATTTTAAATTAATAAATAGCATAATTATGAATCTACATCAAGAAATGAAATAACACTAACAAAATAATGTTTACCTTTCACTATCTGGGAACCATAAAACATCTGGCCACATTCATTAATGAGGGAAATGCATGCTGCTCAACAGGTACTCCTGTTCTTGCCTGTCATTTTAAACAATCCAAAATTTAGCTTATATATCTCATACTCTCCAATTATAGAATGACTAAGGCTTCAATCCTCACCATGTCTACTAAGAAGTATATTCCACTGAATTCAGTGGGGCTTACTCCCAGGTAAGTTAGGGTTTCAGTCTTACTGACCTACACTCCATTACATTGGGTTACATACACTCTGTGATAAAACAGCGTAAATGTGAATTGCCATGCAGACTGGGGCTGATGGGAGCTATTGTCCCAAACATCTGGAGAGCACCAGGTTAAAGAAGGCTGCTTTAGTCTATGACAGCATTAATGATTGGTTTTGAATCCTCCCAGAGATGCCCATGGTAAAATACTCTTCTAACTGCAAGAAGATACCATTGACTTACAGTAATATTGCAGCATTGTGTAACCTTTTTTTTGTTATTATGGACTTTAAAGGCCTACATTATCGACGCCTTCCAACAAAATTCTCATACTCCTTAATAAGTCTCGGTATGAAACAGATGGCGTGGGACTAACCAGCCTTCCACTTCACACAAGTAGACAATTTTGGATGGATCAATAGACTGATTCAATATACACTGCCTTTAGTGGACCATCAGTGGAGCCTAATAGTTTCACCTTGACTCAGGAAAGCACACAGAATCAATTTTTTTGCTCAATACACCTACAGCATCCTTTCTCCCTATCGGTACCAAAGTAAAGGTACAGATTGATGATGAAATGCTGCTAGCGGAATTGACTGAAGCCACAATACCAAGCAGAATTTACTGATACCACATCACTGGAGCATTTGCACGTCTTGACTTCCTCCTCCCCCCTATCCTCAGGGCCTTAACAATTTCTTTTTTCTGCAACAGGATATATTCACTATTGTGCTATGCAGAATCATAAGACAGAAAATCTTGGGCAGATTCTGGAGGCCCTTGGACACAAGATATCAGTGGGCCCCTGGCTTCCTCCTCAAACCACACTCCTCCTTTTTGGCTTCACTTCTTTAAAGTAAAACATAGCTCAACCAACAGGGCAACTCCCTATTGTTAAAGAAAAACAATACAACATTTTGAACTACAGTACTGAAAAAATGAGTGCCTAGATGCATGGAGGAGAGTGGTGAGAGGCACCAGCTGGGGAACCCCCCCAAGAGAAGAAATCTCAGAGCCAGGGGATTGGTGGTGAGGCCATTCTATTAAGAATGGTTAAGTTGTATACAAATGTTCAAGAATATGATATATGAAATTTCTAAAAAGGATTTGGAAATGAAAATCAGATAGGAGGGACTTGGGGAAGTCCACATAACAATGATTGAAATAGAAATATGATAAGATTCGTAATTCTGTCTTTTTTGTTCTGTTTTGTGTTGTTTTATTGTTATTTTTTATTGTTTGTGTCTTTGTTATTAATCTTATAAAAGGAATATAAATATTTCAGAGAGAGAGAGAGAGAGAAAGTCCTTGTGACTCACGAGGAGACACTCCCCAGAGCCCAAAGAGGACGTCGGTGTGGAGAGACAAAGCTTCTGAGAGACCTGATGCGCCAGTGAGGCTTTGTTTAGACCACTCAGCCTCCATGCTCAGCAGCTTTCCTGCTTCTTTTCCACGCGGCCTCCAGCCACCCCCAGAGTTTCAACTCTAGTTGAAGAAGAGTTGTGTGGAGAGAAAGCTGGAAAACCGGAGAAAATAGGCAATTAGAGGCTTTTTAGGGGGTGCCCCCCACTCTATACGATGTCACTTATGCACACGAAACATAACCCCCAGGTAAATGGAGGGGAAGCGTGTACTTAAGACCTGTGTCTGTTTCTGTACATTGGCAAAAGTGAGGAAGCCAAAGACTTTGTGCATTCAGTCAACTTCAGAGGACTGTATTTTGTACCATTTTTTGTTTTAGTATTTTAAAACGCTAAACTGCCTTGGGTGCCATGGCAGAAAGGTGGCACAGAGTTATACAATAAATAAATAAGTCATATTTGGACAGATTGTCTTGGTAGTCGAAAACACATGACATACAAATAATGGTTACACTTTAAAGTCGTAGCTATATACATTTAATAATGTTAGCCAGCCCCCCCCCCCCGTGCTAAAATGAGATGCTTTATCCAAAGTAAATGATAGCCACAAATGTTAGGACCCAGAAGGTGCCAATAGGATAATATGACAGTTTTATGTCTAAGATGAAGAAGATTCTCAGTAGAGAACAGGGTTGTGCTCAGCCCTTTAATTCCACCCAGGGACACTGGGATTTAGTTTCTTGTTCACATTTAATAGGTTTCTAAGGGACAGCCTCAGGAAACTGGTTGTAAAATGTGAAGACTTTGATTACACCACTGTCAATATTTTAAGTTTAAAAGGCAGATTTGGGAGATCAGTCCCATGCTTTCCACAAATAAGTGCTAATTTGAAATGCCAGTATAAATATTTTTAATGTCTTCATACTCTACCAGTTGAAACCACACATTAAAATTACATTTATTCCTGTTACTTCATTTCCCTTTGCTCATCCCTTTGTCTCTGGTCTATTTTAAGAATGTAAGCTTCTTTGGCTGTTGTTGTTTATTACTGTCTACGGCACTAAATAGGTGCTATTTAAACAACTATTAGTTGTAACAACTACTCTGCCAGTTTAAAGAAACAAAAAAGCCACAATTAAGGAAAAAGGCTATTTAACGGCTCGGCTGGTTCAGTCGAAATCTCTGCCTTATAGTTGGAGAACCATTACCCTGTCTATGCTACCTGTCCATCTAGACCAGGCATCCCCAAACTGTGGCCCTCCAGATGTTTTGGCCTACAACTCCCATGATCCCTAGCTAACAGGACCAGTGGTCAGGGAAGATGGGAATTGTAGTCCAAAACATCTGGAGGGCCGAAGTTTGGGGGTGTCTGATCTAGACATCCTAATTGTCCAGAACACATGTTTTTCCTGCAGTAGGAGGCAGCACATCTGTAATCAATAAAGTTGTGGCCTAAATTCTGCCTGAGTCCAGGGGGACATCTGGGTGGCGGACATGGTCTGTTCCTGGCTTTCCGCCTATCCAGGTGTTCACCCTAGGCTGATCTATGCTGGTGCCCTGGATCAGCGCTACCTGCAAGGGTGCAGGGAACTAGTCGAACCAGAGCCTATGCAACCACTCACTCTCTGTAATCAATAAAGTTGTGGCCAAAAACCAAAGCAAAATTTGAGACATGTGTGAATTTATTTAGGGGGTAGGTCTCTGGGTCTGAACACGCAATTCCTGACCTCAGGTTGCTTAGGAATAAAGTGCACCAATACAGATCCTTGAGGAATCCCAGTGCATACTTCCTTCCATTGTGAGAATATGTATTTACTTTCACCTTCTCTTCTTTAATGAATTAGCAGTCAAGAAGGGATCCTGTCCTTTTCTTAAATGGCTACTTAGCTATGTAAGAAGTCCTCTGTGACAGACAGAAGCTATAAGTGTACTGCAGGAGTTCCCAAACTGTGGTTCATGGGCCACCAGTGTTTCACTAGCTTCCTTCAGAGTGTCTGTAAAAAATGCAATTAAAAATCATACAGATGCTTGTTCACACTCTCCAAAAAATCCAAATGCTGATAAGGCAGATCTTTCCTTTTGCAGAAGCCATGCTGATTCTTAACAAGACTTGTTCTTCTATAAGTTGACTGGTTCCAACTTTAATCATTATTTCCACCAATTCACTTGGGATATCTGCTACACTGACTGGTCTGAAATGTCCTTATTATTAAAAACCGGTACTGTATTTTATTTCAATCCAAATACTTACAATTCAAATATTTTAATCGTCCAGTACAGGAAGGCAAATCTTGATAAGAATTTGCATATTGTTTGTTGGTAGATCGACAATTTGATATTACTGTACTTTTCCGTCTATAGGACAATGTATTTTACCTTAAAACAATGCTTAAAAATTGGGGTAGTCTTATACATGGGTAGTGCAGAGGGGGGACGGTGGAAATGATTTCTGTCTTGAGTAGTAGATTGTCACTGGTGTTATTGTGGGTGATAGGCTGCTGCAACAATGTCCGCTTGCGATTGGTTGCTGCTGAGAGAATGTCCGCTGGCAATTGGTCACTGCTACAACAATGGCTGCTGGTGATTGGGCTCTGCTGCAGCAATTGGGCGTGTGATTGGCGGCTGCTGGTGTCAATCGGAAATAGGATAGGAGGCTTCTGTGTTGCGTTCAATTGCAAGCATTTGGAATTTGGGTGAGGCTTTTTTCTTTTCTTTTTCTTTTGCATTCCTCCCATTCTGGACTATCTCCCCCCATTTTCTTAATATTGAGTCCCAAAAATTAGGGGGCATCTTACCAATGGGAAAGTACAGTAAATTATTTAAGTATTCTTGAAAACAGTATATGTTTACAGTGAAGATCAGTATTCCATGGACCTTCTCAACTGAACTGCATCAGCAATTCAAACAATGTTGTGATTCTGTCTTTGAATTAATTGGAGCACCTTTCTTCTGTCATGGAATCCTAGGTTCCCAGGTGGCCATCCATCCAGGTCCAGACCCGCTTAGGTTCAGAAAGCTCATGGCTTCATGTGCAAACACCATCCTGAAGGCCTAACCTTATGATTAGGCTGGTGTAGATTTGCACTGAAAAAGTAGGGTGGAATTAATTCATATTTTTACAGCTCTACAATCCTCTAATACTGAGCACAAACAGAAGTGTTCCTCCTTTGGGTTCTGATACTGAATAGGTGCCTTCAAATACATACCTACTAAATATTTTGGAAAGTCAATTTGTTCTGTATAGGTTCAGTCACCTGTATAGGTTCAGTCAGATATTATCACCAAACTCAGCAGGAGGGTTCCCGATGTGTGGACAGTGGTGCTTGTCAACATTTAAACAACAGGTTCCATTTTGAATCAAGATGGTGAACCAAAATGTGACTTTGGTGTGATTTCACCATTTCTGGGGCACAACAGGTCTAAACCACACCAATTTGGACAGCTCTGGGCATCCTACCCAGTTTGGCAGGATGGTTCTAACCTGCACCAATTTGGATATTTCTTGAGATATTGTCACAAAACCTCGCTTGAGTGTTCCCAAGGTAGAGGTCTTTGGCTACGTTTGGATGCTAGGCGCCATTCTGAATCAAGATGGTGGGCAAAATTAAATAAATTAAACCTTAGTTCCCTCCCCTGCAGAAAAAGAATTGATTCTGGACTGAGTCAGTTGCTCCCTGGTTCGGTTCAGAGCCCTGGGTTTGGTGTATATATGTGCATGCACAGACAGACCCCAATCTATTTAAAAATCACAAACATTTTTCAGTTTCTTCAAATTCCTGAACAGCCCCAGCTAATCTCTGCTAGTATATGGACATTTCAAGGAACATATCCATATTTAAAACAGAAGTGAGAAAGCTGCTTTTTCACTATGAAAAAGAATGTTTGCTTCTGATTTTCCTCTTGCTTTTGTTGTATACGGCTATTTTATTTTAGTGATAAAACCATACGGGTTACAGAACCATTTGTTTTCCTTGTGCTTTGAGTTCTCAGTGTGACACATGTCTACCATTCTAGAGGGCTCCACAATTATGTCACAGCTTTTGACACAGCTGGCTGGAGTAATTAGATCATCCTCGTCAGTAAAAGGGAGTGTAATGTACCTGATGTCAACAGGTGATGAAAGGAGGCAGCTTATGCCTTTCATTCAATCCTGCCACACAAACCCTTGCTTGCTGAAGTCCTATACGCAGCTCTGAAAAAAATCCAAATCGGGGAGGGGGAGAGAGAGAGAGAGGAAGCGAGGGAGGGAGGGAGGAAGGAAAATTGCAGTGGAAAACATGTTATCTAATTTCCAATACACCTGCTGCACACAAACCAATTTTTAAGTCAGTGGAAACAAAGCTTTCAACATAACTTGTCTAAAATACTTCTATACATATGAAAAAATGTGGTTTTAAAACATGTAAAATTATATTTTATTTCCCCTTGGGTTTGTTTGCCTGGGGGATTATAACTGTTTGCTATTAAAGACAAATCCCATAATCCAAAAATAAAACCACATGCTACTGTCTTACAGTGAACTGATTTGACCCACTCATGGCAAACTGCTTTTCAGAAATAGAGAAAACAAACCAAATCCCCAGGCATACAGAAAAGCCATTTTATTCTCTTCAGCAACAAGTGTGTTTCCCTCCTGAAAGAGAGCTATTCTTGAAGGTGCTTTTTCCACAAATGCTTCCAAAATAATTTAAAACGAAGCTATAGATTACATGCTCCTTCTCCTGATCCCATTTGTCAGCAATCAATTTGGCCACTTCATTAAGAAGACTTGTCTCATTATATTAGGGACAGCATAAGGAAACAGGAAAAAACACCATTTCTATGTCACAACAAAAGGCTTCCTTTATGGAACCAGCGAACTACAAAGCATCTTTTGCAGATCACTTGCTCCCCCTACTGTCATGAGAGAAGTGCAGTGCCATTACGTTTATTGTTACTTCTTACTTCTCTCAACTTGCAATAAAAGTGCACTCCATAAACTCAAGGTCTTATCCACATGACCTGTAAGAATCAATGTTTCCACTGTCAGTTTCGAAAATGACAAAATATTCTGACTGAACCATATTAGGTCTTACATACAACAGATATTCATCTTAGCCAAATCAGAAAGTACACACAGAATCCACTGAAATAAATTCAGATATTGCAAAGAATGTTGAGAGTTCTGTGAGGTAATCTCCACCCAACTTGTATCCATGATCCACTGAGCCATTTCAGAACCATAACAATAATATAGGTTGCAATCCAGATGAAACTAGATTACAATTCATTTCTCTTCGTTTTCTTTCTTCTTACATACATTGTCAATCTACATAGAGAAACAGATGTCCTAATGTTCTACAGGACTGTCAAAATGTGGTGTGGCAGATCCTATGGAAGTGGAAGGAGCCCCCAAGCCCAAGTTTAAGAGGTTTGACTGGGTTAAGAATTATAATACAAATCTGGCAACTCTTTTCTTTTCTCCAGCCCCTCAGAATAACTTGAACAGACAGTTTTCTCCTCCTCCTCCTCCAGTTGTATTTATTTGGGGAGACTATTTTGGAGTTTCTATGTTGACACCTCCCCCTTCACTTGAGGATCTCAAATGATGCCACAGTCCAACAGTTGTTCTTTATACAGATTTTGATTTGCCTGGTCTTCATAGGACAGGGCAAACAGTATCCATTCTGTGTATCAGGAAGGTCTGGTTCTAGTCTAAGTGTGCATTCATACATGGTATTTATTGTGTTTTCCTAACTATAATGCTAGTGCTTCTGTCCTGGTTTTCTAATGTTGCTTTTGTGCAGCATTACTTTGCCATTAAGCTTACTGGGTGACCTTGGGCTGGTCACTGCCTCCAAGCCTAATCTACCTCACAGGATTGTCCTGGGATTTAATGAAGAGCAGGAGAACCTTGAGCTCCTTGGAGACAAAGGTGGGATATAAATGCCATAAAAAAAGGATTGCTATACTTTCTCTAGAATAGGTTTACTGAAGGGCGGATGCCCTAAGAATCCCAATCTGCATCCTGCCTTTAAAGATGAAGAACCTTTTAAGTGTTTGTCTAGACACTGCAAGAGTCATGTTGTGGAAAAATCAGCATGTACAGTGGTACCTCTTGTTATGAACTTAATTCGTTACGGAGGTCCGTTCTTAACCTGAAACCATTCTTAACCTGAGGTACCACTTTAGCTAACGGGGCCTCCCTCTGCCACCGCGCGATTTCTGTTCTCATCCTGAGGTAAAGTTCTTAACTCGAGGTACTACTTCCGGGTTAGCGGAGTTCTTATAACCCGAGGTACCACTGTATACGTTTCCAGTAAAGAAATTTGAGCATTGTATCCATTGGGGCAGGGCTTCATTAACTATGAACCTCCAAATTTGGGATCCCTTCCAAACCAGTGCCAATTACACAGTTTGGAGGGGGGCACTGCACTGCAAAACACCCCCACTGTTCAGCCGGGACCCTGAGGTCCAGCTCCGAGGGCTTTCTGGAGGCTCCCTCACTGCAGGAAGTGAGGTTACAGGGAAACCCAGCCAGCTGGGAGGGATATAAATAATAAATCATTATTATGATTACATTATTATATAACCAGGCAGAGGGCCTTCTCAGTAGTGGCGCCCGCCCTGTGGAACGCAACTCCCATCAGATGTCAAGGTAATAAACAACTATCTGACTTTTAGAAGACATCTGAAGGCAGCCCTTTTTAGGGAAGTTTTTTATGTTTGATGTTTTGTCGCTTTTTTATTACTAATATTCTGCTAGGAGTGGCTGGGGAAATCCAGCCAGATGTGTGGGGTATAAATATTATTATTATTATTATTATTATTATTATTTTTACAGTATTAACATAAAGTTTTCACTGCAAAACTATTGCAAGACTTTGGCACCAGTTTGGAGGGCATCCCAATTTTGGGGGTTCATAATTAATGAAGCTGCTTGAGAACAGCAGTGGCTATTTGTTCTAGCTTCTTCTTGCTCGGGGTTGCCCCACTCATGGAAAACAGCTGAGCCAGGCACACATTAAGGAAGAGCAAACTTTACTGGAAGAAACTAAAGGGAACCATGTTGGAAATGATTTGCCATTAGCCTTTTACAAGCTTTCATTTTGTGTTTGCAATTAATTCATTAGCTGTAAAAGAACAGCAGTGAAACATGTTAAAGCCCATATTGTAAAAAAAAAACTTCTTGTAAAAGCAAAGATGCCAAACTATTTTTAGCGTTTTAATGGCTGCAGATAATTTTTTGTACAAAGGTCTTGCGTGCCCATTAGAAAGGCATCTGCACTGACAGCTTGAAGAATCATTCACACAATTTAAAAAAAAGAGTTCATCAAGATTCAAAAAGTATGCCTCTGTTAAATTGAAAAATTTTTTAAAAAGCAATAATAAGGGACTAGAAAAACATTTCATATGGAGAAATGCATCTAATAGAGTGTTTTCATAGCTCATTTTTATTCTATTTGCAGGTTTCATCCGCAAGCCCCAAATCCACAGAAACAAATGCTTCATTCTCATGGGAAACCACACTAAAATCAGTTGAAGAGGTATATTGTTTTGCATGCACTGGGGGCCTTGTTTTATGCCATGTTAAATATGTTGATGAGCAGTCTCCTATCAAGGTTGAAATGCAGTTTGATCTGTTTGTACAACCAGGAACTTCCTTTAGGTACAAAATGATGCATCAGTGATACTGCCAGCTAAAATGCGCTGACTGTTGCTATGGAGGCAAGAATGAGCAAATTAATAATAATAATAAAATGTGTGCCTTACCATAAAAATCTTGCAAATCTCACCCTTCAAACCCCATGATAAGAGAAGTCAGTCTCAAAACTCTTAACCAGTTTCACTGGTAAAAAAAGAAAAACTGTTATTCATGCTTCAAAGAAACAGACTGCCACCCTAATCTTAAGCATTTGCATGATAATTATTTGCCTGCAATGCCAGTGCAACGTCTCTGCAATATCATCATAGCATCATAGCTTGTTACTTGTATTGCAAAGGCACAGCAGTTAGTATGCCTCAGCCTAAGCACTTATATGCTAACACAGCAAGTCTCAAAATTGGGCTGCAAATTATTCCAAACACACAAGCTCCTTATGCTATACAGACATTCTGTACTATTTGTGGACATACAGATCATTTGGAAGTGTAAATAAAAAAGAAAAAGAAAACCTACATGACTATGGGGAGGGGTTTTCAAACACAACTAGAGAGGGACTACTTTCCATTAAAATTTAATATAAGTCAAGCACCTTTATGCTGTCTTTTCCCTGGTAAATGTACCTCTAGGTAAGTAATGAAATATTTAAGCACCAAAAGACATGTCTGGTTTTTTATTTATTGTAAAAATATAATGAGTGAAGAGTGTGTTTTTTTACACAATTATGTAGGAGGATTTTAACTGTATTTATTTATTATATAGATACCTCAAGGGGCAGAGGGAGATTGAGAAATGATTCCCAGGTGATCTCCCATCTGAGCAGTTTCATGGGGCCAGATGCTTAGCCTCAACAATTAACCTGTATCATGTACTTCAGATCATTCTTTGAACTTATTAACAGACAGGAGATCTATTCTATTATGCATATTGAAGCCAGCTGCTAGCCAGCCTGCACAGTGGCTCCTAGAGGAAACGCCATTCCTACCCAGCAGTTCCATGATCCAGCACTCACAACAATGAACAAAAGCCTCAATGCATGTACTAGGCAAACCTCAGTCCCTTGAATTAGGTCTGGATGGACAGGGCAAAGAAGGTGTGGGACTTCCTGCCATGCAAATACACAATGATCTTTCTCTTCCGGGATATGTGGTATGATGATCAGATGGAGAAGACAGCAGCAGGGAAGGCTCAGAAAGGAGAGTTCCCTCCTCGAAACCACCCATGGCAGGCAGAACCTGCACCAGGCTAGAAAAAAGTCAAGCACCTGAAAGGTGAGATTTGAGCCCCACATAATACTGTTCCTTACCAAATTATATTGATGTGTGATGTATCTTGAGGCCCTGGCGCATTCACTTTAACAAATATGAAGGACTGACAACTTGGGATACTTTTGTGACACTTTTTCTTCTCTGGTGAAGCACTGGGAACATTCATCAGTGGCTACTGTTCTCCAGCCTAGCCTACGTTATCCCTGCTCTAGCAAACTTCCACATTCCACAATGCATCGTAAGTGGGGCTGCTTTTGAAGATGTTTGGAAACTTCGGTTAGGATAAATACAGCTGCCAGATTACCAGCTGGGACTAGTCTTTGAGAACACGTCATCCTGGTGCTTCAAGAGCTTCAGTGGCTCCTGATGTTTATAAACACAACTCAAAACAATTCATGCTTACCTTTAAGAGCCTGTATGCCTTTGGGCCCAAGGAGCTGAGGAAGGAATATCTTCTTCCAACGCTGTGTGCACATCCGTCTGCACACTGAGACCTTTAGAGATCTCCTCCAGGCATTGCTGCTATCTGTACTAGAAAAGGGGCCTTCTTAGTGATGATCTCCCTATGGAATTTGTTTTTCAGGGCTACTCACCTCAGTTGATAACTTTTTGTTTACCAGGCTTTTAAACATTTGCTGAGCTTTTAACACATTCTGAGTTTTTAATGCTCCTATTTTGCTTTCCTGGTTGGTTGGTTTCAATGTTTTTATGATTATATCACCATTGTATTCTATTCTTTTGTAAGCCCCCTAGAAATACTTATTGAATAACAACATAGAAGCATATATATATATATATATTACTTAAGTCATTCTGTATTAAAATGCAAATGAAAACAATATGTTCATATTGCTAAAATTAAAACTATATCTAACCCTATCTATTTTTCTATCTTTATCTCTAGCTATTTATTTATTTCTTATTATTTTTATTGAAGATTTTCTTCGGTATAAAAGTATATACTGTGTCTCTGCTTTCAAAGAATCCCTCCCACTCTTAATTTTGAACAGGCTTCATAAACATGGCTGACCTACTAACAATATGTATAAGAGTAAGCTTGAAGGTCCTTTTAATGTAAAATTCTTACATTATCATTGTTGTTCTTAAAAATCCATCCCCATGTTGTAGATACAATTGTAGATTTTGAATTTTTTGGGGGGTGGAATTCCATGTAACTTTGTTGTTGTTGTTGCTCTGGGTATGTGATTTTGACACAACAGATCTGGGTATTTGATACAGAAGACCTTCATTTGTATTTTCAAGCACTGCCAGCACTACATGTTATATGTAAGACATATTAATTCTCCACTCCCGTCCTCCTGCAAATAAATAAATAAATAAATAAATAAATAAATAAATAAATAAATTGTGTAGCTACTGCTGTTAGAGTTACCATTGCTATGTGGAATTTGTTTTAGTTCTACAAGCACCTATTGGTGTGGACAACAACCATCACACCAGCCAATCCAAGGCCATCCTCTTCCTAGAAGACTTGATGAGCAGCTGTCCAGTGCTGAACTCAGGGGATGAGTGAGTAGTATTGGAAAGTTTGGTGGGGAGCTTTCCTGCTAACATTCCCTTTACTATCCCTCAGAGCTGAAGCACATATTTTAATGTGCAGAAGCAATAAGCAATAGGTTGGTTCAGAAGGGGCATTGAAATGACACCATATTACAAGTTGCACAGCAAACATGTAGGAAGCTGAACAAAACTGGTGGCCCAATGTCCCACACAGGCCACTTTGGGGTAGAGTCTGGGAAATAGTATACTTATAAACTGCTGTTCAACATTTTTGTTAAGGTTATCTGCATCACAACCAATTGTTTGTTCCTTGCACCGAGTGCCAGATTCAGATGAGGGGTTCTCATAATTTATCATTCTGCCTGCTATAGAAAGGCATTTGGAAGCTGAGATCAGTGAAGCTGTTTCTTTAATTGCAGCTATTTTTAATGTTTTATTTGTTTATAATTTTGCCATGACTGGTTTCATTACTGTAGTTGTTATGATTTTAAATATGATTTTAAGACGTCTCCAGTGCAGGATCAGGAAGGATATTCATGTCTGAAAGAATGGATGGGTAGATGAATGGAGGGAAATGGGAAGCAATGATCTGCAATAATTTAGAAGGAAAACAAGAGATGTCCCTGGAAGATATTTTTAGATCAATTTCCAGCAATAAGATAGCTGGGTTTTATTTTTATTTCATTTTATTTTTTACTACTGCAACCAAAATCATTGCAAGACTAATTAACAGAACAAGTACAAATGGATACAAAGTCGTAAGCCAATTAATTAATGAACATGTGGTGTTAACACATGTATGACAAGTCATGGCTTCTGAGTTGTTATTGTTGTTGTTAGCATTGGATAACTTTAAAACTAAAACTATTCTATCTTTTCAACAAGCAGCTCCAAGCAGATAGAAAGAAACTATTTCAAAAGTTGAAGGAACTGCATATGTGTGTGTGTGTTCATATAGCTATAGCTATAGATCATATAAATATAGATACACACAAATATGCATGTATTTGCCTGCAGTGATAGACAAGCCACCTAACTCCATTGGAGCATACAGGTGACAAAACAATCAGCTATCTGCTCACCGCTCTTTTATATTTGGCTCAAAATGTCACTTCAGCTCAATGATTCTGTTAGCTGTGGGCTACGATTAGGTGGAGCATGTCGAGGGCCAGAAAAGGTGTGACCCATTGATGAGAAGAAATAAGCTGTTCCTGAGATCTAGGAAAGGAACCTGGTATTTGGTTTCCTAGTTTGGAAAAGAAGCTCCTTTAGGGTTGAATAACTATCCCATCCCCCTGCAGTGGCAACTCCACCCGGCTTTACCCATCCCAGGGTGTCAACCTGAATAAAATATTGGAGGGGGCAGGGAAGCCCCACCCTGTATAATTGATCCCAAGACACACACACACACACACACACACACACACACACACACACACACACACACACCATTTTATCAGCAATGCCCATCAACTTTGGGGGACCCACCCCCTCAAATATTTTAGGGGCAGCAAAAGGACTTAAGGCCCTAGGAGTTGGCTCCTATGACCTATCCATATGCTGATGGGGATGGCTATGGTTCCTCAGTCTTTGAGTCCACAGAAGAACTAGAAAATAGCACAGCGTGTAACAGATGAATAAGCTGGCTTGTGATAAGGCAGCCCATGTCATGAAGGAAGCATTTCTGACAGCCTTTTCTTACCATGTTTGCTGTAATGTTTCTTTGGAATGATGTGAGGCACCACTTCCATGTATTTGGCAGACAAGAGCTGCTCTTTTAAAATTCCTTCACAGTGGAGATGAAGTAGACGGATGAAGCTCATGGTGCTGGGCCAGAGATCCACAGGTACAACAGAAGACCTGAGGAGATGAGGCCATTCCAAATCCTTCCCATGTCCATCATCTACATCTTCTTTCCCTGAACACATCTGTTAGTTGGCTCTGATGTCTTCTGAAGCACCGACTTCTCAGAGGGTCAGGATGGAAGCCCTGAGCAGCTTTTTCCCAACGCAATACCCACTGCCTAGCTGCACAGGAAATGTCACCAGCCCTTTCAATGGCCAGATGCAACATTCAGGGGAGAGAGGCTTCCTTCAGACTACACAGCCAAGGCTATAAAGCTCTGCCAGTTATTTGAATATGTGCTACCGTCACCCAGAGATTTCTGACCATGTAAAGATTCATGTGAATCAGCCAAAAAGTGACAGGTTAGCTAAAGCAAAGTGTCAATATGACTAAACATGTTACCACACAATAAAATTAATATTAATGGCCTCTTCCTGATATTTAACTTATTTTTGTTTATATTTTTATTTCATTTTTCTACCCAGTGTGCTTAGCTAATAAAATCTCCATTATGAGGAAGTGGCACTTGTAACATTCCATGCTACATCAATTATTATGACTTTATTGTGACTTATTGGAGTTTTGCAAATCCCAGAAGACTATGCTGATGCCTTGGAAGCAATTAATTTTTGATTGATCTAATTCACTCCAGTACTGCCATGTAAAATGTTTGCAGGCATTTGAATAATTCTATTATATGTGGGAGAACACTGCAGGCAAATCATTTGAAAATTAATTGCATAGTTATTTTCAGTAAATATAATTTATTCGACTTCTATTGTGGTAACTTAACGTAGTTGCTTTATGGAGTAAACTAATGAAACAAATGATCTTTGGCAAATTAAAGGATGGGGAAGGGAAGGAACAGACACAATGCTCCATTTCTTTCTCAGGGTTAACTTTCAACTCTGCATATGTGAACCAACAGAACTGGAAAAAACAATTAAACATAAAAGTACAGAAATGAATGTAAAGGGAGTGTTTAAAATGGTTCCTAGATGCAAATTCCATATCCTTTGTCAAGAGGAGCAAGAAAGCATCCACTCACATGACGGTTAATAGGAGAGAAGTTTTGACTAGAAGAGTATATGCAGCAATGGCCAGTGGGGAGGGATGCAGTGTCACTCAGGCAGAGGTGAACCAAGGAAGGGAAAATGTATATAATAAAGTATCTCACATGCTTTTTTTTAATCCTGACCTTTCTCTAAAGAGCTCCTCGCTGCGGTTTCCCTTCATCCTCACAACCTTCCAGATCATTGAACATTGGCTCCTGCTGGGCTGGAAAGGATCTACATGGCTTCCTTTTCCAGCTGAGGTTGAGGAAGGAGGTGTATGTGAGTGTTAGCATTTGCTGTCTGACGCTGGTGGTGCTTTGTTGTGACCTCTACTTGTTTCCCAGTCCTGCCTTTTCCCTTCAGTTCCGACTCTTTCCAGATTCCGCCCATGGCTGGCCCTGATAGGCTAAGGTCTGTGGCTGAGCAGGGATTTGAATCCAGATCTTCTTAGCCCAGGTCCAGTACTCTAACCATTACTGGTTCTCTGACTGCCAGGATGCATTTTGATTGGCTGCTCTAGGGAGGTTACCAATATCTTCCTGAAACAAAATTTAGAATGAGTTTGCCAGTTCTGAGGGATACAAAAGGGGTTTCAACATTATTATAGTCATACTTCTCAGGAGGCTTCACAAATCTGTAATATCCCCCCCTACACACACACACACACACACACACACACACACACACACACACAACCATGAGCTTCAGGGGGATTTGAAATCTAAGGCTCATAGAATTGCTCAGTGGTCTATTGCAGGCACCCCCAACCTGCGGCCCTCCAGATGTTTTGGCCTACAACTCCCATGATCCCTAGCTAACAGGACCAGTCGTCAGGGATGATGGGGAATTGTATTCCAAAACATCTGGAGGGCCAAAGGTTGGGGATACCTGGTCTATTGCATACAGTCCTGTTTATCAGCCACCATCACTTCAGATTCTAAAATGGGGGGGGGGGCTTTCAAGAAATTGGCCACAATGTAGTGGTAAGCTTTGTCCTGCATGATGAGCACTACTGAAATGAAATGTAAGAAACTGACTCTCTCTTCATCACTATGGTACATAGCTGCCAAGTTTTCCCTTTTCTCGCGAGGAAGCCTATTCAGCATAAGGGAAAATCCCTTTAAAAAGGGATAACTTGGCAGCTATGCTATGGTATGTGTACACTGACCTGGCAGTAGCTCCCCAGGAGCTCAAACTGGGGCCTCCCCCAACCCTATCATAACTGACAACTTCTGCATACCAAGCAGATGTTCTACCTCTGAGCTACGGTCCTTCCACCCAAATGAGTGGAAGCTACACAACACCAGCTGGAGGTTGAATTTGATTCCCTTTTCGATCTCCAGTGCATTAAGTTTAGTAGGGCCAACACCAATACATGGTGTACGCTGGCAAATGCTGCAGCCCATGGAATGTCTACTGCTGACACTGGGCCTGTGGACATCCTTTGAATTGTAGCATAGAGTAGTTAGATTTTCTGGCACAACTGGCATTTTATTTCCCCCACAATGCAATGCCTCCTACATATATGTCACAGAGACTGCATTGTGGGTAATTTAAAATGGCAATCCAGGTGCACAGGCCTTTTGGCCAGACCATTGCTGCTGCCCTATTGCCCACTAGGCTGTCTTCCTAACAGCAACACTGAATGGAAGGCCAATCCAGTACAACTGGACTTTCTGGGTGTGGCAGCCATTTCACTGTATGCACAATGTAACTTGTGTTGTGAGGGACTTAATGGCTGCTGCATCAGCAAATTCATTTACATGGGTATTGTTTTGTGTTCTGCTGGGCTGCCACTAGGCTACCCACACCTCCACAGGATCCCTTCATGCTGCCTGGAGCTAGTTAGGCCTGGGGGCCACTGCTGCCAGGGGGCATCAAGAGCACTTTGATCTGAAACCAGTTGCTGGCCCCAGATTCACAACTGTCCCAAATTTACTTATGGCGATTTCTGCAAAAGGTTCCTCTTCCAGCACAGAAAACGCTTCACCTCAAAATACAATCCATCATCATCAGACACATTTGTTACAGTTTCCAGCTAATGTTATTCAAAGGTTATTGACTTTAAAGAGAAAGCCATGACTTTAATCAATACGTATTTACACTGCTGCCAAAAACAGAATTGGAGATGAAGAAGAACTGTTCATCTTATGTCAGTGAAACACAGTTGGAAAGAAGATGCAAAGCAACTACAGATGACAGGTTAAATTAAAGGAGAGACCTTTACTATTAAAACAATGGGATAGCCTAATCCCTTAAAACAACAAACATTTTTCTGCCACAATTGGGCTAACCCAGGGAATGAATTCTCATCGCCCAGAAAACACACAAAGTGGATTGAAGAATAATCGATTAAAATGAATTTGTTCTGAAGGGTTCTTTCAAAAGTCACTTCTGATATTTGTATTTTTGCAAATAGGCACCAGATATTCTCTGAATGTGTGAATATTGTTGTTGTTTTTAATTTAAACCATTTATATACCACTTAACTGCAATAGTCTCTAAGCCATTTACAAAGATGCAAAAAATATGAATATAAAATTAAACTTCAACTGCTGTAACTGAAATAGAAGCAGCCGCCTTTGGTAGGCACCAGAAGTTCAGTCAGGATGGGCCTGTCTGACTTCAACTGAAAATATTGCCTAAATATTTGAGAGCATTGACATATTTTACTTCAGTATCTAACCCTGGGTAGTTGGATGAGTTTGACTGGAATGGTCCCAACACACTGCGCATTTTGTTTCACACAGGCACACCTTGCATGAACCAACCCTGCAAATGAATCAGTCAGGCCCCCCACCCCACCCTTGGCTCAGCCCCACCCCATCAAGTAATGAACTAGTGTGTATGAACTCGCCTATAACCAGAGCCAGCCTAAGACATTTCGCTGCCTGATATAAAGTCAAGGCAGGAACCTGCTCCCCATTTAAGGCCAACTGGACCAGCAGATGACTCTAACTTTGATACTGAAGAGGGGACATCCTCCATAGCTTGGTGACTGCCTGGCACACACAGCTCCATTCTCAAACACCTTGCCATTACTCCCCACCCCTCGGCATCCACACTTGATGTGGCTGCCTCACTCTACCTAATAGTCCTGCCAGCCCTGCCTCCATTGCCTGAAGCACTGTGGTCTTCCTCCACTCCCATGACTTGAGTTGGCTAACAAAACCCTGCAATATGATCAGTGCTCTAAAAGGTACCATTATCAGTCTGGGAGTCATTGTTGCACTCCAGTTTTCCTGAATTACATGGCGCTAATATAGCTATCTATATTCTCCTCAAACCAGATATGGTGTCATTGCCTTCTTTCTTGTTCTTTTTCCAAGCTGCATTCATGGGCAGCTATGAGTGCTTTAGTGACAAAGCAACATTATATCCGGTTGCTGTTGTCTTGCTGTTGCTGCTTATTTAACTTATATGCAGAATTCATCATGCGAAAGGCTGGACTAGATGAATCCCAAGCCGGAATTAAGATTGCCGGAAGAAATATCAACAACCTCAGATATGCAGATGACACAACCTTGATGGCCTGCTTCTTGGGAGAAAAGCAATGACAAACCTAGACAGCATCTTAAAAAGCAGAGACATCACTTTGCCGACAAAGGTCCGTATAGTTAAAGCTATGGTTTTCCCAGTAGTGATGTATGGAAGTGAGAGCTGGACCATAAAGAAGGCTGATCGCCGAAGAATTGATGCTTTTGAATTATGGTGCTGGAGGAGACTCTTGAGAGTCCCATGGACTGCTAGAAGATCAAACCTATCCATTCTTAAGGAAATCAGCCCTGAGTGCTCCCTGGAAGGACAGATCGTGAAGCTGAGGCTCCAATACTTTGGCCACCTCATGAGAAGAGAAGAATCCTTGGAAAAGACCCTGATGTTGGGAAAGATTGAGGGCACTAGGAGAAGGGGACGACAGAGGACAAGATGGTTGGACAGTGTTCTCGAAGCTACGAACATGAGTTTGACCAAACTGCGGGAGGCAGTGCAAGACAGGAGTGCCTGGCGTGCTATGGTCCATGGGGTCACGAAGAGTCGGACACGACTAAACGACTAAACAACAACATCCGGTTGCTGCATTTCTCTCCCCAGCCCTCTAAAGCCTAATTCACAGCTGCAGGAAAACCTCAACAAACCCGCCAAAGCAATTTACGAAACTGATGAAAATGATTAGGCAAACATTCTTAAGCATCCCAGCCCCGATTCTGGTGGCTGAAGCAATTTGTTTCCGGAACAGTGTTTTTGCTTAGTGCCCTGTGATTTCACAGCACATCATTTTCATGTCCTGTGTTTCAATCGTTATATAAACTTTACCATGTCAAGTAAAAATCACACACTGGAATTCACACTAGCATTAGATAAATGCTTGTGAGACATTGACATGCCTCGTTCAATTTTCCCTTCTATTTTCTGAACAAGCAGGCTCACTCATGTTGAAAGACAGCACCTAAAGACCAACGCCAGCTTGCAAGAAATTAAAAATGCAAGAGCCAATTTGGTTGACTGCATATAACAGCAGCAACACAGGACCTAAATCTGAAAATCAATAAACCTTCGAAATGGCTGCTGGAAGCAGAATTGTGTAGAAGCCTGCAGCACTGTTGGGATGGGGACTGGGTTTACAGGGAGGAGGAAACAGACTGGGATGGAAGTGTGGAAACCCAAGTTGGAGGAAGAAGGATCTCTCCTTTCCACCTTGACTTCAGTCACTTTGGGAGGGGGAGCAGGGATGCTGGCTGCCCCTCAAACCTTCCTGCAGAGCACAGAGCCTCAGTGGAGGTTGGGAAGGCCTTTGAGCAGGTGAGGGGGGGAAGCTGAACAGAAAGCGATGTCTGAACCAGTCAGAATTGCAGGGTGTCATCCAGGTGCCTCAAAGCAGGTACTGCTTCCTCAGATGGAAGCAAACTCAATGGTCCTGACAAGAGCAGGCGCTCACTCTCTTAGCATTCCCACAAGAGCATGCCACTAGGCAGCGGGCGGGGGGGGGGGGGATGAGGAAACTGTTGGGATATTTTCCATTTCCATCCAGTTCTGAACTTCCCTTCCTACTCCTGAATTGTGACTCAGATAAATATTATCACAGATCTGTATGCTGCATAATGATGCTGTTGGAGTCTGCTCAGTTGCCATTTCCATCATACTGTGTGAGAGATGTGATTCTTCACCTCTGTGAGCAAGCTAATACACACACACACACACACACACACACACACACACACACACACAATGGGTGTTTGTGAGAGCCTAACTCACACACACTCTTCTTTGGCTTAGTAGGCCCTACACCTATTTCTGTTTCCTGTGCTCTCTATTTGGCTTCTCCTTCCACCCAAAATTGAATCCTCGTCCTGTACCCCAACACACACCACACACACACACCTCACAAAGATACTGTAGAGCTGGAAAAGATTCAGAAAAGGTAACCAAAACGAGCAACATTTGGAACTTTTTAGTTCAGAAAAAAGGCAAGGAGGGGCGTGATAGAAGTCTATAAAATTTTCAAGAAAGTAGGTAGAGGGCCGGGGCGTACCCAGGATCAAAATTAGGGGGGCAAGGGGCGGGGCAAGCGACAGGAGGGGAGGGGCCACAGTGGGAATGTGGGCGGGGCTATGTTGCCTGCGCCGCCCAGCTCTTCCGAGGAGGTGGCCCCAGGCTCCCGCTCCCGGCGCGAAGCTCCGGAGGTGCGCGGGGAACGCGAGCCCGTGGCTGCCTCCTCTGCGCCCCCCCGGTCTTCCGAGGAGCCGGCCCCAGGCTCCTGCTCCCGGCGCGAAGCTCCAGAGGTGCGCTGGGAACGTGAGCCTGTGGCTGCCTCCTCTGCGCCCCCCCGGTCTTCCGAGGAGGCGGCCCCAGGCTCCTGCTCCCGGCGCGAAGCTCCAGAGGTGCGCTGGGAATGCAAGCCTGTGGCTGCCTCCTCCGCGCCTCCCCGGTCTTCCGAGGAGGCGGCCCCAGGCTCCCGCTTCCGGCGCGAAGCTCCAGAGGCACGCAGGGAACGCGAGCCTGTGGCTGCCTCCCCCGCTTACGCTCCCCGCTCCTGCTTAGCGCTCCTCCGCTTACCGGGAGCGGAAGCCTGGGGCTGCCATGCCTGCGCCCCTCAGCCTTTTGCTTCTAGGGGGGGCAATTGCCCCCTCCTGCCCCCCTGCCTACGCCCATGTAGAGGGCAAATTTTTTCTCCCTCTCTCTTGATGATAGAGCTCGGGGCCAGGCAAGGACACTGAATGTTGTAAGACTCAGAGCTGACAAAAGCAGTTAGCGGTTCATACAGTGGATAAACTATATGGAATTCCCTACCACAAGATGGAGTGAGGGCCACCAACATGGTTGGTTTTAAAAAGGTTAGCGTTTTGCTGGGGAACATGAACAAAGAGAGTGATGTTGTGCTCATGTCCTTTTGGGGGCTTCCCATAGGCACCTGGTTGGCCAGTGTGGAAAATTGGGAATAGGATGCTGGATGGTTTGTGCCTTTCATCTGATTCAGCAGGGCTTTTTCTTTCCTCCAGGTGGAAAAATACATTGCATGTTGACTACACATACCCTGATGCTGCTACATAAGGGTAGAAGAGGCCCTTGCTTCCCACAAATTAAGCCAATTTCTCTCACCTTGTAAGAAATTATTTGTTTTCTCTTGTTAACACTTCCAGGCAGCAAGGTTCATTGTTGTTTCTTTATTTAAAAAAACTTCTCGTTCTCATTAGTAATTAGCTCTCAACTAGCACATGTTCTGCTTCTAGCTGTATTCAGCCTCACTTCAGCTGACAGTTCGACAGAACAAAGGGCTGCATTTGTAACGCATTTTCTCCTAGTGAACAGTTTCAGAACACAGAAGGATTAGTGAGTCCATCACATACAAGAGAGTAATTAAACAGAATTTGGAATGTAGAGGTTTCAACTTGGCATCAAAACTGAAAGCACGTAAGCCACCCGCGCGAAGTTTATTAAAATCTTGAAAAGCATTCATTTTTTATTTCTGCTTTCCACAATCCACCAGAATATGCACATGAAAATATTCAGGGAACATTTGTGAAGAATACCTCCAGTAGGCTTGATGTCCTTTCTAAGGGCATTCATAACTTATAGCAACCCCATTGCTGTTATATATCTTGTTGTCTAATCCAATGTTTTGACATTTAGGCCTGATATAAAGAGGACTGGAAAATAAGTATGGCCACAATACAAGGCCCATGATGTCTTGGAACCTGAGTGCATGAGCTGTACACCAAGAATAAAAGCCTGGTTGCTCTTTCTTTCTCGACATCAAAACTGCCAAAGAAAGAATAATCATGAGGATAATTTATACCAAAGTCTGGCCCCTACCTTAGAGCCCAACCAGTGGCCTGTCTTGGTGCCTATCTCTGGCCCTTTCAAATCTTGTTGTTGCTTTTAGACTTGACCTGAGCCTCTGAACCCTATTATTTTAATCTATTTGTTGCCATAAGCTCAAATTCTTTAAGATCTCATTGTTGTTAGCTGTAACAGTGGCTCCTGAACTCATACAAACCATTTGCAAGTAGGATCCTGTCTGTCCAGAACCCTCCTGCCTTTACCAGTGCAGTTGGTTGGTAGGTCTACTCAACCTTGAAAATACAGGAATGATCCCAAAACCAACACTGATCAGTAACTTTCTTCCAACCCCATCTCTAATCTCTTAGCACCAGTCTACCCAGGTGGTGCAATTTTTGCTCCACCAACTTTAGTTCAGGTCCAGAATCAGCCTTTCAAAAAGGCATTGTTACCTTGAAAGTTTTTTAAATTGAAAGGCCTTTTAAAATTAAGGGTAGGGGTTGTTCCTTAACACCCATTCATCCACAAAGCATAGCCAGATGGTTTCTATTTGCAAATCAGCTCACTGCTCCAAGAACAACATTTGCCAAGGGCAAAGTCAGTAGAATGTAAACATATTCATGAATTGGCCATGTAAAAACAGAGACATATAAACAATGGACAGTATTTGAGCCAATTTCCGTCATTTTGAAGGGCTTTAATGCAAATGTCTTAATGTAGCTATCAAGCATAGCTGCCAAGTTTTCCCTTTTCTCGCGAGGAAGCCTATTCAGCATAAGGGAAAATCCCTTTAAAAAAGGGATAACTTGGCAGCTATGGCTATCAGAACAGCATTTTGTTAATTAATCCATTTGCTCAATTATTGCTGCATTCCTCTTCATATTCCATGGCTTTTTGATCGAAAAATTAAATAAAATGATGGAACTGATGGCCATGAAATAACTGAAGAGTGATGGATGAAGCAAATTAATACAGTAATAGGAACCTTCTCACCTCTCAATTTCATGAAACACATTTCCTTCTGTCCAACATTCAATTTTTCTAATAATATTAATTATTATTATTAAGCCCAAATTTCTTTTCAGACATATGGCACAGAGAAAAGTCTGGTAATCATCTCTTTACAGGTCTGGAATCAAAATACATGAAATTCAATGCTCATCCCTCATCCCCTCCTTGGTCTACAGCCTTCAAACTCCTTTACCAATTCACTTCCATTGTCCTGACTGCAGGCAGTCTTTTCATCTTTCCTCAGTTTCCTTTCACTCTTGTTTGTCTAAGCTCTTTGCCTTTCAACCTAGTATCTGCTCTGTCTTATTTCATGTTCTTTCCATGTATAACTTTAGCCTCATCTCCATAGCTGCCCACAGCACAAAGCCCTTTCTGTCGCCAAATACTTCACAGCCCTCCCCCAAACTGTTTCTTCAACACTCCAAAGGGTGGGATCCAATGTAGTCTCTGCTTCCATCCGTGCAAGGATTTCTCCTCATGCAATTGCATGTTCTTCCCACATCTCCTGCCCCTAAATCTTTCCTAGAGGTCCCCCAACCCTCTGGAGCAGATTTTGAGAGGGTGCAAGGCACATGCATGGGGAGGAGAGGGGGGAGGAGTCCTGATACACAACTGGAAATCCTTAAGCTAATAGGATGTGGTAGTTGAATGCCTCCCATAGTTTACAGCAGGCATCCCCAAACTTCGGCCCTCCAGATGTTTTGGACTACATTTCCCATCTTCCCTGACCACTGGTCCTGTTAGCTAGGGATCATGGGAGTTGTAGGCCAAAACATCTGGAGGGCCGCATAGACCATAGTTGCAATCTTTGAAGAAGGAGATCTATATGAACTACAAAGAGTTATCAAAACAGAGTAAGATTTGCTTTTTTTATTGTAATAAAATTAAGACAGGAAAGAAAATAGAACCAGGCTTGCCTTCACTTTCAGAATATAAAATATTCCAACTTTTTGTTTTATAAGGCAGAGCTTCAATAATACATATTCAGATTATATCAAACTTTGGAGAAATGTTAAAAGTAATTCCAGAGAGGCAGTTTGTGTTGTTTACTCTATCTTGTAGGATACGTATTTGCTGTGGTATGAATTTTTGTAGGTAAGATTACATGTGAAAATTAATCAAAATTAAATAATTTAGAATTTTGATTTGCGACTCGTGCAGTGCCTACACATGACCCTACAAGGCAGAATCAGGAGTGTGCCTGCAAATGAGTCAATGGGTTAAATATAGCTATGAAGAAAGCATCTTTCAGGATCATACCTTTAGCAACTGCCTCACAAGTTGATTCACATTTGCTACCGAATGTGCTTTCCACTAGCACTTTTACATTCACACACATGCCCAAGTTAGCAACCAAGTATGCTTTTCTTTCAGAAGTACAAATTTAAGGATTTGTTCAATTTTAACATTAAATTTTAAAAAATCTTTTACTCATTTTGAGTCCTGCATTACAATCCAAAAGACAGATAATTTTAACCAACAACGAAAAAGAACAAACCCACCCGCTTTCATTAATCACAGCTTACAATCACAGGTATGTTTTGGCCCCCTACAACTTTACTTCATTCTTAAATGTACAACACTGCCATTCAAGATAACAAACGGTTGCAAACTCTGGAAACAAATTATACATTTAACTTTAAAAAAAAAGTGTTGGCTCTATAGAAACATTTTAATTTGTTTCTGACATTTTTTGAAACAGTGAATTGGCAATGTATGCATATTTATGAGCAGAAAATAGAAGGCAATCCTTATTCCACGGAACATTTCATGAACATGCTAGAAAACAAAATTTAAAAATTCCTTCCAGTAGCACCTACCAGGTATCTGAAGAAGTGTGCATGCACACGAAAGCTCATACCAATAACAATCTCTAAGGTGCTACTGGAAGGGATTTTTTTTATTTTGTTTCGACTACAGCAGACCAACTGTAATTGTTCTAGCTGTAACTAGAACAATGCTAGAAAAAGTATATTATAAAAAATACATTCAATTAAACAACCTTTTGGTTTATCTGTTAACATTTTAGACAACTCTTCAAGGCTGAGGCCTGGTCTGTGTGAATCTCACCTAGCAACAGCAAGCTTCTGTACTTCCTGAGGCTAAGATTGGCCAAAACTGTTACCTGGCAACAGCAGAATAATCAAGTCTATTGACTAACATTGGCCATAAAAATGTCTCTTCAATAAGAAAAAAAACTACATACTAATAGTACTAAAAGTACTATTTGTCAAAACAGCACATGATAGATGTGCCCCTTAAACTAACACAACAAACCATTTCCCCAGTACAAGATGCAGTGCAAATGACTATTTTAAAAAATACCCTAGCATAGTCCATAAAAGAAAAATGCACAGCATCTGTCAACATGCTACTCTCTTAGCAAAGGTTTTACTTATTCATATTAATAAAAAATTCCCCTAAATTTTGTATGGGCCACCCTCAAATTATGTCTCCTACATGTCCAGTTTTCAACAAAGTTGAACCATTTTCTAATTGTAAATCACAGAACATACTTCCTCACCCAGATTCTCATTATAGCGCAGAATATGATTCAGCTGACACTCTTACCATATCACACACACACTCTTGTTATAGTCTTGTTCAAAATTTAAGTGTGATGAGGCCCTTATAGTGCAATCCTATACATTGCAATGCCTCAAGCTGGAGGAAACGGAAACAGTTGTTTTTAGGCTTGATTTGTTTGTGTTCAACAAAATAAGAGATGTTTATAGTAAACAGTTATGTTCTTAATACTTTACATGTTTTAGTTTTACTGACAAGAAACTTATTTGTCCATATATATTCTTGTAATACTGTATTCTGGCTTTTGTTTTTAACAATTCTCCAGATAATCTTCCTGTTCCCCTATAAGGCTTTCAGAACATTAGCTTACAGCAGCCCTCAAAACTATTTTTTAAAATAGTTAAGGCATCAATATATGAAAATCCTGATTTTAAATGAGGGAAATTCTCCTATGCTTATTTTATGCCTCTTCTATCCATTTTTACTAACAACTGTTTTAAGAATTACTGGTAAATCATGATACATAGAATACATGGGGGGGGGGATATCTCATTTTCTTCAGAGGTCCCAATGTAGGTAAGGGGTTTGCAGCTATGTGCTACAAATAGCACTTTTTACAGTGGCCAGAGATGCTTGTCTAGATTGCAATAATCTTATAAGGACAGCAAAAAAAAATTTAAAATTCTTTCATAGTGCCTACCGGGCTCAGGCCCAATAAAGTAAAGCAATCCAATCCTAAAATGAGCCATAGTCCAACAACAATTTAGCATGGCTACATGACATTTCAGACAAACTACCTATTAAACACAGCAATCCACCGAACTGAATGGGGTTTTGATGAGGCAGAGCTGTCTCCACCAAGTTCTGCACGGTTGTCCTGGCATGGGGGAACGCCACCTCTGTCAAGCTCCTGGCTGGGCCCACCTAAACTGAAGGCAAGCAAAAGGTACCAGCAGCATATACCTCCCAAATGGGGCATTCTGGTTTGTTACTAGAAATAGGCCTAATTCAATCTCTCTGCTGCACCAGCCTCATGCTGCCACAGCAACGCCCCCCCCCCACCAAAAACAACAACAACCTTCTGCCCTGGCCAGCGCAAATAGCTGGACTCCAGTGTACTTAAACATTTTTTTCCTTGGGATTAGAATAAAATTTGGGAGTAAACTAACTGTGAAGAGTTAAGAAGCAGTCAGGTGATGTGCACCCCCAGTCTCTAAAGTATATTACAGTTCAATGTGACATTAGTGTGGCATCACAAGAATAATGCCCAGTACTATCCAGCTGCTGGCTTCCGCAAGTGAGGATTATGCGTAATATTTGCATTCATATACCGGGCAGCACTAACTTTCCGGTGTAAACTTACCAAGTTGCTTGCCACGGGTATAATTTTGGAGTTTTGAACAAATGTATCAGCTTAAATTGCTGTGAATTACCTTCCTACCAGTTATGTATGTTTCACAGACAGATATCACCTGTATATTACAGTAGTTACATATGTAATTCTCCGTATATCTCCTCCATAGCAAATATATACATTTCATATACAGAAATTAGTCTGTACATTATTATTTTACCACTTCTTTGGTATATCTTGACAAAATGTGCGTCCTAACAAAATGGATCAGCTTGGTCTCTGTGAAGAATATAGTGGCAAGAGTTGCTGTAAAACACAGTGCTCCCACAGCAACATGGATTAACCTTGCCAGCCACCCTTTATCACAGCACAGGAACACCTACGAAGAAAGACAGACAGAATGTTTACTTACTGTTTTAAGCAATATATTATATTAAGTTATGGTTCATGCTCCGATTCAGAGGTAAGACAAACCTGGTAATTCTCTTCACAGGAAAACTTTTGCACGAATTAACTACAACCCAGTAAAGCCTCCCTGTGTTTTTAAGATACAGTGGTACCTCGCAAGACGAATGCCTCGTGCAACGAAAGCGTTTTGCGTTGCGCGAGGAGACTCGCAAGACAAGGTTTTCTATGGCCGCCATTTCGTCTTGCGAAGCGTGGCCATAGAAAGACAAAGTGGCGGTGAGCGGCAACAAAAGGGGAGCCAGCTGTAGCGCGGAGAGAAGGCAAAGGAAGATCAGCTGCCAGCTGATCTTCCTTTGCCTTCCTCCCGCACTACAGCTGGTTCCCCTTTGTGTTCTGCTGGTCTCTGCCAGTTGTGGCGAGTGGTGAGGGGCAACCAGCAGAGACCAGTGGAACACAAAGGGGAACCAGCTGTAGTGCGGGAAGAGGGGGGGGAGAAGCGGAGGAACGGATATGTTCCTCCGCTTCTCCCCCCGCCGCCTCGCACAGAGACGGCATCGGACGGAGCTTTGGAGAAGTGCTGCGCCTCTCCAAAGCCCCGTCCGATGCCGGCTCTGTCTGGTGGGGGGGGAGAAGCAGGGGAACGGATCTGTTCCTCCGCTTCTCCCCCCCCCACCTCGCACAGAGCTGGCATCGGGGAGCCTTGTTGGGCTGTTGCCACCTGTCTGCCTGCCTTCCCCAAGCCAAGCAAGCAAACGACGACGACGACAGTCCCCCGGAGCCCATAGGAACGCATTAATTAAGTTTCAATGCATTCCTATGGGAAACTGTGCCTTGGAAGATGAATTTTTCGTAAAACGAATTGACCCACGGAATGAATTAAATTCGTCTTGCAAGGTACCACTGTAGTTTAGGTAAAAGCTAATCTAGGTTCTGCAAACTTCTGTCACTCTGTTTTACGGAACAGTCTTCCCGCAGAGACTGTTCATTAGCACCTTCATTAGTGTTTTCCCCAGCAATTTTATTCACCCAAGCATTTGAATCAACAGCTGACTCATTCATGTCTACTGTATGCTGCACCTTTATGTAGTTTTAGATTTTTTTGTGTGCATAAAAATAAGTTGTACACTGCTGTGATAAATCTGGGTGAGAAGTACTGGAGAAACTTTTTAAATAAATAAATAACACAAATAAAGAAATAACATTTCAAAGCATTAAAAAATTAATTCTCTACATGTGGGTATGTTTCATATCTTATGCATATCTGTAGATATGCTCTGTGTACATCATAAATTGGAACTAACTTGCGGGTTACTTACTAGCAAGAAAAGACTACTTTATTAACTTGTTCTGGCAGAACAAAAGCACAAAGAAAAAGCACTCCCCACCTCTGAAAATGCCGTGGCTACTCCGCAGACGACATAAACAACCAACAGCAACGGTGATATAAGGAGGCCCTTTAAAGGCTTGTAAGGGCTCTGTGCAAAATAGTTGTGGATGTAGCGGATGCTGTGGGCTATTCGGATCCCCATGTTGAAGCAGTTTGCAAAGATAAATCCTATGCTGCCTTGCCAATAGGTCAAGAAATAGGACATGCACAGAAAAACCAAGGACAAAGCAAGCATGACAAAATTGTACCTAAAAACAAAACAAAAAGGGAACGGTATAAATGGCTTCAGTATAGGTATTTTACATGCTTGACAATTTGCTTTCTAAGATGAATGGGATGGAGAAGGAAAATTCATTATCAATGGTAAAGTGCAGCAAACCTATATCTGGTTGCATATAGGTTAAGTCTCAATTGTTTGTTTTGTTTTGTTTGTTGATTTGTTGATTTGTTTATGACTCATTGGCAAGTCCCCAATAAAAATCTTCCCGTATCTATTAACTCAATGGATAGCCACAGATGAGCTACTATACACCAGCTATCTGCAATATGAGAATAGCAATAGAGATGGATCAACTCTCAGCCATTGGCTCAGAAAGTAAGCCGAACTACCTCCCACCCACCCGCCCAAATTAGAAATAGATTGGCTTATTTTCTGAACTAATATGACATTCAAAAGTTGTCCACTTTCTCCCCTAGCCTCTTTAACCAGACAACTTATCCATCTGAGCCAAAGCAGCAGTGCCACAGACATAGTAGGAGAGAAAGAGAGAGATTCAATCTCTTCCGCCTGCTCTTCATAATCACAATACCTTGAACATTCCGTTTCTGTCCACTTTACAGATATAATCACTATTATACCATTGCTGTTATTATACTATATTGGGCAAAGAGCCAGGATATTACTTTCAATATTTTTATATATTAAATTGTGATGATTGTGATACTGGGGATGTAGATTAACAAGTAATGGTCAAAACACATCTATTATTGTTACAAAGGACTTCGTGTTTGTTTATTCTAGCGACACAATAAGCTGTTTTTTAATATACAGTGGAACCTCGGTTTATGAACACCTCGGTTTATGAATTTTCGGTTTATGAACACCGTGGACCCATCTGGAACGGATTAATTCATTTTCCATTACTTTCAATGGGAAAGTTAGCTTCAGTTTATGAACGCTTCAGTTTATAAACAGACTTCCGGAACCAATTACACCCATGCTTCAGTTTATGAACGCTTCAGTTTAAGTACTCCGTGGACCTGTCTGGAACGGATTAATCCACTTTCCATTACTTTCAATGGGAAAGTTCGCTTCAGTTTATGAACGCTTCAGTTTAAGTACTCTGCGGACCGTCTGGAACGGATTAATCCACTTTCCATTACTTTCAATGGAAAAGTTCGCTTCAGTTTATGAACAGACTTCCGGAACCAATTGTGTTCATAAACCGAGGTACCACTGTAATTATAAAATTGGCTTTATAAACATGAGAAGTACACTGATTTTTTAAAATATTGCACTCCCCAACTTGGTAGTTGTTCTTTCATAGCAGAGGTAAATTTGGGCACCTGCTGCCACAGAAAGACTTGCCAACTTTAAAAGTGTCGCATTATAGCTGGAAAGGAAGAACTGGGGATACATGCTTGTGCACTCCTTTCAAGCTGAATCACTTGACATTACGTGACATCAGGTGAATGACAGGAAAACATACCATTGTTAAGATTAAACATGATTGGGTTTAGATAAAACAGGAGTGCCTGGTGTGCTCTGGTCCATGGGGTCATGAAGAGTCGGACACGACTAAACGACTAAACAACAACAAAACAAACTACTTTTAACTGAAAAGGAAAGCAATAAGTTCTTATCTCCTCCTGCCTACCTCAGAGAAAGGGCAGAGGGAGATAGGCACAAAAACCTGGAGTTTGTAACACTAAACCAAGGCTGTGCAACCCTAGGCCTGGAGTCTGACTGTGGCCCTCCAGGGAACTCTGTCAGGTTCCTGGGAATCTGTCCAGGCCACAGCACTCACCATGAACAGCATTAAAACCCTGTACTGTATTAAAAACAGTTTAAAACAACTCCTAATCACATAAATACATTGGAGCCTAAAAATATACACCTCAAGTGTCAAATGCAAATGATAATAAACATATTAAAACTGTTTTTTGGTATCTCTTCTCATCTCAGCATTAAAGATTTATTCAGTTAAACAGCCACAAAGTTTTATTTCTAAAATGAAGTGCTCATAAATTCTTGAAAATGTTGATTATAAGTGAGATTACACATATAATAACTAGATCAGCTAATATCAAAACAACACTGATTATATTGAATAGCAGGACAAGGGTCTTAAAATTATTGTTTCTCAATATTTATTTTTCTGCTCTGTGCATGTAGGCTTATAATGGTATCATGGGATGTCCCAAAATGAAAGTAAGCAGAGGTTGGATGCCCATCTGTTGGGGATGCTTTCGTTCAGATTCCTGCATTGCAAGGGGGTTGAACTAGATGCCCCTCAGGGTCCCTGCCAACTCTACAATTCTATGATAGTTCAGAACATCGTATTGCCCCTCTCCATTTACATTTAACTTACAGAAATATTTTCCCAAGGCACAAGATCCTTGCATATTATCCCAAACTTTATTCCAAATGAGTTCATATCTCTACTTGACACACAGTTGTACTATGTCAGACGGCTTCATTAGTTCACAAAGACACACATGTAAAGGAAATGTGAGCTAATAACTAATTCATGAAAATGATAAATGAGGATAAGTCAACATTGTACTGATCTTCGTCTAGAATGCTGTAATGAGCATCTTCAAGGATGTTCTCTTTCACTAGAGGATACATTTGCTGGTGCTGTAGTTTCCAATTAATCACATCTTACAAATCCACAGCCTTAAAAGTGCATTGTACTTGGAATAAAGCAAATTTAAAATGAAATAACAAAAAAACCTCTCTCTCGCTCTCTCAGTTGCAGTGACAGTGGCCAGCAAAGTACGTTGCATTACCCTAAATATGTAACTCAAAAGCTCAAAAGAGCATGGAGCTCAACATTTGTTTTCAGCAATGTGACATTTCTATAAAGATAGATGGGACTTAAAAGATCTTTCAGCTACTGCAGCACAGAAGGTACCCCAAGCAAGCACTGACGTCTGTAGAGCCCCTGGCATTAGAATCTACGCACTGAAGAGCTGCACCGAAGAGAGTTTGGATTTGATATCCCACTTTATCACTACCCTTAGGAGTCTCAAAGTGACTAACAATCTCCTTTCCCTTCTTCCTTCACAACAAACACTCTGTGAGGTGAGTGAGGCTGAGAGACTTCAGATAAGTGTGACTAGCCCAAGGTCACCCAGCAGCTGCTTGTGGAGGAGCAGAGACGCGAACCCGGTTCCCCAGATTACGAGTCTACCACTCTTAACCACTACACCACACTGGCTCTTCAGGGAACTCTGTCACAAGCTTTATAGGTGCTCTTATCTACCTGTGCCCTCCAGTAATATGCAGCTGTGTCAAACAGAAGCTAACTCAAGGACTGCCTCTTTCCATATGAACCTATGAAGTCACTGTAAGCAGATATAAAATTGAACCCAAGCTTTAGAGTCACATATATACAACATTATATAGGGTCATCAAACACAGAAGGAAGCTTTTTTTAGCTGCAGTAACAGCATAGACGCCGCTAAAGGACGATGTTTTGCTACCTCTCCTGTAGGATCTTTTCCCAGCATGCCCGGCAGGGTCTGCTGGCTGAGTTTTGAGGTCCCAAAAAGGGGCTTTTACCTTGCGCAGGTGTGACATTTGTATACCCTATGTTGCTAAGAACACTCCCCATTATGGAATGTGGTGTTGTGTCCAAATTTGATACAATATATATATATACCGTAGAATTGTTAATACAATTTTATGAAATGGTAAAACGGCATACAAAAAAATTAAAAACGGTTTGTGAGTAACCTTTTTTAATATTTCAATGGAATATACCTAATTTTAGTCATTAATAGGCAAAATACTATTTTTGCCTATTAATAGGAAATAATTTTTGAGAAAAATAATATTTGAGAAAAATAATGAAAAAGTCATCACCCTAATAAGCACACATCTAGATCTGTAAGTACATATACTTATAAGTATATTATTATTTGAACTTGGAATTATTATTTTTAGTACCTACTGAATACTTTCAATGCTTTTTATAGAATGCACCACTTTAAATCCCATTTCCTATGACAGTGGACAAGTCAGAACTATCAGTTAAGCAAGAACTGGAGAGCCTAGTCAGGAAAAAAGGTAAGTAGCTCTGAAACAGAAGGAACAGAATATATGCATTTGATTTCAGAGAAATACCTTTTCAAGAGTCATTATAATCCACACCCTTCAGATGGTTCCCAGGATTCCCAACCATATAAGATATCCAAATGTAAGTGCTTATTCCTCATATCATTACATTTTCTACTGATGGGACACATCAAACAGTTATCAGGCACATTATTCTGAGGTGTATATTGTACAAAATACCCCCATACAAAGTTACAAGGAATCAAAGAAAAGCTAAATAATAGTATGGAACTATGGCCTTTTTAAACTCACCTGTCCACTTCTTCTTTACACATTGAAGCAAACGTGAAACATTCTGTTACGCCATTAACAGCAAGCAGCAAGACGTATAAGCTATAGCAGCGCAGGAGACTTGGCCCTGAGAAAATATTATGACAAGATTGGTAAAATGAAACCCCTCATTGCTGAGATCTGTGCATTAACGCAATTTAACATGTCATTAATGAATTATAACAGCGTCAGACTGTCAACTTGCAATCGATGTTATTTTTTTTTAAAAAAAAAAATCATGTTCAGGAAAAAAAATATCCCTACTATTACTTGAGCAGCAAGACACAATGGCCAATATCCAATATTAGTAATACTCTGAGGAGGTCCATTTGTTGAGACTACTCTGAGCATGACTTAGTCAGAAATCGCCTACAGTACGACATTTTGTACTAAGTCACATTTAGAA